>NW_005187485.1:1184046-1221591 GCF_000239375.1 Pundamilia nyererei | reverse complement strand
CCTTTTTTGCGCCACGGACCGGTTTATGCCCGACAATATTTTCACGGACCGGCCTTTAAGGTGTCGCGGATAAATGGGAGGGGCTAATAATCGGCTCAGTCATTTTTAATGATCGTTGAAAGCCCAGATCATAATCGTGATTAAAATTCGATTAATTGAGCAGCCCTAAATGTTGTTTGTCTTCACTGTCTGTAACTGCTTGGGGATATTTTTCAGTTAGTCTATTGGCAGTGCAGTTTGTCTTCATTTGTTCATAGTAATTCATGTAATGCATGTTGGAGTGTTTTTTCATTTTTCCAAGAAACATATTGTTAAGTCATTTCTTTCTGTGTGTATTTTTCTCTTCTTCTTCTGTCTTAGTGTTTGATAGAAGCTCATGACAAAGTGGCTGCAAAGTGCTATGAAACATCGCAGACTGCAGTTAACAGTAATTCCATGATGACCAGTTCACTGATGCCAGCTGATGCTGTCAGGATGATTGGCATCCAGAAGAAAGCTGGGGAACCACTGGTGAGTTAGCAAGGCATGGGTAAACACTCCTGTTAAGCTGCAAAGAGTTTTACACATGCCCTTTCACTGACTATCTGTTAGGATGCAGTGACTCAGCCTTACATAGTTAATCATCATCTTTTAGAGGAACCTGACCAACGCATGAAACTGGCCTCCTCTATGATTTATGAAGTGCAGATGTACAGTACTTTATTGACTCTTACTCTCTTTCAGGGGGTGACATTCCGCGTGGTGCGAGGAGAGATGGTGATAGCCCGGATCCTGCACGGAAGCTCAATTGACAGGCAAGGCATGCTGCACACAGGGGACATAATCCGAGAGGTGAATGGTCGAGAGGTCGGCAGCGACCCACATGTGCTCCAGGAGCTGCTGAGGGACTGCAGCGGGAGTATTACACTCAAGGTCCTGCCAAGCTACAAAGACACACCAGCACCTCCACAGGTACAGAAAAAGGAGGTTTCATTTTCTGAATTCACCTGGAGGTGATTGATAATCTTAGTTTAGTTTTTCAGTCCTCACGACCAGCCCTGGATGAGCGGATGAAAATGGGTGGATGGATGTTTAATTAATAAGTTGGATGCAAGATGAATTGCTTTTAATTACATTTTTCTTAGTTTTCTGAGTTTTTCATGTAATATTAAGTTACATTCAGTCATATAAATGCACCTTAATATTTGCTGTTGGTATTTGATTTGATTTGCAATAATATATTCTGAAATTGTGCTCTAATGAATAATATATATTGATTGAGAGCTGAGTGATCTCTGAATACCAGGTTCTTGAAAACTGAGCCCATGGGAATCTATTAATAACACTCCACACACCAAGTAGGACATGCACCACTTTATTCAATGGAGCACACATAGCAGCTGACACTGAGAAGCCTTAGGTAAAATTACATCATAAGGCTATTGGTACTTTGTACTGAGGACGATAAATTATCTACTGTTAGTAAGAGTAAAAATGTTTCTTCCTGTTCACACTTAAGAGTTGTATGTGGTCCAACTCATTCAGGCTTTTGACTTCTGACTGGGAAAGAAGAAGGTTTACTTTCATATTGTATTTCAAAATCAAGAGTCATGAGACATATGTAGTTTTTTTGCAGCTTAATTAAGTGTTGTAATGTCACAGTACAGATTTACACCTCACCTCTGTTAAATTGCAGGTTTATGTGAAGTCACACTTCAACTACAACCCAGCCACAGATAACCTGATCCCTTGTAAAGAGGCGGGTCTGGCCTTCTCCAGAGGAGATGTGATTCATGTAGTCAACAAGGAAGACCCCAATTGGTGGCAGGTGAGTGTGCTCATATTACTGGAAATTTATGGCTGCCACAATATGTAAAACACAAGGATCGCAAAGTAGTTAATACATAATACACTACACACAACCATGAATGTTGGCAACAACGTTGGCCACTTACATAGGTACATCAAAGACTCACTGCAGAACTCTAAAGCCATTGCTGCTCCCCAATGGCGAAAGTGCTGCTTGGTGCGAGTTCTGAGTCAGTTTGTAAGAATCTACAGCTTTCTAAAAGATTAATAACCATCAAATAGTTTTTTTCTTTCTATATATTTAAATTAAGAGTCTGAAGCATCTCTCAACTACTCTAACCCCTGTATAGGCACGGAAAGTTGTTGGTGGAGCCACTGGCCTCATCCCTAGTCAGGTCTTGGAGGAGAAGAGAAAAGCCTTTGTGAGGAGAGACTGGGACACGTCAGGTACAGGTTAGTATGACTCTTTCCAACCGTACCAGCTGCTCTTGTATAGATTTAATGAAGGTTAGATTTCAGCACCAAAATGCGGAGCACTAATACTTTGTGCATTTGACTCAGGGATGCTCTGTGGGACTCTGACTGGAAAGAAAAAAAAGAAAAAAATGATGTACCTCACTACCAAGAATGCAGGTGTGTATTACCTGCAGTTTTAGGGTTTTCGCGCTTAAATATTTACATTTTTTAAAATGGTGACACAGTACTGACTCTGTATCGCCTTCAACAGAGTTTGATCGTTACGAGCTGCAGACCTATGAAGAGGTAGCCAGGATGCCCCCGTTCCAAAGGAAAACGCTGGTTCTGATTGGAGCTCAGGGAGTTGGGAGGCGGAGCCTAAAGAACAGGCTTATTGTCGTGAATCCCCTGAGATATGGAACCACTGTCCCATGTGAGTGCGTGCATGTGTGAGACATAGACCTGAGACCACTGAAATGTTCAGACTTTAGACCCGTCAGGCTGCATGAAATGCCTTTTCTTACCTTCTACATTCAGTTACATCACGCCGTCCCAGAGAAGAGGAGAAAGATGGGCAAAACTACTGTTTCGTTACACGGGAAGAGATGGAGAAGGACATCAAAGAGAGCCGCTATCTGGAGCACGGCGAGTACGATGGCAACCTTTATGGAACCAAGATCGACTCTATCCATGAAGTGGTGGCTGCCGGCCGTACCTGTATCCTAGATGTTAACCCTCAGGTCGGTCAAAGATGCACGCACTCAATATCTGGATCTGCTTTTCCTAAAAGCTTTGGTAGTGACATCACATTTTATGCCCAGGCCCTGAAAGTGTTGAAGACTGCTGAGTTTATGCCGTTTGTGGTATTTATTGCTGCTCCTGAGCTGGACACACTAAGAGCTATGCACAAAGCTGTGGTAGATGCTGGACTTACGACCAAACTACTCACGGTAAGTTTTAAGCCAATGAAACATTCTTAAATACGATGGTGGGATTTTACAGTGGTTGTCACTGTAATGGCTGTGGCTTCCCTTCTATAAATGGGCTTAATCCATTTTCTGTAACAGGAGAATGATTTGAAGAAGACTGTAGACGAGAGCGCCAGGATCCGCCGGGCATACAGCCACTACTTTGACCTGACTATTGTTAATGACAATCTGGACAAAGCCTTTGACAAGCTCCAGGAAGCAGTGGAGCAATTAATCATAGAGCCACAGTGGGTTCCAGTCAGCTGGGTCTACTGATATTTTACCCCCCACTGGAGAGAAGCTGCTGTTGGAGGTGCCAGGCTTAGGATAAAAGGGGATTCAACACTGTGCTGCACACAAAGTAAGTGTTGGACGTCAAGCCTGTGTGAATTTGGTCTCACACAAAGTTGCATCAGAGTCACCTTAACCTGAATTGCCAGATTCCTTTCTAGCACACTATGCAATTCACAACACATAGGAAGTGTACTTATTTATTGGCAAGTATTTTTTAAATGATATTTTTTACTCACATGGATTGGAAGAGTACTGGCACTCGTGTCAGATGCTTTTGAAAGCAAACCCAGTTTTTAATGTTACATCTGTATGTAAGATCAGTTAAGTTGTATTTATTCTACATAAAAATGAGGGCTCGCTCATTGAAAAGAATAATACCTCAGTGTTACAGTTTACAGTGCTTATGCGTCCAGTTTCTCATCTCATTCTGTCACTACAGACTTGTCATTCGTGTAGAATAGTGTCATATATATGAGACCTTTTTTCCTCCTGGAGGCAAACATTTAGCTCCTCAGCCAAACTTAATGAATGGAAAACGATTTGCCAGTCACTGTATGAAGTTGTACAGGAAGAAAACTAATCCTGTAGTGTTTACCTATGGCTCTTTAACTCAAGCACGAAAGATATTACATTAAATACGCTGACTCTGTGTCAGACGTTTGGATCATGTAAATGTTTCTGAGTATTTGTTGCTGTGTTTGTGTTTTCAAAGAAAGACTTTCCACAGGACTCTCAAACAGGGTACTGCACCTCAGTGAACCATCCCTTTTGATGTGATATGTACTAAAATTTAACAGTTTTAAATAAAATTCATATTTACTTATAAAATTATATTTTACAAGATTTCACATAAGATGTATTTTCAGATGTCAAATAAATAACTGGTGTTTTCTAATGATCCGCCGTGTTTTAGGTGTGTTTCTTTAAGCAAACTTGCCGACAAACATGCTACATTCAGGCATATTAAAAATCAAAAGTGTATGTAGTAGCAAATGACACAAAAAGTTTAAATGTACACAAGCCAGGGTGGTGCAGAATGAGGTTTGTGTTACGAGCATCAAAGATCCTGAAGATGGAGCTCATTGGAGAATTAATAATTGATCTGAGAGTAAAAATAACCTGAAATGTTACTGCTATAATATTGTCAAAGAATGTGATCAGTCCACGTTTGAGAAACAGTTATTGCTCAGAACAATTGATTTGAATACAATCTTAGTGATGATGACATAATTATATACTGTTAATAAGATGTTAATAATAAAAAATGATGGTAGTTTGAGAAACAAAGCATGTTTTTTTTTTTTTCCATGAGAATGCCCAACATAATCAGAACCAGGAGCATAATAGATTTGTCTATAGGGATATTGCTGCAAGCTGTGTGCCTGAGATGACCATATTTAGGTTATCGCTTCTTTTTGCGCACTTAGATGTGAATTAAGTTGTAACGACTATATAATCTCACATTCCAAGGAATATGTTCTGCACAGGGAGGCTTCAACCCGGATTCAGACCCGAAACCTCTGCTGGGAAAGGATTGTGCTAAGCACCACACCCATGATAATTTTATAATATGGTTCATAATTTTTTATACAATCAGACAACAGCTCAAAATCATTTTTTATTTGAAGGAAACTGCCAAAGTTACAAAAAAAATTTGATACAATTTTGCATATTTATTCACATAAAAATCAAGTCTGACTATTAATTCATTATTATTATTATTATTTTAAACACATTGAGTAATCACATATGAGTCCAGATCAAGTATTCAGTATTTTTAGAATGACTTCTTGGTCATGTAGCACCCCTTAAAATATTCTATTAAAATAACAAAAAGAATTATTTACATGTTTCCATTTACCTAATTCCACTGTGACACTTGTTTCTGGTGGCTGTAAAGCAGGTTTCAGTTCAAACACCCTGAGCTAATGAGGCAAGACTTCGAATCACGATACACAGGACCAGAGGATTTCCTGGCTGCTTGTTTATTTCTGCCTTCACCATGTCCCCATTTCTCCGCAGGGACACATTACAGGAGGCAAACAGATGTTCGATCTTTCCATAGATGGCCTCTGTCAGTACAGACGACGCTTCGGCGCTCAGAGGCAACTCTCCATTTTTTGATGCACACTGCACCTGGAACAGGTGTTGAGAGATTCATAAGGGGCAGCTAACTTAATGTGTAATGTTTAATTTACAAAGAAACACCTGCTTAACATGTTGTGCCATTTTATAAAAAAGAGAATTTACTAACCAGTAGCTCCAATATCCCCAACACTGCAGGGCTGCAGCACATTTCCAAGGCAGCAAGACAATCATTTGTCATCTCTGAAAGACAAAACAGACGCATGATGAAGGAACCTGCATTAAGTTTTTAGAACTTGCAGTGTGCATGAAGTGGGTATACTAGGTCTCTAGTATATGAAAAGAAATCCACAAGTAATGACTGTAGAGTACAACTTTTCTCACCATCCAATGCACTGATTAAGAGGTGAAGGGCTGTGTGAAGCGATGTGGATCGGCTTTTTTCAGTTGGCTCCTCTTGACTAGACTGCTCTAAAAGATCCAGAATTGCCTGGACATTCTGTTTTTGAGACGCTGTTGTTTTAAAGTCAACTGAGGCAGATCCCTTATCCACGCACATCTGCTCTAGCTGAGACAGAGAAGGAGACAGGTCAGACTTTAACCCCTTAGCAGTCCTACAAATTTACAATTAGTCCCCTAAACCATCCAATGTACCGTGGGCGGTACGTCCGACTGCTAACAGGTTAAACGGAACGGAACTGAATTTCATTATGTCCATTTTCTTTTAGTGAATGTGCAGTGCCAGTGCCTAGACCTCTCCGTCCCTCTTACCACATCCTGAAGTGCACTAATGGTGATCTGATCCTGCAAAAGTTTTGTAATCTGCTGTAGCAGAGCGGACCTGGTGGATGCCGGAAGAGCTGAAAGCAGCTGGAAATGATCGCTCAGTTGGTCTAGTTCTGAAGACAGAAAAATAAGGACAGTTTGTCATTCACTGTCAAAGATAAAACATTTTCCCGGAGCACGTTAAAAAGGTTAACTGAGATTATGATGATGTAAACCACAACAATATGTAGAAGCTAATAAAACACTGCATGTGTATATACATGCTATTTTTAAAAAAAAATGTCAATACACGCATGCATGCTGTGGCCAGTGAATGCAAAACTATTATCTTGGCTTATTCCAAGCAGGTTAAGTCCTGATTCAAAATTCCACCCAATAAAATCATACAGTCAGTACATAACTTCCATAGCAAACTAAAGAGTAAACTGTACTGTATTGTACCCTTTTAATATAGGTCAAAACTGTGTTTACAAATACGTTGAACACCCTTCTGATAAGATGCAGCAAGGTCTCTTATCTTTGAGACCCTTTGACTTGAATACAGCAGAGGTGTGGTGCTGCTGGAGCGCAACACAGAAAAAGCAAATGCCATTTTTTGCCAAAGAGCCAAAGAATCTGCATTAACAAAAGTACACCCATGAAAGTGGATAGTTTACTAATAATGTGCTGATTTATATACAAATATGTAGTTGGTTCATTTCAATAACTACATGCCTAGAGCAGCGCAAATTAGTGGCTGAAAAACGAGCACACCCAATGAAGGAGTATGACGGAGTGAGTGATGTCAGTGTGTAGAGGAACACAAAACCCTTTATAGTCATATCCTGATTCATACTTGTGTTAATGAAAATATTACTGTGGCCATGAAGCTACAAGTAAAGGTAATTTCTTGTAGGCTGTGTGAGGCTGCTGATACTTCTTAAAGTCATTACTACATATTTTAAGATTCTGGCATTAATCAAAAGGAACCTATATGAAAATAACTGTGTGCGCACTGCTGAGAAAAAACATGCAGAGATTTTTTAATTATGTACCGAGCTTTATGTAGAAATGTGACAAAAACCTGAAACCTAGTTCTCATAACATTTCCCCCTCGTTCCTAATAAATGAACGCTCCAACTATCAAAAATCCTCAAACCAAAGTAAGACATGCTTTTTACAGCATTAAATTTAGAGCTAAACTGTATGCCACAAATCCTTGTGAAGTATAATTGTATGTTTCTCCTTAAATTTTGTGCTATCAAGATGAAACTCCTATAAATATGAATAGGCAACAAGGCTAATAATAATAATGGATTGGATTTATATAGCGCTTTTCAAGGCACCCAAAGCGCTTTACAATGCCACTATTCATTCACTCTCACATTCACACCCTGGTGGAGGCAAGCTACGGTTGTAGCCACAGCTGCCCTGGGGCAGACTGACAGAAGCGAGGCTGCCATATCGCGCCATCGGCCCCTCTGGCCAACACCAGTAGGCAAGTAGGGTAAAGTGTCTTGCCCAAGGACACAACGACCAGGACAGAGAGCCCGGGGATCGAACCGGCGACCCGTACAGATACGCTTCCCAACCCCCTGAGCCACGGTCGCCTCAACAAGGCTAGCCACCAAAATATCCGCGTTCACACCTTTCAGCTGTAAAACTAACACTGCACCTCTATATTAAATCCCAACGGTAGACTTTTAATACTAATACTACTACTAATAAAAATAATACTATTAAAAATAATAATAACCTGTATTTTTATAGAGCCCTTTTCAAAGAATCTAAGGCCACAAAAAATTCAAGGCTCTGTTGCAAAGAGTGGACACAGTTAGTTTTACAAGTATTTGTAGGAGCGTCCTTTTTAGAACATAAGGAACACTGTAAAAAAACACAGAGCTGTCAGATATATCCATAACTCTGGCGTTATGGGAAAGAATGGAAAGCAGAGAGAGAAGCTATCCACAGAGGAAAGAGCAGAATGCAATATATAAGAACTGGTCATACAGACTAGCCAATCACATGCTCTCATTTTCAGTCTAACATTTGATCTCGGTTGCTCAGTTATAGTGTAATAATGCATGGAAACTTTCCACTGTGGTGACAAAACCTTAGAAACAAATACTAACCTGATGTGCTCTACAGCTCTGGTGTGCAGGACATTTCTCTGCATGCAATCGTGTGTTTTTTTGCTGGAAAAGGTAAGAAATCTGAGGCGAAAACAGTGATTTACCTTGTTGAAGGCAGCTATTGTCAGATGAATGTGCAGGAGCTCCTGAAATAGACGGCTGGTCTTTCATTCTAGCAGTACCATCAACTTTATCAAAGCCTCCATTGGTGCCTGACAATACACACAGCTCTGTGGAAAATGCACGTGATAGTTCAAGGAGACAGAACATGGATATTTCCAACAATAGCCTAGAACTAATGATGGTGATCCTGCAATTACTAAATATAACTTTGAGTTTATCAGTTCTTGTTAAATTAACATGAAGTAAGACAGTTACTCTACAAATACAATAAATGACTTCTCACCATATTGTCCATCGTGTTTGATCTTTAGTTCTATAAGGCTATAAGCTATTGGAGTGTTGGTAGGAATCTCCATGGTAATGTCACTGTCATTGCCCAAGCTTGCGTTCTCCTTCAATAAAAACTTAAGAAACAGGAACACCGAATCAGAACAAATGGCAACAAAATTCCTCAGTGAGTGTCACAAATATTAATCTGCTTTAAAGAATTATTTAAAGATTCAATATTTTCTTTAAGGTTATAGTGGAATTTAATATAAGATATAGTTTTAACTACAGTACTTTGCAAAGGTCTTGAGTTTTAGGTCCAAGGAGTCACACTTTTTTTGTGATTTTTTTTTTTAAAGTGGTCTTAGGCAACAGTTCTCCAGGCTCTCTGAATGTCTTTTGATAGTTTTTCTTTGGACACTGGCTGCTTTTTCACTCATTTTCATTCCAATCCTTATACCTGACCCTTCAGAGGAATTTTATTTATTTATTTACTTTATTTTTTTTAAGCCACTTAACATTTACAACTGAATCCATCTTTAATTTAAAAAAAAAGCCTTTAATAACTTTGTTACTAACAGCCTGTTAAAGCACATAATCTGTTCCCATTTCTTTGGTTAAATGTAGGAAATATATCAAAGATAACACAATTTGACATACACAGGGTGATACCCAAGAGCTATTAGTGGAAGGCTTGGCACATCTCAGTATGGTGTGCCGTGTCCTTAAAAAAAATCTAAGGAAACTGGACCAGTGGAGGACAAAAAGGACTGGCCTCCTCAGAGCCCGGACATCAACGTTATTGAAGCAGTGTGGGATCATCCTGGCAGAAAACAGAAAAAGAGGCAGCCAACATCCAAGGAAGAGCCTTGAATGTCAAGTCTGTCTGGAGACCTTGGCACAGTACTGTATGTAGCTAGAACATAAACAATAAATTCCCAGTTTTGATTTCTGGAAATGAAGAGGAAAAACCGAGGATAAATGAAGGACCTAAATTCTGAAGAGGAACCACAATGCAACTGTTTCATGCATAGTGGGCAAGATTTATTCCACTTCTTCTTATTCTCTTCTGCTTTCAAAATGTACACGCAAAGCTGGCACACGCAGATCTGAAACTCATCCGGGTAAAAGCAGCACATGTATTGCTCACCTGGCAACAGGACCTATGAATTTTGTATTGTGAACTTAGCTTATTGACTTAATATAGGAATGTATTAGCAACTTTAAAAACTGACCGAACCCTAAATACCAGCAACTATTAGGTCTGATACGAGGTTTGATATTGTACCTTAGTCATCTTGGGGCCACAGGTGCTCAGATTTCCCCCACACTGTCCTCCCTGCTGCACCTCCTCTATGACTGAACAGGGTTGAGTGGTTACAATACGATCCTTTACAATCCCAAATACCCGTCTTTGCTTCTCCTTTGTCTGCTGGATTAGACAGTGGGACATGTCCAGAACCCTAACACAAGAAAAATGTGGTGAGTTTCACCAGGAACATTCTTGGAAACAAAATTTTATTGTGACTTATCCTACATCATCTTTTCTTGCGTTAATATTCAACCGGGCATCGTGTTTTGTGTGAAACTTTACAGCTGGACAAAGATCACTTATGTGATCTTTAACATGCTGATCGTCAGGTGATGTTTAGAGTGTTTGAAACAACTTTACATGTGACACCAGGTACAGATTGTGAACCAACTTGTCTTTTGAGTCTTGCAGCAACTTCTGCATATCAATCTCCTCTTTCTTCAAGCTTCCAAAAGATGACTGGAGTTTGGATGAGTCTTCACCCTGAAGTTTAATGCTGTATTTGGAAAAATTTGCATCCACAGTTCCCTGAATGTTGTCACTAAATGTCCCACTGTATTTGATGAAGTCTGTCTCAACCACAACTGCAAAAGGTAAATAAATATATTAAAAAAAAAAATCTAATTTCTGTGATCTCGGGAGAGTAAACTGTGACACATGCGGCCATTTTCGTGCTGCTTTTGAGGTTTACCTGGCTTTATGGGTGTGTCTCCTGTTAGTATATCATTGAGATTAAAATCAGTGGGAAGATATTTGGACTTTTGCCAGCACCAGAAACGCCTGCGCTTCACCACCACCGTCAGGAGAGCAATGGTGTCATTCAGGCTGGTCACTGGGATCAGGGACCCGTTATCTTCCACCTCCTCCACAAAGTTTCTGGTAGCCAGAGCAAACATCTTTCGGCTGGATAAAGCTTTGAAAGCGAGAGAAGAGAGGGGAGGCGTTTACTACACAGCTACAGAAGACCTCACCCATGTGAGCTCCTCCTTAGGACTAAACACAAATAAACTTCCTACTTCAGCCACTGTACTTATTTCAAGCAAAAACATAGTAGACACCATACAGCTCTTTACATTTAAAACCTCCAGGCTGCACGACAACAATCAAAGCACCGGTTATTATGGAAACCGAAAGTCCATCGGTGCAGCAGTCACTGTAGATAAGACGAAATATGCTAGTTTTTTTTTTTTAATCTGGCTAATTTTCCACCTACCGCTTCCACGGAGTCTTCGCTTTATTGGTGACCTGCAAGAGAAACTCCCCAGTGGTCAGACTTTTACAGGAGTCAGTTCCTCTGTGGTAGCTCAGCTCAGCCTGGTTTCCTGCACTCTTTGTTTTGGACAAAAGGCTCCGCCCTCTGCACGGTAGGAGAGGCCGAAACATATATGGCATATATGGCCTTTCTTCCTGTACGCTTACAATCCAGCTTATCATAATAATAATAATAATAATAATAATAATAATAATAATAATAATAATAATAATAATAATAATAATGTCTCTTCTATATTTGCTTGTACTGGTAAATTGTCAACTGGATTTATGTAGGGACTATATATATATAAAATAAAGAAATAACCTATTTTACAAGTATCTTAATTACACTGCATTGATGTATCTACTGCTCTGCATTATAATTTATTCAGTCCTATTTGACCAGTGACAATATTTTATAGGGGACTTTTGTAAAAACAGATTATCAGTAGTCCGCTTTCATTTGCATTTGTCGCCACCTAGCGGCTGTTTAAGATCACCCAGCAATCTGATGAGCCCATGTTCGCTAGCGTGGATTAACAAACAAAACAAAGAAAAAGAATACAAACAAACTATACTACAGTGAATTATTAGAGTAAAATAAAAATAGAAAACAAAAGAGAATAGGTGGACTCAAGGAGCCCTTTTTCAAAGTCATTTATCATATTGTAGGATGTCAAAAATGCAGACAGGCTCTAAGGATCACTAGCGGTATCTTACTCTTTTCATCAACATGACTCTCACAACATTCCTGCATTCGTTATTTATAAATGATAACCTTTACTTGTTGCACGGCTCCATAATTGCTCATTAACCTTGAACTCTGGTCATTGCTTAGCAGGACGGGCAAAAACAAGCCATAAACACTTTTCGTCAAACACATACGGCTGTTTCTAAAGTGATTGGAACAATTCACTCAACACTTGTGAAACGTAGCCACATATCTACTGTATACTGCAGGATATTCATTGGAAAGTATCATGCACAGGTTTCCATTTAGATGGCACTGAGATTTAACCCATAAAGCCAAGAACATTTTAAAGGGATGAAGTGCAGCCCCGAGCAAAAAATTCTATAATTTAGCAGATGATCTTTTACCAGTCCTTTAAGAGTTGCTACTTCACTTAAGGAATATGTATAGTAAGAAGCAGGGAACTGCTTCACATTCCCAGTAAACCTAGTGTTTATACCCCAATTGCTTTTCATAGCTTCCTAAATGGCATTTTCGTGTGGCATTCCTGACCCATCATGTTTAAAATTAATTGCATTTTTCCTTTATGCACCAAAATTATAATCAGGCTATCTACCTGCCAACTCATCATCTGAGATGAGAGGGAATTATTTCAACTGTCTATTTGCTTTCAGTGTTTTTGAACAAACAATCACAAAAGACTCAACAAAAAAGAAAACAATCAGAAATTTTATTTGAGCTCATGGAGCATAGTTTTTGGACATTTCTTTTCCCTTTTTTTTTGGCCCCAAAGCCCAGGGTCCATATAGACAATGGTGTGCTGAATAAAGTGAAAAAGATATGACTGAGTTTGCTACAGCTGCTCATAGTTGCACAATCATTCACACATTCATAGCGAAAAGCAGTAATTACTCATAACGGACAGAAAAATCACTTCAGTAAGGATTCGGAGATCGCTTGCACAATATTTTGTTAGCAAGATTTCCTTACGAAACATAGACTTTTGTTTTATTTTTTTAAACATCTGGCAGGTACAACAAAATAAATTAAACAAGTTTGAGTACAACCAGTAAGGCATCAGGCAGATGCAGAATAAATATCGGATGTTTACACTGAATCAATGGCGTAGCGAGGCTAGTTTATCTCAGAGGTAGAGAATGTCCATGGTAAGACAACAACCAACATAACCAGTTGATCAGTACATTTTAAGCTAGTGTAGATAAACTATGAAACTCTTCTTCTCATCCTTCATACCAAGGATCTTTCCTTTTCTTAGTTTAAGTGGTTTAGCACAACATAATATGTGGAATGCAGGCAAAAAAATGAAATTGGCCTACTGCAAATTGAGCAACATTCTCATAATATGTTTGCATAAATGTGTTTATACAACTCAGATAAGCACTTGCTATTAAGGCAATAACTCTGATGAACTCCAGTACAGAATGTGGATGGTCAGAATGAGATACAGACATCACCAGAACCAGTCTGGATCACAAATCACAGTAGAGGCTGTGCAGGTCCAAATGTTTGTATGATCTGCAGCACACGGTCACCACAGTGTAGGGAAATCTACATGGGCAAAGCCAGGGTCTTTCCTCAGCTCCCAGTACGTGTTGTTGCTCACCCAGGTATCGTCCTGTGCCTTCCTGTGGAGACAGAAAAGACGCACAACTGCAATTAACACTGTCAACGACAGATTTACAAGTTGTGTAACACCATTAGGAGCGGAGATGTGGTCACTTTTCCATAAGTGACTTTCTAGGTGAGAAAGTTTTAAGCTTAGATACTCAGGGTACCTGAAAAATTTAGGCTGATGTGTTGCATTGTTCTCTTCCAGGACTCTCCGTCTGTCTCTCTGCAGCTGTTCAATCCTCTGCTTATGCTCCTCTGCAGCCTCCAACTTCCCCTCCTCCAGCAGTCTGCCGATGAGACCCAGACACATTCATTATGCAGATGTTTAAAACATTAATCTTCCACATTCAAACATAATCTTCACTCGCGTCTTCTCATTTCGAGTGAACTTTAGGGGTTTTCCTGTTTTTGAATGGCCCTGTCCCAGGGTTATTTCCAACGTGGGCATAAACAGTCTGTATACGTAAAGGCGGTGAGCCTGTTCCACTTTAATTTATAGAAATCTATACATTTTCCTATTATTTATGACAAAATATTGAACAAAAAAAGTAAATAAGCCTACAGTTAAGAGAACTGGTATAATATAAATATAAATTGGCTGCTGATTTTACTTTACCTCTGGATCGTTGTAAGACGGTGGAGCTTGGGCTAAAAAGGAGAATACATAACCACTTATTTGCAGAGCTGGAAGCAGTGCAGCTTCATACTTTGATGGCAAAGTACTGAGAGCTTCGTTTTTTCTCCAGCACCTCGGGGCAGCAGCATTTAGTTTGCAGACTTAAAAAACTTAAAAGATGAGCTAAAATTAGTTTGATTGTGATAGCCTGAAAGGGCGTGCAGTTGCGTACTATTCTTAACGCGAGTGCCTATTTTTGTACTTTTTTGATCACAAGGTGCATTTTTCAGGACGTGACTGAGATCAATGATGGTGTGGTGCTTAGATACTCACTGGCAATGCTTTGGTTTTTAATTCAGCTATGTCTGACAGTCCTCTGGCAGGAAAATTAGATGTTATATCTAAATTCGTTTTTAACCTTTTCCCCCTGTATGTTTCTCACTGACATTTATTAAAATTAAGCTGACGATCACCAGGCTGCGTAAGTGCATGGAAATATACTAATGGGTTTTTAATGTTTTTCACTTTTTTCCTCTTACCTTTGGTCCACTCGTAGTCTCGTGTCTGTAGGTGGTAGCAGCAGTTTCAGGGATGGGTCCAACTCGTTCAGCTCAATTGCAAACTTCGTAAAGCCATAGTACTGCTCATGGTCTACTGGCATTGCATCTATATTGTACACAAGTGACATCAACAGCATGAGAAGCTATAACAGGGAGACGCATTATTGAAGAGGGTTTTTTTTCTACTTAATTTTGAGAGACTTTCATACTTGCTCTCCAGATGCATGTAGCTGAAGGCGGGTCTCCACAGAAAACCGCTTCGTGCCACTTTCCAAAGAGTCGGTGGATAACCTTTCCTTTATTATTTGTGATAGTCCCCTCTATCTCATTTACACTCGAATTCCAGTATTTGGCCTGTTAGAAAAAAAGCAGCGTGTTATAGTGGGTGAGTATGAAAGAATGCACATAGCCCACGACAGTGTCTCTTGCAGTCAGCAGATGTTGCTCTTGCGTCAACCATTTGATCCCCAGTGTGTTTGTGTTGCTGGGCCGGTGTGTTTAACCCTCTCGAGGCAGGCGTTGCCGATTTGCAACAGTTAAAAACTAACAACCTGATTACCCCACATACATATTTTTTTACTCAGAAGTACCACTGCAGGACTTAGTTGTGCATTAGCAAAAAAAATCTTAATTTGAGCCTGAGAGGGTTAATGAGAGATGAGGATGCATAATGTGTTCTGGCATGTCTTGACTTATACTGCACAGCTTCGCGAGGTCTTTCAAGTGACGCAAACTAAAGCAATGAACCTTCTCCTCTTGGCAAATGACTCCATAGTTAAAAAAGGAGAAAAAAAAATCATTTGTTTGTTGGGTTTTGTTGGCATGCAGGTGAAAAACACCATCTGTATAGATGCAAGAGCAACAGTTTGGATAAACACACTTTGTAGATTCCTCCATCAGGTAACGCAGAGGTTATATAAATGACTGTGGCTATGGTAGATAAGTAATGGATAACCTGGACCCCATCTGCACCACTTACTGGGCAGGCAGTGGACCACTTTCTCTAATATCTGTTTCACCTCTGCTGTCGCGAGGACAAATGCAGAACATTTTGTACACCTCATACCTCATACCTGCATTTATCCAATAGATTTTTATAAATTAAGATCCTTATCTTTTATTATATGTAGATTTTGATTGAGTTCATCAATTTTTTATTAAGCGCCCTCCTTCTTTAGTGTACCTTAGTTACGTTTCTTTCCTTTCCATGCTTGTGATATATTTACTCTATTGAGCTTTTCAGTTATTGAGTTATTTTTGCCGTCACATAGTTATTTCTAAACATTTCAGATAAGTAAAGCAAATCTGATCTTATCCATGTCAAGCATTTCCACATTTCCAAGATGTCAGTTTGATCAGTCAAATGTGGGATACATAGAGACCCCAGCTAAAAGCCCCGAAAGCTCTGACAGTTCAACATGGACAGGCAGCTGGTTTTAATGTTGTTGCTGATCAGTCTACAAGCCCCTGAGATTCATAGAGGGACATGTTAATGTGGTAGCCATCATTATGGCTGATTGCTTTTACAGAAAAGCACTCTGGTATGAATATGAAACAAGACTGTCGCCTCACAGTAGTGCACCTTTCATAAACTGATTTGTGACTACAGTATATTCATCCAACATGCTTCCAAAACCAAATTGTTTGGAGAAAAAAACAAAGAAATCCTATTTTCTATTTCAGAAATAATTTACTTTTCGTGGTCCTGCAAAGTAATCTTCAGTGCAGTTCTCTACTTCACTCTAATTGTTACAGATTACTTTGGGGTTTTCAGAAATGTATGCCATTAATGAATAATGCATCTGGTGATGCGACAATGCAATCACACCAAATACAATTTAATCTGCCTTTGTGTTTTAGATGTCGTTTATAAATGTAGCTATGTGGTAAGTTTATTCATGTAATCTTTTTTTAGCTGCTCCGTTTAGGGAGCCACAGCGACTCATCTGCCTCCATCTCCCTCGATCCCTAGCCTCCTCGTCTGACAAACCAACCCTTCACTACATCCATAAATCTTCTCTGTGGTCTTCCTCTTTTCCTCCTGCCTGGGAGTTCCATATTTAACATCCTTCGACCAATACATTCACCATCTCTCCTCGGCGCTTGTCCAAACCATCTCACTTATCTCCAATTCATTCAACTTGAGTTGTTCCTCTGATACATTTCTAATCTTGTCCTTTCTGGTCACTCCTAATGAAAATATTAGCATGTTCAGTTTATTCATGTCATATTTATGTAAATGTTACTTAAATATTAATTCATGTGTTCACTGTTTTTCTGTTTAGTACAACAGGCATATTTTATGTTTATTGTGTAACAACCTAAAGATTTCTATGGTGTATGGTACAAGTAGTGCATAAATACAAATGGATGATTTAAATTAAGCATCTTTAGAAAGTTTTTATTTGATTTAAAGTCTGACAGTAGATGAAAGAGGTTTGAAATGAGACTGTGATAAATGACATAATAATAAAAGAGTCACTAAAACTTGCAAATAAGGTCTTGTTCCTGAAGATTTTGCATTATAAATGTTGTCAGAGTTTGTTATAGAGGCCATCAGGCTGGATGATGCCTTGCATATGTTTACCTTACCTTAATAAAAGTGATCTTGCACTGACATATATCACTGCTGGAGTTTCTGATGGTGATCTCCCCATAGTGCTCGATCCAGCGCTGCCCACTGAGAATGTTGTGGATGCAAGAGGTCACTTTGTTCCACTCGTAATGGTCTCCAAATCTGTCGTTTTCAAGAAGAAAAAAATAAAATATATGGACACTGTTACATATTAGAGTTATAATATAAATGATTTATCTGTATCTGTATGTGGTTCTGACACAAAAATAAAATATGAAAACATTTTTTCCACCACAGATGAAGAATGGGGAATTGTTATTGATCTGAATGGAAAAAGAACAGGAGAGGAAAAATACTGTGAATCGTGCTACACCCCCGCTGCGTGATTTTCTCTAAACGTCTGCACAATGCCCAGGCAGGGGTCTGTGCAGCGCCAATGTAAATGAGGCAGAAGAGACTCACCCTGGCAGAGTTACATGAGTGGTCCCCACAGGAACAATCTCCATTGACTTTCCCCAAAACTTGTTTTTACACCTCACGTCTGCAAAAGAATTGAACAAATGAACATTATTTCTAGACAATAGGTGCTATTCTAGTATTTAAGATCACTGAGAATGGATCAAAATCAATAATCCAGTACCTTGCCAAAACACAAAGTTTTTAGACTCTGCATGGCAAGCTGAGATTGGTGGGTGATGGCTGACCTGATGTAAAGGGGATTAAAATGCTTTGTTAATCACACAAAGAGCTCTGAGTTGACTTTTTTGAACAGTGCTATACAATAAAACATAAAAATGTAAATATTCATATGAATCCAGTCAGATAACAAATCAAGAATCATTCATACCTGCTCTGCAACAAATCGTAAGCCTTTATCTGGTCGGTCACATTCATATGTTTCTCCAAGAACAGGGTTGAAAGGCTTTCCCCCAGTTCTGTAGTAGCTGGATGCATAACCGGACACAACAAATGTAGCGATGTATATCTACAAAAAAGGATAAAAGCATAAACCTGAGCAGCAAGTACCACTTTAATTTTTATTACAGGATGAGTGACTGAGTGAACACTGAACTGAGCTCTATCATCCATTTCATTTAATCGTATATGTGTGTTCTTCTTTTTAGCCTAATGAGCAGAGTAAGTGTCTGAATAGTCCTCCAGTAGTTTCAGTAAACCGACAGAGCACTGATAGCTTCTCTACCTCATAATGAGAGGCCACAGCCTGGAGCTTTCGGCCCGTTTGCAATTTCACTATGTGATCCTCTGTAGGTCTAAACATTGTTTGTCAAGGTCTTATTTGAACTTTTATATTGGTATTTATTGAGCTTGTTTATGGATTTTATTTATGGCCTTTTTTTTAAATTCAGCACAATTTTTTTCATTCATTTATTTGTCTTCATGTGTTGTTTTATAACTCGTTAGTCCAAACAAATTGCCCCTCATAGGATTAATAAACTGTCAGTATTTGTACTGCACCAAGTCTAACATCAGCTGCTTTTCCTTTTTACACTTACATTGGCCAGCCACTTTGTTTGGCACACCCAGTCAACTGCTCGTTAATACAAATATCTAACCAGTCAATCACATGGCAGCAACTCAGTGACTGAATAAGATGACCTAATGAAGTTCAAAGTGATCATCAGAATGAGGAATTAAGGGGATTTAGGTGAGTTTTGAAGGTTGTTGATGACAGATCTGAGTACTTTGCAAAGTGCCGATTGAGATTTGCCTACAAACACGTTTCCTGGGGTTTGCAAAGAACTGATAATGCCAGAGGTCAGAGGAGAATATATATACTGCTTCATGCTGATAGGAAGGCAACAGTAACTGAAATAACCACTTCTTACAACCAAGGTATGCAGACACGCATCTACGAGTGCACAACACATCATTAAACCTTGAAGCAGATGGGCTACAGGAGAAGAAGACCGCACCATGTGTCATACCTGTCAGCTAAGAACAGGAAACGGAGGCTCAGCAAAATCGAACAATAGACGATCGGAAAGATGTTGCCTGGTTCGACGTAAATCACATGGGTCCAGAATGAAATGGTGTACTGGATATTTTCTTAGCGCACTTTGGGTTCCATAAGACTAACTGAGCATTGCTTCAGCCTTCCCGAGTGTTGTTGCTGGCTATATTCATAATGTATAACTACAGTTTACTCATCCTCTCATGGCTCATTCCAGTAGATTAATGTGCCATGTCCCAAAGGTCAGATCATGTCAAACCAGCTTCTTGAACATGAAAGTGAGTTCACTTAACTCAAATGACCTCCCCAGTCATCAGAGCTCAATGCAATAGAACACCTTTGGGATGTGGTGGATAATGACATTCACAAATCTTCAGCATGTGTAATGGCATCATAGCAATATTGACCCTCATCTCTGAAGAATGTTTCCAGCATCTTGTCGAGTCAATGCCATGAAGAATTAAGGCAGTTCTAAATGCAAAAGGGGGTCGAACCTGGTACTAGCAGGGTATACCTAATAAAGTGACTGCTGAACGTATTTACTGTATGTTGTGCATATGTCTTATTTGTCTTATTCCACAGGGTATATCTCAAAAAACAACAAAGTTAGTCAGTGCAAAGCTCATCATGGCGTCTTCCTGCTAAAAATCTTAAAGGTAGATCAGACTCTCTCACGTAAAGGCAGCGCACCGCAGTCCCTGAAAGCCAATCAGCAACAATTGTGCGTTAGCGCTAGTTTACTTGGCTATATACGGCATCTCTTACTTGTCACGCTAGTTTTACCAACAGCAGCTCTTCTTCTCAGAGGAATCATCAAAGCAAACAAGTAAGCTGAACAAAAAAGGCCCAGCCCACACACTCAAAGAGCAAAACTGCATTCTCACCATACGTTCAAAAGGGTCCTGTGTGTTGGCGGCCCTGTCTAGCAGCTCGCTGTACTCCAGCTCCTCACACAGTCTCTGCAGGGTGTTGAGGGGTTCATTAAGTTGCACAGGCATTGCAACCTTGGAAAGGTCTTTGCCTATGTTGTTCCTAAGGATGTTCCACAAGCTGATGGAGGTGTTGCTTGGGCTGGGTGTGGGCAGACAGGATCTACGACGATAAAGAACAGTGCCTTCTTCCACAGAGCCTGAAAAGAGTCGGTATAAGAGCTGAGGTTAGGGACACCTTGATAATACATACCGACAACCCAGTGTACCAAAATATCATTTGTATATAAATGCATAAAAGTGTCCCAAGGCTAGTACTGTAATGACTTTACCCGAGTTTGGTCTTTCACTTTCGGTCTCATTACTGAAGTTGTCCATGGAAATGTTGTCACTAATGTCACTGATATACGAGTCATCCTCTGATACCTAAAAAAAACAAAACATTCAAGTTGTTTTAATATCACTGACAAAAAGCGAATGAACGAGTCTCTTTTAACATCTTGTCACATCTGCAGAAGATCTAAAGTGGTGGAGATGAAGGTTCTCTTAGGACATGGTGGCAGAGCTGCACCTCGGCTCGCTGTATTTTTAGATGAAAGTAATTAACTTTCATTTTCATATTGCTTCCGCTCCAGGTGCTACCTCATCAAGCATGCCACATGAGCACTGAAGGAAGAGGAGGCTGAACTAACATAGGGCAGATTTGTTTTATGACACATATCATAAAAAAATGCATTTAAGACAGGACGTTAAGTTAAATGGCATTTCCCCCTTTTTTGTAATAAAATACCATGAATTGTCCAGTGTGCTTACAAAATTTAGGCCAGTTATCAGACACAGAGACAAAAGTGAAGAAATCCTGGGTGACAGGCAATAAATAAAGTAAGAGCCACTGGTGGAGGTTTTGTTCTGGTTGTGCTTGTGTAAACAAGACAAATTACTCCAAACATCAACAGCAATGATAATTCTATTATGTAGCTCTAAACATCAGTTTGCTACAAGCAAAAAGACCCAACATCACAACTACTGACAACGAGGAGTTTAGTCTCCACACTTACCTCATTTTCAGAAGAGCTAGCAGATAACAGAACCTCCTGTGCGTCAAAGAACTCGGACAAAGACTCCGCGATTGAAGCTCTGCTCTCATTGGATACTTGGTGTACGAGGGGATGGGCTTCATCTACTGATTCCTGTTTCTAAGAGAAACAATGTCCACAGCTACAATAAGAACACAGGAAGGGGCCCCGCCATCATTCCCGGGGTGGCAATCACAGTGTCATTGAGAATACAACACAATCACAACATGCAGAGTATGACAATCACAACACCCACAAATTTAATCTGCAATATATTGAAAGACAGTCATTTATAAAACATACGTAAATATATTGGCTGACATCACACCCGTCATACACTTTTTTAATTTCTTCACTGATTTAACAAATGTAGGTTTATAAACATTAACAAACAGCTGAGTGACATTATGCAGTCGTGTGCATAGTGTCTCAACATGGGTGTGTCTGCATTCAATCATACTGTTATCAGTCAAATAAGCCAAATGATGAACTGCTGAAAACATGAACTCTTCAGAATCAAAATTTCATAAGACAATTTATTCCTACCTAGAGACTGCCTGACAATATACTACTGTATTACATAAAGCAAGAATAATTACAGTGAGAAGTGAGGCTGCATGCCTGCCCTGCACACATCTCAGAAAATAACTGACAAGCATGCAGTTGATTGCCAATATGAGATAGCTTTCCACACATGGACTTGAGCGTCCCAATCTACCCCTTGTTATTGGTGAAGCTGATTAATTAACATGGAGATGTTCTCAGAGGAGGCGTATTAGTTTTGCTCTGCGTGTTTCCAGGGACACAATTAAGCAGATCGGCTCGCTTTGTGTGATCAGCAAATCCTATTAAACGAGCAAAGAGTTTCCTTTAGAAGACGATTATATGGAGCTAGAAGCCTTCTTCTGAACCGTGTCATGGTGAGACATTTGGTTACGCAACGACGAGGCTGAGAGGAAGAGGCAGTGTTCCCCAAAAGAAAGTTCTGTTAATTTTTCTCATATTGACTGAGCTGGATGAGGGGGTGAGAGGAGAGTGACATTTGTTGATTCTAGATGAGAGGAAAAGGACAGCTCATTCATTCTGTGGCACATTCAAGCTTGCGGGGGATAAAAATAAAGACAGATATATAAGAATAATCGTCATGAAGGTGGGGGAATCGAGTCACTGCATTCCTGCACCCACCTGCACAGGGGCAGTGAGCGTTATTAGTGTGGGCTCTATGATCTGGGACTCAGCATGAATCTTGCACAGGCGTTCTCTCAGCTCTGAGTTCTGGGCTAAAGCCTGGAAAAAATAACCAGTTTAAACACTGTTTACTGCAAACACCCGAGCCTTGAAATCCTCAGCATAAATCAAAACCCGGCTGATTTGGAGTTGTGTAATCTCAAGAAAATCAGTAAACGTCACATTTACTCATTTACGTACTGGAGAGGCATGCTATCACCTGTTATTATGTCAAGTGGAACAGAGTAAGCAAACCAGAGAAACCAATAAGAAAAGCTAAAATCTAAAATCCAGCAGACTATAGCAGAGACCACACAAATCTGAATGTGTAAAGAAATACTTGTGCCGCATTAGAATTTGCGCGGTCTCGACGCCAACACATTTCTTCGCTGACTACATGACAATGAACATGTACAACCAAAGACAGAAAACAGAAAAACAAGCCTCTGGTGGGAGGCAGCAGCCACAGGAAACATGACTGTTGAATGCGGTCTCATTTAGGGGGGCTGACATCATACCGGCAGCTAGTAATCCCTCTAAAATACTCGTAAATGTGTCACGCTTGACAAATGGTGTGGGAGGACACGACATACGAGAGAAGTGTAAAAGCAAAAAAAAAATTAAAAAAGGAAGAAAAAAGGAGAATAGCTAATACCTATTTCTGTTGAAAACATCCGCTTGCAAAAAATGTGCAAGGGGGTGTGTTATTTCACATACCGCAGCCAGCGTGTTCTTCAAATTTACAACTTGTGGAGAGGTGGGGGGGCAGGTTTCGTGATCCAGGCATTGTTTTAATCTCTCTCTCTCTGATGTCAGTGTGCTCAGGGCCGCCTTCATGGTTGTATGCACTGGCAGCAACAAGAGACACAAAAAGAGGGAATCAAAAAGATCATTATTTGGAAAACCCTGCCATTATAAATGATTAAGCCCATCACACATCTTTAGCTCCATAATTTTAAATGTGTGCATAAATTCGTTAGTTTAAATAGCAGCAGAACTGACAGCAGTTCTCCGGAGTAAGTTTGAAACTGTAAAGCCATTATGTAAAAAACAAATGAATCTCATTACTCCATGTCAAGCACCAAGAATCTGCATAGAAAATTCCAAAGAGGACAGAAGGAAAATTATATTCATCCTCTATGCGTCAACCACTTCCTTACAAAGAGATTTAACAGGTTTTGTGGCACAAAAAACAAACTTCTGACCTAATATCAGCTAGAAGACATCCACATAACTAACAGCAACTAACACTTCAACTTGTTAGAAGTAGCAGCACCACACCAGTCTTAGCTTTCGTGCAGATTTATCGGAAGCAGATTGAGGAATTTAAAAAATGTGTGCTTTACAGAGTTTTATCTGAAACTAGAGTTTTTCACTCACAGTTGGTGGCAACACGACAGAAGTCTTCTTGCAGCTTGGCCACATCAAAAGGGGAGTCCAGGGATTCAGGATCGGCTTTATCATTGCTCAGTGCAGCAGTGGATAGGTTGGGGTTTGAGGCATGGAGGCGGATAGAGCCAGAGGAGATGCAGCTCGGTACCTAGAGCAGAGCAGGAAGAAAAACTGGAGATACTCACAAGGAAATATAAAAACAAATTAAGCATGATCACACTTCTCTGTCATGTTGTCTACCTGCAGAGTTGTTTTGACATCTTTGTTGTAGTTTTTAGTGCGCCACTTCTTTGGAAGTCTCTTTTCTTTTTTGGGGCTGTCAAAAGTAGACGCCTAAGAAAGCAGATGTGAAATTATTGACAGTCAGGCCAGTGAGGATTTTTTTGTCTTTAAAGGAAGGCTTTTTATGGAAAGTGGTTTCACAACTACCAGAGCAAGATGCAAGATGAAATATCTTCTATATTTAATAAGAGGTGAGTTAAGGTCAACAGAAAATAACTTAATAATGTTTTGTATCATCAGAAAAGTTACCCTGCATGTAAAGTAACCAGAAATACTGCAGTGCTGACCTGCAGTGCTTGGATGGATGGAGCAGAATAAGTCCGGTGAATTACTTCCATACTCTGAAGCAGGTGGTTAAGCTCTAGGAGATAGGCCTCACATACTGATAAGTCTGTCCGGATGAGAACAAACACTAATAGTTATAAAAGGAGGTATGAAGTGAAAAAGAAAAGACAGTGAAAAGGCTAAAGTGAGAAAAAGGGCAGTGCCTGCAAATGGGCACGTGTTAGTTGGGCCTATTGAGTGAACTCAATAACCAGTCTCTGTAGAAACAGCAGAGAGGGCTGACATATCCTAATCTGTCATCAACAAGTTTGGTGATTTCAGTTTGACAAAGTTAGAGGGTGCCACATGTGCTTACTGAACCATATGCACTATGTTATATATGCTTTATTCAAATAGACTCCTCAGTTTGGCGATTCACCTCCCAAGATATCTATTTCTGCTTTTTGCATCTTTTTCAAGCATGAACAGCAGCCTGTAGAGCGAGCCTAAAAGCTTCTCATATTACCAGAATCAGAAAAACACCTTCAAACTGCATCTGCCTCAGAAAGAGAAGGTTAGTCAAAGGCAAGAGATAATCAATCTGGACTGTCCATGACCT
Organism: Pundamilia nyererei; assembly: GCF_000239375.1. NCBI lineage: Eukaryota > Metazoa > Chordata > Actinopteri > Cichliformes > Cichlidae > Pundamilia > Pundamilia nyererei. The sequence continues at coordinate 1,196,312 of NW_005187485.1, read as the reverse complement.
GACAAATGTCTAAGACATTTAACAACTGACAAACAGTTTCATGGGTGAGGTGAGGCTGAGCTCAGTGAGGCTTTTTCCTAATTTAGTCTATGACAAATTAAAGATCTCGAGTCGATTTTAAGTACTAAAATTGCGTTCAGTACCTTTGAACTTTAAATATGGGCTCCAAAGAAATGCTGATGCAAGTGAATGGCGGGGTTTAGGCTGATAAGCCCAGATAAACCTATAAGAGACATAGCAAAAACTTTATGAGGGGCCAAATCTACTATCTGGTATATTCCTAACAATGTTCTGGCCAGCTCAGCAACACCCAAATCCCTGAAAGACTAAAGTAGATTATGGTTATATTATCATTGGAGATAGTTGAATCATTGTCAAAGTCAAGTGACACTTTCATGAATGAAAATACAGACAGTTTACAACAAAGTGCAAACCAAGTCAGTCACCTGATCTCAGCCCAACACGGTTCATAAACACAGAGAGACTTACAAACAAGCACCAGCTGGAGGTGGCTGAGGTAAAGGCCTGGCAGAGCATCTCAAGGGAGGAAACTGCTTGCATGCTTTGCAGTCAAGTATTAAAAATAAATATTACATTTAAAATTATGTTAACGTGTCCTATTATTTTATGGGATTATGTTTAAATAAATAAATAAATAATAATAAATAAATTGTGACAGTATTTGAACATACACATTATGAAATGACAGACAACTAAATAAACACCAGTCCAACTGAAACCATGCTGTGTTTGTAAATGTGCGCGTGAGTTGTCGTGTCCATTTTCCAAAGTTTCTGGATTACAAAGTGCTGACAGCACATCGTCAGAATCTTAATGAATGAAAACTGAGACAAACAGTGCATTAGTAATCACCAGCTTGTTTCTTTATGATCACCACTCTGCCAGCCTCATCTAACTTGCAAATGAGACAGCAGGCGTACACAATTATAGAAGCATTTCCCAAATAACATAAATATATTAGAACTGGTTAGATCGCTTCCTCCATGACCGGGACCCTGACAAGAAGTAGAAAATGGGTATAAATGAAAAAGCTGGGCCCTCTAACAATCTAATGTCTTTGACTGGTATCGGTAGCATCGTTGTAAGCAGGAAACTTTGCATGAACTCTCTTACTTATCTGCATCATATTCACCGATCAGCCACAACAATAAAACCAAGTGAAGTGAATAACATCGATCATTGTAGCACAATATAGCGCTCTGCTGGGAAACCTTGGGTTGTGGCATTTGTGCAGATATTCGTTTAACATGTACCACCCACATAAAATTTGATGCACACCAAACACACCGACCACGGCAGCAGCAGCAGCAGCAGCATGATACACTCTACCACAAGGAAGAGTGCATTTCCACAGATTAAGGACTGCAAAAAAGAGCCAAAGGCACAATACGAGGAAGGTACGATTACATTTTAAATGGCTTTATCTGAGTTGATTATTTTCCTCAGCAAAACCGTAATCACATTGGAGATCATCATCCAGGTGGAAAATTGAAGATTTTTAAACAACTAGTACAAGAATGCATCTTATGACTTTAATAAAAGTGCAAATTATCCCACACAGAGATAAAAACCCCACATTAAAGAATGTGTCTTAGCGCTACGAGCTCTCCCCATTTTAGCCAGGCAAGTTCTTTATTGTGGAAATTTTGCTCAGAAATTCAGAAAGTGTAAACAAATCAAATCGTGAGAGGCTGCTCTTGTCTCTCACCTTTGAAGCATTTGTCCATTTCGTCAGATGACTGGAGCCAGGCAGCCACCTTTGCTTGGCTGTTGGAGTTTAAAGGGAAAGCTGCGGCATGATGCACTGTGGACTGCCTTCGTATGGACAGGCACTGCAGTAACAAAGAGACCCAAAGGTCAGTTCAAAAACACTTTGGCTGTGTCATTAATTTTTTTCAGCAAAGGGAATTCACTTCATTAAATACAGCACATGGAATAATGATGCTCGTGATGAAAAACACACGAGAATCATCTTTGTTTTTCATTTTCATTTTAAACAGACCCGACCATTTTCAGCAACAGCATGCTGTGTGGCGCAGTTATACCTTTCTAATAGGGGGTCCCTCAGCGATGCCAGGAGAGTTCGGGGAGGCATAATGGGGATAGAACAAGGACTTCTCGTTAGGGTACATGGCAATCTCATTTTGCCGATAAAGACGATGGTGACGCAGCTTGGATACCCATTCATCAAACAGCTCCTGAGACTTAATCTGTAGAGCAGATACCGCAATCAGAAAATCAGCACAAGGGCAAGTAAGATGGAAGAGGTGTGTCAGTGGAAAAACACACACACAGGTATGGAGTGAGCAGTTATTCCCTCTGGCACACATATATATCACATGAGGTAATTCTGAAGTCATTTTAATGATGGCATCTGTACCAGGAATTAAAAAGCAAAAACCCGGGAAAAAATGTTTAACCCCTTTAAGCCTTAAGCCTATTTAAGCCTGCAGGGATTCCCTTGTCTTTATTAGTCTTGTGGTTTACCTTCAGGTGATAGATGTTTTCCTCGGCATCAAGATCGATGCACTTGGCCTTCTTCTTAATGGCCATGACAGAGAGACCCACATCAATGCAACCATGCAGCTTCCCTTTCTCAATCTGTTGGATGAGACAGCTCTCACTGTTATGAATGCAACAGATGAAACTCAGTGCAAACAATGCATAAAATAATAATCCCTTTTTAGGCTGTGACGCGGCCCATGCGTAATTATGTGTGATCTGTAGGCAAAATACACAGTCTGATTGCTATCAACAATGAGGAGATTGAGAGAGAATTAGGGCCTATTGTATCTCTGGGCGCAGGCGGTCAGGAGCCTGACAAGAACATTGAAAAAGACATCAAGTGTCCTTTTTAATCTTCTGTAAATGATGAGCTCACACAGCATTCAGCCAGCAGCCTTTTGTACTCACATCAGCACTGCACTTGCCATACTTAAGGATACCCTTGTCCAGGAAAAAGTATCTCTGGAGGGAGAGAGAAGGACAATCAGCCAATGCGATACAACTGGACATGATATGCAACATCCCTGACAGCAAATCTAAAGTCAGTGTTATGAGGCTGAGGTCATGGTAGTCAGTCTCCTAAAATGTATGTTGCTGCAGTGGGATGTATGCAATTCCAGGCTATTGTCTTGCATCTGTCTTCCTTTATTACACTTCCTCTCACTCACTTGCAATATGTCTCATCCACTCAATTTGTAAATGCAATTCTTGGTGCTTTTACTGTACATCAACAGAATCAGACTGTTGAAAGCACAGAGACCTAAAAAGCTCCGACTGCAAGTCAATACTAAATGTATACAACCCTAGTAACCAACAGGCCATCAGCTAATGCATCTGAGAGGACCACCAAGATATCTAGGCATTATCCCAGGAAAAGCTTTCAGACAGAGTGTAAACAGGCACTGACCCTGGTCACATGTGACTCCTCTGTGAGTCAAATTATCTACTACATAAGCTCATTCAATTAGTTTAAAACACAAATGACTCGTGTCAGCAGATTTGCAGAGGCAAGTGCCTAAAAAGTGCCGTGTGAAACGAGGACAATGAAATGACGTTAAGCTGTCACTACTCTGAAAGATGAGTCACATGGGTCACACGAAGACCACACAGGTGCTCCATGTTACCTTGTGCCAGCCCTTCATTGGCCACTTTCTTCTTTTCATCATGTAGCCCTCCTGTTTCTGAGGCTCCTGGACACTGCTGAAGCTTCCTCGCAGGCCTTCCACGATTTCCCAGCTGTCCTGTTGGAATACAATGGTTTATGAGAACTCTGAGACGACAGACATCTGCACGCCATGCAAATGAAAGTTTCAGAGGAGGATTTATAAATGGAACTGAGCGAATCAACCACTCAGCAAGTGCCATAATCACACTCAAAACATATTATAATCTGTGGCTGCTGGGGTGATTTAAATTTGATGCCTCACTTTCATCAGTGTCAGTCAATCGGCAGGAGGCTCTATAAGTGGAAGATTAGCATTTTTATTTTATTTTTTATAGATGTAGCCCTATGTAATAAGGTGTTCAGGGTGAAGTTATACAGACTTCTTTCCCCTCATGGGCGGGCATAGCAGATGGTTGCCCCTCCCTTAGCCTCGTTCTGCTGGAGGTTTCTACCTGTTAAAAGGGAGTTTTTCATTCCTACTGTCAACAAAGTGCTTACTCATAGGGAGTCATGTGATTGCTGGGGTTTTTCTCAGTTTTCTTTGTATTATCAAAAATAAAAAGCTTGTTATATAAAGCTTGTTGAGGCAACTGTTGCTGTGATTTGGCGCTATATAAATAAAAGTGAATTGAATTGAATTTACAAAATTAGCTTACCTGTTTAATCTCACTCTTCACTATAATAATAATTTCCTGAATGAGATTAGAACGGTCAAGCCCAAATCCCCTGCAATACAGAGATTAAGATGATATTTCATCACGGACTAATCCAGATAGCTTTGTTATGTGTTTCAGGAGTGAGAGTTCCAGGAACGCAGGATGAATAGTATAACAGAGGCTTCTGTAATACCGTTGTGGGCACAGAATAATTCATCATTTGTGAACTATTTCGCTTTTAGTTTCTATTAGTGCTGAAACAATAAGATGATTAATCAACAGAAAGGGGTCTATCATTCAAATGAGCCAATGTTATAGATTATTCTCATATGACTACTTAGCAGTAAGCCTATAAATAATAGTGGAATGGGCATGTAGCCAGCAAAAATAACCCCGAGGAACAGTAGTGGGCTGTGAAGTAGTTATGACGCAGTGACCTCGGTTGGTAATGAGACCCAAAAACAGTTTTCAACATATAGTCATTAGAAAATGATGCAGGTGTAAAAGAATAACTACATTTCATTAATTTTGTGCTGCTAAATTGACATAATAAGAAAAGCTGAAAACATTATGACGGGCAGTTTACACATCTACTGTCAATGTGCAACAAATTATTAGAAATAATTAACAAATTAACTCATAATATATGAACTCATAATGCTAATGATGGCATATTACACCTCAGGCTTATCTTTAAATTATCCTACTTAAGTATAAATCATGTCTGTGTTACACCGTGGGAGGGACTTTGGGCACTTGGGAGAGGTTAATCCTTGCTTCTTGTGTCAGTGTGTCCCTGACTGTATAAAAACACACTGTATCAGTCAGGGAGGCTGAATGCTGGTGGGTGAGACAATCTAAAATAAACCCTTATATCTGAAGGGGATTGACCAAGGGCGTGGCCAGCGGGCTACAGTTCGACTCTCCCTCAGTGTTCGTCACGGCTCCAGGGCAGCACAGTCACACAGTGCGTCATTGTCACACACTGCCTGGACACTGTTCCTCAAGGTCAAGAGACACTTTGAGTAACAAGGCTCTGATAGGAGCGCCGAGAAGACAGCGTCGTTTCAACGTCACACAATTATAAAGTGTGAATGTGTTCAGACTGCTGCATTTAGACATCCTGTCCATTCTACCACATTTTGATATGTGTTATCATTTACAAAAACACTTTACAAATTAAATATTGAGGGTTTGGTTTGGAACAAATGGGAAAAAATGGTTACCAAGCTCTCTCTGAATGTAACTGAACCCACATAGCAGTGTCACGACAGTCAGAATATTTCCTTATTCAAAGTTTTTCTTGCTAACGAGAATGTTTTTTTTTTTTGCCACTTTTTGCTTCCCCAGAGTGGTGAGCCTTAAGTGTCTGCTTGTCCTGTGGACAGTACTAGAGTAGGACTTTATTACATTCATTTCCAAAAGGAAAAGGCTGTTTCTGGTAATGAAAAATTAATGAGTCGGCAGCCTGCAGATAAACGCTTGAGGCAAATGCAAAACAGTTTGTTCATGGTGCCAACATCTTCTTTATGTGGTGTGTCTGAGAATTACTTTGGAGGATATAGTTGCAGTTTAGTAATTTAGAGCACTCCAATATCTTCCACATTTGTAGAAATACCCTGGTTTTATAGTGAGAAAGGGGTAGTTAAATCCTAATAAAAAAACACCTCCTTTTAGGCAGCTTTTAGTTTTTGCTTCATGACATCTATAATGTAAAACGTGGCTAGATGTTATACTAGTATTATAATTCCTAGGAGGCAGAGAAAAATATCTGAGGACTGGCAGTTACAACTTTTTCAATTAAATCTTCATTATGGGAAAAGAAAATCCAGCCTTCCTCCCTTCCACATACATGACTCCAGCGAAAACGTCTGTAAGTATAACGCGAGTGTTACCTGTCGGCTGTCATGTTTGGATGAAGAGCTGCTGTTGCTGCGCGACAGGGAGGAGATCTTCTGTGACATGGCTGAGCCGCGCTCCTCCGAGCTCATCTTGCTGCAGGTTTGCCGGGTCCAGGCTACAGCTGGTGTACAAAGAACATTACTCTAAGAGAAGAAGGAGTGGAGAAGAGGCCGGGGAGAGGGGGGTGGAGATGGTTTGAATACTTTACGAGCCTTTTAGATCCCACTGAAAAATACATTAGGCTATTTAGAGTGATCAGTTTTTCCATCTTCAAAAGCTACTCAAAGTTTCGCAGCATCAGCAAACAAAGATGACTGACAGGACTGGAGGATCTAACTTGGACTGCAGATGAAGAGACCACAGATTGAAATTATTCATATCGCACTATTTCAGCATTTAACAGCCACACAAATCCAAATCCTCTGCTTGAAGAACACTTACAGTGTAGAGCAACGTATTAAGATTTACTTATCGAAAGCATGAGCTACTGTCTAACCATGAAACTGGCAAATCTCATGTTGTATATGTTGTTTTAGCTGTTTTAGCATCTCTATCCCTGCTCTGCATCTACAAGCTGATTTGCAACCCACCTCCACCCAGCTCCTCTGACTCATCCTGTGTCTGAATTGATCAGTACTCTGTGGTATATGGTGGGTGGGAGGGGGGTGTGGAGTGTATTGGTGGAAGAATGACAAGGAGGTCCCAGAACAGAGCACTACCACCAAGTATATAGACTCACCAACCACTTTATTAGGTATCTGTTAACGTGTTCATCACATTAGACCAACTCAGTGCATTTAGGCATGTAGATTGTTTAAACTGAGATTAAGAATGAGGAAGAAAAGTGATTTAAGTGACTTTGAGCATGACATGGTTGTCAACACTGGGATTTTACTCCAAAACCATCTCTAGGATTTACAGAGAATAGAGGAAAAAAGAAAAAATATCCAGTGAGCAGCAGTTCTTTGGGTGAAAATACCTTGATGATGCCAGAGAATAGAAAGATTGCTTCATGCAGCAACTCAAATAACCGCTTGTTACAACCAAGATATGCAGACGAGCATCTCTGAGTGCACAACACATCGAACCAAGCAGATGTGCTACAGCAGCAGAAGACCACACGAGGTGCCACTCCTGTCAGCTTAGGACAGGGAACTGAGACTAGATCTTGAATGGGCTCACCAAAATTAGACAGTGGATGATTAGACAAATGTTACCTGGTCTTTTGAGTATGATGTGACATTTGGATGGTATAGGATTAGAATTTGTCATAAACAACACAAATGAGACACAAATCCATCCTACCTTGTATCAGTTCAGGTTGATGTTATAGTGGCTATTTTATCAACACACTTTGGGCCCCTTTGTATCACTGTGTATTTTTACTGCATTTTATTACCACAGACCACATCTTTTGATGCCTCCTTCCAGAAATCTTACAAAAATCAAATGATCTCAAACTGATTTCTTGAACAAGACAATGAGTTCACTGTACTCAAATAGCCTCCACAGTCACCAAATGTCAGTCCAATAGAGAACCTTTTTATATGCGACAACCTGGATTTGCGGTTGACAAATCTGGAGCAAAAACAATATGCTAACATGTCATTGCCTTGTTGAATCTTTTACTAGACCTTGTATTAGCAAAGTGGACCTAATAAAGTGTCCAGTGAGTGTATTCTCCTTTTCAATAGTGCTCCTGATTGAAATGACAATTAAAGTTACTATTGTAATTGAAGTTAAGCTAAAATTCAAATCAAGCTGAATTTATACCTGCATTTACCTGTTGATACTCAGTATCATGTCTTTTTAAGGTGGGATTTCAACCTGTGCTTCATTATCTGACTAAATGACACTGAATGGGGGATGATATAACCTCACGCTGATGGGGAAATGAAAAGACAAGAGTCACATGTGAAGACGCAGTCAGATGTGAGAACATCAGCGAAATTGAATACCATCACTTCAACTGAGTGTAAAAATTGTCGGGGCTTTTTAGGAAATAGCAACCTTCAGTCAACTGCCACACACAACACGCAGTCTAATTAACATTATGTGCCTGGTGTACCACATCAACACATAAAGCCACATTTTCCTAATGTAATGTGAGTGGCACTTTGTCATAGTATGGAAGGCTGATTAACAACCCATGCACACTGAGTGTTTGTGCAAACTCCACATAAAGCAGCAGGTCATTAGCTTCTCTGAAGATGCACAGCAGTACTGATTTTTAGGACCATTTGGCTTGAGTTCATTTCTGTATTAAGTGATCATCTGAGAGATTCCGTCTGAAATGCAGGACGTTTTAGTGTTACAGCTGATTATGTCTTACACAGTACTTTTTCCAGTAAGTGGCATCTGCATGTTTTCCCCAAACATCCTAAAATCCCACAGTATTTGGGATTAGGATATTATAAAACCAAATCCTGACATCGTCTTAAATGCCGTGTTGTTGATTTGTTTACTGTAAATTTAACCACACATTAATTATGGAACTGCTTTAGCTCCAAACTATATGTAATGCAAAATAAACATGTTTCAAAAATATAAAAAGCACACTGATTGGTTCCTCATGCAGTTGTAGTTAGACTGCAAGAGAAAAAACATCTATAAATAATTACAAATTTCAGTTGTGGCCTCTTGGATTTAATAAGACATCCCACATCTCCGTGCTAAGTATGAGGCAGCAACAAGGTTAATTGCATTACCTTCTCTGCATTTGCAAGCTTTGTGCAGCGTGATGGCTACAGCCGTGTGTGTTGGACAGACAAAGGAGTGGTCATCTGAAACCTGCAGGCCTGCACCATCCCTCTGTCTCCAGACCACAGGCTGTGGTTTACACTGACAAAGCAAGGTGTCCAAAATGCAGCCACAACAATGGATCAAAGTGGCTAGACAGACAAATACATGTATCCAACAGCAGGACAGTATGTAGCTTGTGAAATTTTGTATCTAAATTATTGCTGTATGGTGTTACTGAAACCTCCACAGAAAGAAATGAATCTATAGACAGACGTCATTTATAACAAATTAAATGTTATCTTTTTATCTGTGTGTTTATCTAGCCAGTTTATCCTTATCTTCACTGATTAGTCATCCACTTTCCACAGATCACAGCAGCTATGCACAGGTCTGTAACACTGTCTGCCTTCATGGAAGCCTTTCATCTTATACAAAACCACTTCTCAGCCTTTCATCTGCATGACAGCAGTGTTAGATACTAGAGCTCCAATAGTTACCCTTTTTCAGTGAAGGACACTTGCTAAATTATAACATTAGGACATACACTACACTGTGACTGTGGTAAAAATGTATTAGCTTGGAAGAAAACAGTGTTAGAGTAAGGCCAAAATTGAAGAACAATCAGAAACAGTATCAATTTTAAGGCAGATTGGAAACCAATTAAAAAAAGAAAGGGCTGTGGGTTACTGTGATTTTGTGCTCAGTGCAAGTTAGACTCAGCTGGCTTTTTGTCAGCTGTTTACATCAGTTTGGAGCTGTTTTTTAACAGCCAAGTTCACAGTAAAGTTGTTCTCATTTCCATATTTTTCAGTCAGCTTCTCTTGCCAGAGCAGCTGACCGTCACTGAGACAGTCACACTAAGGAGGCCCAAGATGCTGGTCTGCGCTGTCAGAGTCGTAATCCTGTTCACTGTGTGACAAAATCACAGCACACAGACCTTTGAGACAATGGCTGTGCTGTCATTTTAGCTTTACTTACATGTAAAATTACCCCTCAGAGAGAAAGTTGCTTTCTGCTCCTCAAAGCCCTCATACTGTGAGGAGTGTGGGTAGCAACCGCTTAACTGAATTTAAGCTGCTAGCAGTGAAGTTGTGACATATACAGAGCTCTGAGGTAGTTTGAGCTAAAACTTAAAATATAGCTTCTGGGGATGTGTGACGCTTCCATTAATTCAAAAATATAACTGTTAAAATATGCCTTCTTTAATTAAAACTCATAATTGTTCTCTAGTAGACACTTGATTAATAAAAAAAACGGAAATCACTAAAAAAACAAAAGAACCAGGACCTGGCTACCGGGAGGATGGCAGAGCGTGGTGGCCACTCCAAAGCATATTCCAGCTGTCATGTGATAGGTCATCCATCTGCTGCAGGGCTTATTCTCACATTCACACCTACAGCTAATTTAGAATCGCCAATTAAACTCACCCTATTCATGTTTTAGGACTGTGGGAGGACACCAGAGTTCCCAGAGAGAACCCTAGCTGACACAGGGAGAAGATACAAACTGCACACAGGAAGCACCCAGATTCGATCTGAACCTGGGACCTTTGTGGAAGCCAACTGTGCTAACTACTGCACCACCATGCCATCCTAATATAGAGAAGAATATGGCTGTTAAGTTATAAACTTGGATGCTCAGCCTGATTGCGCAGAAAGATTGAATTATTTATGATCTTTTAGGTACACATCAAAATCATTGAGGCCCAACAATAAACCTGGTACAGAGCAAAGACTCTGGTAGCACAAAAGTACTGTGATTCTACTATGTGCTGATGTTCCTGTTCCTACATGATAACAGTTGTAATTACAGTGTTTAACACAATTACAAAGCAAATTTTGATTCTTCCATTAGAGAATTCAATCAAACTGCTGAGGATTAGAGTGGTCAGATTATTTAATATCTAAGTATAAAACTTTAAAAAGAATTGATGGCTTGTTACAGACTTATATTGGCTTATAGTTCGTTAAAAAAAAAGGAAAAGCCTCTACTATGGCAGAACAATGGTTAGGACCACTGCCTCACAGCTAGAAGTGTCTAGTTTTGAATCCAGACTGGGGCCTTTCTTGTGGAATTTGCATGTTTTTCTCGTGTCTGTGTGAGCTCTCTCTGGGTGCTCTGGCTTCTTTACAGTCCAAAGACATTCATGTTATTTTAATTGTGATTCTAAATTGGCAGTAAGAATGAACGACTGTCTGTCTCTCTGAGTTAGCCCTGCAAGAGAACTGGATCTCACTCTATGACAGTCGGGATGAGCTCCATCTCAACCGCAATTGTGAAATGAATAAGTAGTGAAAATGGATGTATGGAGTAAAAAATATTATAGAAAGCTTGATTTAAAATATTGTAGAAAACTTTTAAGATAGTCAAAAAACGTATTGTCAAGCAGCCAGGTAGTTTTTGTTTGTGGGAGACAAGATGCTAACCTTTTGCATCACAGCAACATCCCATTATTGACAAGCTGAAAAGAATAAAAATAAATATTTCCATATATTTCCATTAGATTAATTTTTAATAGGATTTTTTAGTTTTTTTTTTTAATATATTACACAGTATATTCTCCAATATTACAAGTGAAATTTTCACCAATATTAATGTCTCACTAATCATTTCATTTTTCTATATGAAAACATTACAGATAATGTGACTAATAATAGTAAAATAAGTTGGATAGAGCTAAAAAACACATAGAGCTATATCTGAGGATGCAGGGTTATTATAGGTCTACAAGCCAGTAAAAGTAAAGTGAGCCTACCAGAAGTTCATTGATTTATAGAATGATATAAGCAGTTGTGTACAGCCTCACTGCGACTCTTTAGTGGGTCTGCATGATAATGTTTAAAAAAAATCCTCAAACACAAAAGGCTAAATGAAGAGGTGACTAACATCTATTGAATATTTCAGTATGGGTGGGTGAATCCCACAGTTGTTCTGTAATGACAAATTAGCATAACACTTCAGTGAGACAGATGTCTTATGACCTTTACTGGCTGTCCTGGTTTTCTTACTCACAGACTAGTCTTGTCTAGGGATCGTTTAGGTTTTATCCGATACCGGTGCCAAACCGGTACTTTTGAAACGGTGCCGATGCTTGAACGGTGCTGAACCGGTGCTTAAATAAGATAAGATAAGATAAGATAAGATAACCTTTATTAGTCCCACACGTGGGAAATTTGTTTTGTCACAGCAGGAAGTGGACAGTGCAAAAGTTATGACGCAAAAATTAGAATACAATAAGAATAAATACAGTACACAGCTGTACAGAATAGAATAAA
>NW_005187485.1:1175211-1182834 GCF_000239375.1 Pundamilia nyererei | reverse complement strand
ACCGGTACCCATCCCTAGTCTTCTCTTACTGTGATATGGGGGTGTTTTTGCCCATTACAGGATGGTGACATATTGCAGAACAGAAAGGAAAGAAAAATACATAGGGGGATGGCATAGTTTAGCCTGCAGCCAGCAATTTCTTTTCATCATTTATGAATCTGAGTAACTGCTTAGGCTACGAAATGCCAAAAAATATGAAAAATGTTTTATCGTCTACTTGATTTTTGTAACGCAGCGAACACACACAATGAGCTAAAAGTAATTAATAAAAGCTTGGAAAAGTTTGGACTCGTATCAGCTGCATAACACACAAAGATGCTCAAAGGCAAGCACATTCATATCACAATTAATCGTGTGATTAATAACACAAAATAATCATAAATGTCAGCAAGTGCTTGATAAAGCACACCTCCCAAGCTGTTGAGACGTAAGCCTTACAAAGCCCTTGTGCACTGTTATGAAGCCCATTCTCTCTCTCTCTCTTTTTTTAATTTAAGGCGTACCAGAGAATTGTCAACAAATCTTTGGTCAGCAGTAGGTTTCAAATTAGGTTATACATGGTTTAATGTCCCTCTAAGCTGCACTAACCACATTGACAGAAGCTGAAAGCCCTTTATTGTAACTCATCTGCAGTTCAAGTTGCAGATGTTCCTCTGTCCTTTCACTAAATCCAGTCTGCCAATGAGGATGACATGCATAGCAGGCTTTTAGGCATCATTAGGATGTGACTCACCAGAATAAAAGACTCATGGGTAAACCCCCACAGAGCAGCTTTGTTAGGAAATAGAGTCGTGCTTGCAAAAATGATAGCACTTAAGCTCATATTAGCTGCTGATCCATCACAGTAATTCAGATGTAACAGGGTGGGGAAAGACTCCCTCATCTCAGAAGTGAACTTTAGAGTGAGATTCATTTCACAAGAGGCGAGACGCTGCTGGAGTTCAGTAAATACCAGCAGGAAGAGCGTGCTTAAAATTGCTGAAGTGGGAATCACAACCCCAGGTTATTAACGTAAATATCTAACAAGCCAATCATACGACAGCATCTCACTGCATTTAGGCTTGCAGAGATGATCAAGATGACCCTCTGAGTTTCAAACTGAGTGTTAGAAAGAGGAAGAAAATGGCAGTTTAATTGCCTTTGAATGTGACGTCATTGTGGCTGGTCTGAGTAATTCACAACCTGCTGATTCACTGAGATTTTTCCACATAACTATCTCTAGGTGTTACAGAGAACGATCTGAAAAAATATCAGTCAGCAGCAGTTCTCTAAGAGAAAGTGCCTTGATGATGTCACTGATGATGTCACTTCCAAAGACCACAGTAGGTGTGACTTGTTCACTCTAAGAACAGGAAACCGAGGCTATAATTCACATGGACTTACCAGAATTGGACAGCAGAAGACAAGTCTTTAATTTTATTCAATAAAACCAATGACCTCTCATTCATCATGGGCTGAATCTAAACTGATCCTTTTCTTGTGAGAGTGGCTGGATCACAAAAAATGAACTTATTAGAAGAAAGTCAATGTTGATTTAGAACTGGTTCAAAGGTAAACATCACTCTTCTCTCTTGTCTTTTTTGGCTCTCAAACAACCAGCCTAAAGGTTATAAACTGCCTCTGCAAACACAACACACCCAACATGATGTTGCAGTAGCTACTTTATCCTTGCAGTCTCACCAGCTTTTTTTCCGGGAGCTTATCCCTCTCAGTTAAAAGCACTCTGAAAACAATACAAAATCTGGCAATAACTAGACACTTATTTATCTTTCTTCTAATTTTGTCCCTCTGACGATATAACTACAGGCATACATCAAAATGTATTTCTATTATTCCCTTTTATGTATTTTCCTTAGAAAGATAGACCTTTATCTGATAGCTGACAAAGGAGGCACACTCATTTGTTGCATCTGAAACTTACCACCTTAATAACAGTAATCATATTACAGCTGCACACTGCCCCACTGGGATGATGCCACTTAGGCTTTATTTTTTATTGAAACACAAATGAACAATGAGAGGAAATGAGAAACTGACATAAATGAAGCAAAAGTACTTTTACATCTACATTTTTCTTTGATTTGAATGATGTAATGTATCGCAGATTTAAAAAGAAAAAAGCCTATAAAATCAATATACAGATTTAGTATAAAATTTTAAATTAACAGGATGCTGACCCCTATTTTAGTCTTTCTGCTGAGAAAATAACCTGTTGCTGGCTTTAGTGTCATAGTTATGAAGCATATAAATAGTAATAATTATACAGATCAGTTATATTGATAGGAATATTGACATTATTTCACAGATACCAATGCCATTATTGATTTTTCTTATAGGTCCTGTTCTGTATAGATTCCTTTATAGATTCATGAATAATTTTCTCTTTGGAACAAAAGAGGCCATCACTGGTTAACAGAAGCAATGCACAGTCTCAACACTATATAAAAGAGTAAAGAAGGCTAGCATGTGACTCATGAACAGACGCTTCACTTCTTTGAGTTTGGTGACAAGTGCAAAACATATCATTGATGAAACAAAGTCATAAGCTGGAAGGCAGGATTCAAAAGAATCAAATGAACCAAAAGAATTTGGTTCTGATTAACAACTGGAAACTGTTCTTGATTGTCATCACAGTGCACATCATCTACCACTGAACGGAATAATCACACTTGCTAAAATTTCTGCTATTAACTTAAAATTCAAGGCCTTAATATTCAACGTGAATATTCAAGCATTCCTTTAACCGTTGATGCTTATTTTTCAGAGAGATCAGCCCACTAGTACCCTTGTTTACTTCACTGAATGACTCTCACTTCATGAGGTAGAGAACTCTCTTTATTCTCCAATCTGTGGTTTCTCACACATTTGAGTCTGCAATATTCATGAAATGATAACACATCATAAAGCTTTGCTTTCATAAGGAACTGCAGAAGAGAAAAAGCAAATAATTCAAATCTGAAAGACTATTTCAGAGATCGTGATGTTGAAAACTGCTTAGAGGTGCAGGCTGGGTTCTTCAATGGGATGCAATCAGAACAGAAGAGCAGAAGTGACAGCTCCTATCTCAGTTTCCTGTTCAAGTTGGAAGAATTATTTAGTGAGGGCATGAACAATTGCACAGAAAACAGAATATGAAATTTTAAAGTTTCTCTTATACACGTTACTGGTGTATCGCCCAATGGTGCAGGCATTAAGGTTGCACCACTGGGCACCATTAAATCACCATTAAATCCTTGCATGTCACTTTGCGTAGACTTTCTATCTTTAGATGTGTTAGTGTGAGCAAAAGTTGACGTAACTGATGTGAAAGGGAATAGACACATACAGAGATTCCTTCTTTTGCGGCTTTGACCTTCTTATTCCCTGTCCTAATTCTAAAATCTTCTTCAAAAATTCTAATTCTAATCTCACTACTTTGATCTTCTTAGTTACTGCTGCTTTGCCAAAGTAATTTAAATTTCTTGAATTTTCTTAATTACTTTTACATCTTACTCTGTAACATCAGTGGCCACAGATGTCACAGCAAAAGAGCAGGCAGTCTGCTTGTTAGGTCTGATGTAATTAGCAATTTCAGGTCTAAATATGTCTTTAGTTGAAAATGGTACAGATTCTTTCAGAGCAAACAAAGTGAGCAGTGCAGTGTTTGCCCAGATGCTACGGTCAAACAGCATTCAGGCATTAATGAAGAAGAGGATTTCAAATGCTGAACAGATTTAAGCTAGCTAGCATGTTTAAGTCTAAAGCTAAGATATCATGACTTAATTATGTCTAAAAATGATAATAACAATTTCTGCACTGTTCTGTCTTTGGTTGAAATCTAAGATGAAAACTTAGATACCAGCAAGGTTTTGAAGGGATAGGAAGTTAAACTAATTGATATTATGATCTTAAGTGAGAGTCAGTGAAGAGACAACAAGGGTAAACTGGAGCCAACAGTATTTTAAGTGTACATTATTATGACTTTTTAAACACTTAGTTTAAAAATGTGCTGCACAGGTATAGCGCTAATGGCTGGAGACGTATGAGGAAACATGACTATTCATAATAAGGGACACAGCTTTTTAAAAGATGAGAGTTTGAGCATAGATCTATGCTTGAGCCAGCATCGGATCGCTGATAGGTCATCACTATCTGAACTGTAGCATGATGAAGATGATGATGCCTAGCAACAGGGCTACTCTGTTGCTTAGCAATGCGGAATAGAACCCCAAAATGAGACCAGCCCTCATTCAAATGACCTCAAACTCACTTGGGTCCCCAGCTCTGCTGCTCATTTGGCCAGGTCTCTTTTGAAAAAAAAGAAAAGAAAATTAAAATCAATAAAACTTTAAAATTGATAAAAAAAAAGTATTATAAATACTCGGTCAACTTGGTTAACTCGGTCAATCATTAGATGAATGATTGTCAAGAACACGCTCAATTCCTCAGTTTATCAGTAAGAGGAAAGACTGTGACGTTTAGGTTCAGTAATTAATCACCTTACTTATGTGATCTATCTCTTCCCAAGAAACTTAATCAGTGTAAATGTGAAAAGGGTGAAAGCAGTCCTTCTTCTTAAATTGTCTGCAGATCAAGGGCTCTATAGAACTTTCTATTTGTTTTATTTATTCATATATTACTTGATTATTCTCAGTATCCCAGGTTATCATGGGAGCACCCAACAAGCCATCAGCATTGTGGACTGACACAGAAAGAACACTAGTTCATCCCAATATAATGATATTATTCATTCTCACAGCTCTTGACCCTCCAACATGGCAATGTTTGCCAGCCCACGTCTCCCTGTGTGTGAGGCACACCCTTTCCTGAAAGAGGCGCGCATACAGTCACGCCTGCTCCTGATCTGCTTTAAGGAGTCGTGGTGAAAGGTTGCCAAGGCCACAGGGAGCTGCTCCAAAAAAAGGGATCACGGTGCTGAGCTTAAAGTGCCTCTCCACTATTTGCAGTATTACATTTTCAGGAGTATGAAGCAGAAGTGTGAAGCTGTCACTGCTCATCACCCTAAGAGGAAAGCTTTGTAGAGCTATTTTCATGCTAGAAACACAGCCACCTTTCTCATTCATGCCTAAAACTGCCTGACACGTCACAGGCTCTGTGTCACACTCTCAAAACTACTACACCGCATCCTGTTAATCAGCTATAACCTCGGTGCACCACCTACGCTCCAACATCCCCGTAACTCCCTCACTGTCTCTTTCTCTTGTCAGCTCTGAGGGTGACAGAGGTCCTTTCCTTTGTTGTACTCTCAGTGTAAGGGAGCCAGACAGCCTCATAACTCAGCACCAGCCTATTAGAATGCAGAATAGCTGCAGCTTGGTTCAACACTTGCTGATAAGAGAGGGGAAAAACATAGATTGGCTGGATTTCCGGGCCCAGAGAGCTCTTTATGATGTATCATGTAGCAACTTGCTTGTCAGGTGATGCAGCTGTTGCTTCCCCAATTAAAGATAACAGTAGTTATGACTCTCATGGGGACGAAAAACAGGTTTAATAAAGAGAAATCACAAAAAGCTAAATGAACATCTGCACTGCCACAAGCCACCTCTTAGACATTGGAGTGACGATATATTTAGACATGGCATCGTCTTCCTTTACCTTCCATTTATGAACAGACAAAGACTAAGTGTCTGACTGAGAGAAGTTACCACATTTTGAGAGATTTACTTCATGCACGAACTACATCAGGACAGCACAGATGAGTCCCTCCCTGATTTTGTAGCATATAAACTGTCACAGCACCAGAGGATGACTCAAACTGTGGCATCCCTGAAGTGACAAAAGAATGAGGAGCCAACACAAAGCAGCGCTGAGTTTTCTTCTCTGACAAGCTCGTGCTTTGTGGTTACTCTGCAGTCATCCTCTGAAAGACGTCAGTTGCAGTCAGTACTGCTAAAGTTGCGGAGAGATCAGATCTCACCTACAGGTTTTTGAAAATTCAGCCATCGTCTTTTGACGATGACTAATTTAGTGCCCAAATAAAGTTTTTTTCCTCATATGATGTTGCTAATAGACACCTTAATATATTTCTTGCTTGATATTGCACACCAAATCTAAAAAGTTCACTTGACTAAAAAATGTGAACAGACTGCCAATTTCAGTACCGAATTAATTCAACCACTATCATATTTTGAAATCTGTCACATCACGCCAACAAGAATTCGAGTCACTCAAAACAGGACTGTGAGGCAGTACTTAGCCACAAAGCACAGCATACAGCTGTGAACATGTTTAGCTGGTTATATTTACATCAGACAAGGACGCTACATGATAGGAGCTCTGATGAAGCTGGAACATCACTGCATGTCCAGGTCATAAGACAAGAAGCTGAAAAGTCCAAGGATCAAAGAATCCAAAATCAAAGAGTCGGATTCATCATTGTTTATGAAGATGGTTGATGAGAACCATCTCTGAAAGTTTATGGACTGACACGATATATATGGAGTGTTATGTTACTTATTTAAAATTCACAATATCCTGGTTTTTCAACCAGTGAGGACAAAGCAACGAGAACTACAAATTAACAGAAATTTCATCTACAGCTGTGAAAATAAGCAGGGATAGATTCTTATGCACCAGCTCACCACTTTATTAGGTACATCTGTTCAACTGCAACTACTCAGATCACATGGCAGCAACTCTGTGTAATTAGGCATGTTGATACAAAGACAAGACCTGAAGTTCAAAATGAGGAAGAAAGGTGATTTAAGTGACTTTAAATGGGGAGTGGTCTCAGAACAGAGCACTACCACCAATTATTGGGTACATCTGTTGCAGCACTCGTTGACCATCACATGGGAGCACATTTATGTGTGTAGATTTGGGGGGAAAGTGATTTAAGTGACTTTGAATGGTTGTTGATGGCATAAAGGCTCATAGAGAATCATGCAAAAAAGAAAAACTACCCAGTGAGCGATAGTTATCTGTGTAAAAATGCTTTGATGATGCAGGAGATCAGTGAAGAATGTTACAACAAAGGTATGAAGAAGACCATCTCTAAATGCACACCATGTTCAGCCCTGAAGCAGACAGGCTACAGCATAGGAATACCACAATGAGCTGCCAAGAACAGGAAACTAGGACTAGAATTTGCATCTCCTCAGCAATTAAAACTTATCAGACCAGGCAACACTGGAAAAAAAAACATTGCCTGGTCTGATGAGTCTAGATTTCCCTGTGAGAATTCGAATGGTAGGGTCAGAATTTGGTGTAAACATCATGAAAGCAGGGGTGAATCCTGCCTTGTCACAAAGCTCAGATCATCTAAAACAGATTTTTTGAACATGATGATGAGTTCACTGTACTCAGATGGCCTTCACCCACAAATCTGAAGCAATTGTGTGATGCTATCATGTCAATATGAATCCAAATCTCTAAAGAACGTTTTCAGGGGATTGTTGAACCAATGCCATGAGAATTAAGGCAGCTCAGGGGCCCAACCCTGTACTAGAAGGGTGTACCTAATAAAGTGGCAAGTGACTGTATAAAATGACACTGTCATGCTTTATTATGTCGGTATTTGTTGATATGATTTGAACTTGAAAAGCAGAAGTAACTGTTCTGTTACATAAAAACTGTCATTCTTAAAGACAGTATCGGATCAGTTTTAAATGCCACAGAAAGACC
>NW_005187485.1:1162739-1174149 GCF_000239375.1 Pundamilia nyererei | reverse complement strand
TTTGGGGTTTTTTGTAACGTACACCCTGAAGCCACAACTACTTCACACAGGTCACTGTATGAGCCAGTGTGCGAAAATGATAGCTCTATACATCCTCTGCTATCTGAATTCTGTTGATCATTGCAAGGAAATTATTGACTGGTACATATCAATGTGCTGGCCTGACCATCGGTGCTGTGCAATTTTCTGCAATATGATGTTACACTATAAACAAGACAACAGCAGGTGACCTAAAAAACTGGAAACAGCCCATGCAATATAAAGACTCAGCACCAAAATGAACGAATTCTGTAGAATCTGACAGATTATAGGCCCATTCAAACATTCAGTGAAATTACTGTGAGCTGGAGGTCACCTTATGAAATGCAGTGCTTTACTGCTAATACTAGCTATACCCATGAAATTAAATTAAGCACCACACCTATTATTTAGGATTTTCAAAATAAATATTCTACTGTACAAAATGTCCAGTTAAATAAAATAAAATAAATTTAGAAAATCCTCCTTAACCACCTTTTCTTTTTGAAACTCTGCGATTATATGTGTTTTCCCCCAGACAAAGCAATTTTATTTTATTTCTCGCTGTTGCATTCCACAGATTCTATTGATTCTTCTCTCTCACAGTCTCTTTGTGTTTGACTGCAATCACTGTCTTGGGCGTGATAGGAGCAAAAAACCTCAGGAGCTGCAGGAAAGACAGATGGGCCACCAAACAAACCATAGTCCCCAGTGAGCACAGCTGTGACAGAAAAGTGAGAAGTAGTTTATACACTGAAACTTACCAAGCCCTCAAGAATTTAGTGTCACAACAATCAACATTGCCAATCTCTAAGAAAAAAATAAAAATAAAACTCAATGTTCCACTGAATAACCTTGACTTTCTCCTTAACTGTGTACAAATCTGTGGCAGCATGCACACTATTTACCTCCTTTGCTCCACCCCATGCCAGCGTGCATTTATGCTGAAATTCTGAGTTGCCTTCCCCATACATGTTTGAACAAACACAGTTCAAGCAACACTTGAAAAGCCTCCTCTGTTGCACTGTTTACACAGGACTCTAGAAAACTGAGCGACCTTGTGTTAGCTGTAAAATTACTCTGTATATGAGCCACATAGATCTCTGACAAAACAGCTTTGAGTCACATTTTTTTTTACTGTGAAGTTGTGCCATAAGTCACTCTTATTCAGCTGGATTTATGAATCCTGCTCGGGTGCACTGATAACTACCATAAATATTGAATATTACATGTGAAACAAAGCAAAATCCTCCATAATCCTGTTTGCTTTGACCACTATCTGTTAAGCAGGAGATGTTGAGCTCCAGCCATGATTGAATCTGAAAATGGATATCACACACACCTACATCCACTCAGCATGAGAGATACACACAGTCATAAAGGCACATTATTCACAGTCCTGGCTTATGACTTGTCGCCTGTGAAGCTAATGAGTTCTACTGCATATTAGGTTTATCATAGAAACAACAGACCATCTTTTATAACTTGTAGAAGACTCAAGAGTCTGGAGACCAAAGTGATCTATTGTTGTTCATATTGTCTCATGTCCAGACCTTTAAACAAACAAATAAATAAATATATAAATACCAGTTGCTTGTTAAACTATAGGACATCAATTTAAGGTCAAGCGCTTTTACATTTATCCAGTTTATCGATGGGTTGTTAAACTTTGATGACTCTGCTGAAGTGTTTCGAAGAACATTACAACTAAAGATTCACATGCACCTGATTTGTTCGGCTGAAAGATCATAATCAATCAAATAACTTCCAGAGGGTTTGAGATTCATCATTGCATAAGAGAAAATTACAAGGCCAAAGAGTTTTTCTTGGACGAGAGAGAGAGAAAGAAAACACACTCACCTTGAGCTACAGATGGACACGATCGGTGAACAGATGTTTAACTACAGGAAAGGCCACAGCCGGAGAAGAGATAGTCAATTTAGAGCCCCAACCAAACAGCCTGGCTACTCTACTATGACAAGTACACACATGCACCATCCAGCCGCGCTGAAAAGCATCAGTCTCTCCACCGCTGTATGGAGGAGGGAGATGAGAGGCGACTGACTGAGGCCAACTCCAATTAAACTGCAAAGCAAAGCTCGGCGTCAACTTAAAGGGGCGGCGTTTCTATCACTGACATGTTTCCGTGACGCATAGACGTGTAGAGGAGGTCCCCAAAGCGCAAGGACACAGTGTAGAAGTCTTCATATTTTACATGCAGTCCTGTTAATTAATGCGTTATAGTGGATCTTAGAGGATAAATATCTCATTTGACTTATTTTATTTTATTTTATTTGACTATTCACATTAGTAAATATCACAAAAATGGTTAAATAACTGTTATTAGAAGCGATAAATGAAGTTCAAACGACAAAAGTTAGCATATACCGCCACCTACTGGATACACTGCTGAATCACATCTGTGCTGTTAAACAGTCAAAGCGTCTGCAAACAGATTAAAATGCAAACATACAACAGTTGAGTAAATAGGTACGTTTTTCTATACATTTAAGTCATTTCACGTGATTTAAGTATAGACTTATTGCATAATTATGACAGCAGACAGAAACAGAACTCAACAAAAGCCATATAATTTTTATTTCCATCCCTTCGACAAACTGATATTGTCTCCATTATTAAACAGCAAACTGTGCATGTCTACTTTGCTTTGTGAGCCATTATTCTTTTTCAGTGAAAGTCTGAATGAGACGCTGTTGTATCAGTGAAGGCTGCAGGCTTGCACCTCAAGGACATACTGTCATAAAAAAAATCATTTCACACAAGTCAGCCTGACTGCAACAGATTTTGTGCAAAAGAGCCTTTTTTTTCCCTTTCACAGTGGCACGCTGGAAGGTTACTGCGGCACCTATAATACACAGAGTTGGATTCCATAACACAGGCAGCACAATGCTCTGTGCTGCACTCTGTGTTACATTTGCTGGAAAAATCAGCCTCGTATTTTTCTCTCTCTCTCTCTGTAAAATTGGAAAGGTTACAGGGAAGACTAAAGTATTCATCTGTGCAGCATTATGAATCTGGTACAGCTGAATTGCTTCTGTGTGCACTGTGCAGGCTGGCTGAACTCACTGAAGTGAGCTTTGAAGGCTGTTGCTTTTATTTTACTTGATACAATTAGCCACAGCTTGTAAGAGACCAGTACTGTAAAATAAATCCTGAGCTCTAATGCAAATGAAATGTGTGAAAGTAAAGAGCAAATTAACAATGCTTCCGACATGGATGAAACACTTACTGTGCTCGCAGTAATATGTTTATTCTAATTAGCTTCAGTCTGAAAGAAAAACAAATTGCAGTCTTATACAATTACAGAGAAACTTTAAATGTGACTATAGTCATATGAGGGATTGCACAAAATAGGCTGTATTCCTCATGGTCAGTCCATGAAAGTCCATTTTTAGTTGTGCCAAGAAGTCTTTAATGTGGGTGTTATGTAACAATAACCTATATTGAAACCTGTGATAAATTGCTCTATAGGTGCAATAATGCTTCTGAAAAACTGTCCACTGCATCTTTGGTTATGAAAAGTCACACTTAAGTAATGTTAAATACATGCAGTCATTTAAATTTTAATACTAAGTTACTTTCAGGATTCAGGTTATTAGAACTGCTATTGCTTTACTGAGATATTACAATTATGTTTATAAGGCCATATGGGAGCTGCAGTGGTTAGTACTGTTGCCTCACAGCACAAAGGCCCTGGGTTTCAATCCACCAGCTGGACAGGGCCTTCCTGTGTGGAGTTTGTATGCTCTCCCCATCCTCAGGCTTCCTCCCACAGTCCAAAAACGTGTATGTGGTTAGGTTAATTGGCTGTAGGTGTAAATGTGAGAGTGGTAAACTGTCCAGGGTGTACCATGCCATTTCTCCTCTGACAGCTGGGAACAACTCTATCCATCCTTGCAATTCTGAATTGGGTAAGTGGGAAAAATGGCTGGATGGAAGGTCATCCATGGATGTAGTAGCAGTTAATCCCATAGAAGTTGTGTTTTTTCCCACAGACTACGTTGTCTCTAAGGTTCACAGCGGCATGAGTGATGGAGCTGTTGAACTTGCGATGAGCCTCTGACTTGCTGAATGAATGTTGAAGGTCTAATAGGGTCAGGGCTGCACCTGATTTACCCACAGTCCCAATGGAAGAACTGCCTGGCAGGACAGGAGAGCGTGGCATGATGCACGGATTAGAGTTGCCATGTAGCCGCTCTCTGTCCTCTGCTCCTGGTAACAATTTGGGATGTGATTCCCTGCCCGTCTGATCTTTGTCTTCAAGTAGTGGACTACAGCTGGGTATATTTCTTCCAACTTTAAAAAGTTTTTTGTCATTTAGCACATCCTTTACACAGATGCTTTCCTCTCTGTTGACTTCTATCCCTCCTTGGGGATGTAGGCGGTTGGACAGGTCCCAGAGTTGCTCTGTGTTTGTGATCTGGGCAGCGTTAGCCTCTTGGTTGCTCTGTGACGGGGATCCTTGCATGACATTGTCAAACTGGACTTTGCAGTTTTCCCTCTTTCTGCCCTTATGCGCAGAGCATTTGCACTGAGCTTGCTGCTTGCGTAAGACCTCCTGGGACAGCTCAGTCTGCTGTGCCTTTGTGGAGTTAGTGCTGCACTTTGATTGAGTATGACCCATTTGGTTCAGATCTGGTGCCTCATTACGCATAGCTGTGATCTCTTGTGGTTGGTTCACAGCAGGCGAGGCAGTGCTTTGGTTTAGAGTTGGAGATGTATTTTGGAGTTCAGCAGCAGTGGGACTGCAGCTGCTCCTCCTGACATTGCTCCCCAGTCTTTTTCTACATCCTTGCCTTGCTTTAGAAGGAACAAACACAGGATGCGACCTTTCTTGCTGCAGGGAAAATAATTAGACTTATTAGTGTTCTGGTCTGTTAATGCTACCGTTACCGTATAATAAATGCAATGGCTTTTACCAGGTTTGACGTGTGTGAATTAATCCCAGCAAAGTTAGTCATTTTTTCCTTGAAATCATCTGTCATAAAAGGATTTGCTGGCCCTGATCCTTAAAAAAGAATTCACATTAATGTCAGATTTTGGATTACTGCACAAAATACAATAACAACTGATTGATCATCAGTAAGTGTGAGAACCTCTGCGAGTCCTGTCAGTTTGCTGGTCTGGAGCATTCAGGTGTGTGTTTCTCAGTGAGAAAAGACATCAACAATGATCTCAGAGAAACAGAAAGATTGAACAAGTATGAAAGCCTCATCTCTCTAAAAAGAACACATCAAACCAACTGTTGGGTCCAGTGGTGGAAGGCTGCTGATTTGGACCTCAACCTAATTGAAATGCTGTGGCATGACATTAAGAGAGCTGTGTATAAACGAAATTTCAAAAATCTCAGATTAACTGATGCAACATTGTAAAGAAGACTTGGCCAAGATTCCTCTACAATGATGCGAGAGATAAAATCATAAAGAAATGATTACTTCAAGGTACTGTTGCTAAAAGGTGCTTGACCAGATACTGAATCACAGGGTGTACTTAGTTTTTCCCCTCATTGCTTCTGCATTTTGGCTTTTTTTTGGTTAAATATATAATAGCACGGTGTAATATTTCATGTGCTGTATGTGAATAATTTAGAACCTGCTAAATACAAGATACAAAGATTTTTCATCAATTCAATTCAATTCAATTTTATTTATATAGCGCCAAATCACAACAGTTACCTCAAGGTGCTTTTTATTGCACAGTAGATCGTACAATAATAGATACAGAGAAAAACCCAACAATCATATGACCCCCTATGAGCAAGCACTTAGGCGACAGTGGGAAGGAAAAACTCCCTTTTAACAGGAAGAAACCTCCGGCAGAACCAGGGTCAGGGAGGGGCGGCCATCTGCTGCGACCGGTTGGGGTGAGAGAAAGAAGACAGGATAAAGACATGCTGTGGAAGAGAGACAGAGGTTAATAACAGATATGATTCAATGCAGAGAGGTCTGTTAATACATAGTGAGTGAGAAAGGTGACTGGAAAGGAAAAACTCAATGCATCATGGGAATCCCCCGGCAGCCTACGTCTCTTGCAGCATAACTAAGGGAGGATTCAGGGTCACCTGGTCCAGCCCTAACTATATGCTTTAGCAAAAAGGAAAGTTTTAAGCCTAATCTTGAAAGTAGAGATAGTGTCTGTCTCCCGAATCCAAACTGGAAGCTGGTTCCACAGAAGAGGGGCCTGAAAACTGAAGGCTCTGCCTCCCATTCTACTTTTAAATACTCTAGGAACAACAAGTAGGCCTGCAGAGCGAAAGCGAAGTGCTCTAATAGGGTGATATGGTACTACAAGGTCATTAAGATATGTCCTGATAGATAAAACTGATGAACTGAATACTTTTGATACTTTCTGTTTAACAAGGATTTATTTTTTCAGTATTTTCACTTCTTACCTGTGTAGTGCATTTGGTAGGAAGTGACCCAAAGGGTCTTCTCCATGTTTTTCAGGATGTTGCTTGTCCTCTCCGATAGCGTCAAATCCCAGTCTCGAAGTTTCAGGTTGGGCAGCAGCATCTTTGGGGGAGTGGGGTAGAAAACCTGGCTCTCTCCCTTCGCTGGTTTTGCATGCTGGTGGAAGGAGGAAGACACTTTATGCTTTGATTAACGTCAGTGAAACTGTGAAGTCACTGATATTTCATCACTCACGTCAAAAAAGCCATGTTCTCCTGTCCACATAACAGCCTTCTTCCTTGTTTTCAGTGGTGTTTCTAAGCTCTCAAGTCTATATGGAGCACCTAGGTGTGAAAAAAGAAGCATCTTAAAGACCTAACCATTCTACCACTCCCTTTTATCAGAATATCACACCTTTAGTTTTGCTTAGCAGAGTGATATCAGGTGCACTATTTGGGATACTGAGGTTGAGGAAAGATTGAGACGCAGCTCTGACTCCTGTATGTGGGTCATCTGGTGAGTGGAAGGATGGGAACATTGCAAAACGAGAGATGTGCGATGAATAGGGATGCTCTTTTGGGATGGCAATCTTTATCATTTTCTCCCTATGAAAGGCACAAAGACAAGAAAGGGTCGAACTATGTGCAAAAACAAATCAGTTTATCATTATGGAAAGAGTACTCACGCTATATTTATGTCCGTTGGTTTTGGTATTCTGGTAAAAAAAAACACACAAAAAAAACCCACCATCACTGTTATTATGTATCACCACAAACACAGGAAGAGGAAGTTTTTGATTATAATATTTATATAAAATCAGCAGCTACTTACAGTTGGTCATTAAGTCGAACATGACTTTTGTTTCTGCCATCACTGCTGTTACAGCGTTGATTGGTGATACTCCTGTGAAGGTGAAATAATTATATAATTATACTACATTTGATATATTACATTATAAATTCTAAGACTGTCTCATAATGAAGCCAGCATCACACTCACCCAGGTATGGTTCCTCCATAACCGCAGGGATAATGTCTATTTAAATCAGCCCTGAATCCACTGGTGAGTGAAGGCTCCATGTGGCTGCTGAAGACCTGACTCATAATCAGTGAATGTGAAGGAAGGATAAAGCCCTAAAAACCCCCACTAGTATAGAAGGACAAAGAGGCGATGTTTGTAATTGCACACAAGTTTAGCTTGAGACACAGTACTTAACAAATTTATTAGACCATCTGTCATAAAAGCAAGAAAACACACATATTTTAGAAAAAAATGTAAAAGTTTTTTTTTTTTGTTTTTTTTTTTTTTACAAAAAATTATGTTGTTGCTTATTCGGAAAATCTAATGTTTCACTTCTCTGGATAGTCAGAAAGCATAGACAAGACAATTTAGCAAAGAATCTATTACTTAATTGCATCTTTAGGCACTTTATTGCTAGTAGCTATCATTTGTTTCTATGTCTTTAGATGAATCTATGAAAAATGCCAGCAGTAACACTAGGGGATCCCCCCACCCACAAAAAAAAAAAAAAAATCTACATGAGATGAACAGGATCTGCAAGTTATGTCCTTAAGCAAAAGGGAAAAAATCCATGAAAGTCCTGAAACAGGACCCGAGAGATGCATCTGGCCTTTCGGTTGATCTGTTTACTGAAGAAGGCTGAGGTACGGCAAATTCTACAATAACTCCCCTGAAAAAGTGGCAGCAGGTCTTATGGAGTGATAATTTCCAGCCATCTGCAAACCATGGGACAAAAAGTAGCTAACATCCAAAGAAAGGCTTTGAATCTCAAAGAAGCCTGGACAGCTACTTAAAGAAATAAAAATATCATTGGATCTATTTCCCATTTTCATAGAAAAACATGAAGTGAGGGGCGGCCTAAGACCTTTGTGCAGTATTTTATATATACAGCGACTAATCTTCTAGAGTATACTTGCTGTTTAATCATTAATTAATATAAATTACTATTTCGTAATATTAACTTACCTGGACAGTGGTATAAATGAAGTCCAGAGGAGTTCCGAGTATCTGTCTGTGATAAACACACAAATGTCTTGTTTCAAATAAAGGTGAACATTTTAAAGCCTTTTTTTTGACTGAACAGGAGGATCTCCTCTTTGCTTTTGACCAAAGAGGTGGGTTTGAATTCCTGGGACAGGCAGAGTGACAGTGTTACAAACAATAGGGTCAGAGTGAGCGACACCCAATCCAGCCCACTGTGTGTAGTACTGATGTCACTTAAAAGCAACTGTAAAACTAACCTAACTAAACACTGACTACTCTAAGACCAGTGCAATATAATTTTTACAGTTCTTTAAGCGTTATTGTTCAAAAATCAAGTCTCGGCTGATTTACTAATATTACTTACAATCACTGCTGAGAACGCCCATCATTCAGTCATCCAGTGTGGATCTGATAATATTACGCATTCACAGCTCAGTGAATGGGTGCAAAGAAAATGAAGCTGGCTCTGACTAGCACACACCGACACCAGATACAAGCTGTGCGACTGGTGTTGGGTTGCAGGAGTCGTATTTCATTCCTGCGCAACACAAGGACTGAAATAGATCCAGATTATGTGCATTAGTGAATGCCCCCAAACTGTCCATCAAATGTAAGTGTTGGCATGCCAAAAAGTAACACGTGTGGGGCGTCGTTTGTAAAGTGAAACATGCTGAAATTAACAGCAACATTTTTCCACATTTAGCTCAAAACCTTACAAAAACATGATTTTTCCCGAGTCATTTTTTACAACATTTAGTAAAATGTTTGTAACTTTTCATATTTAAAACACAATTTTAAAAGTTAAATCTAAATGTTATATTTAAATCTAAATGTTACAGGAAACCAAATATTTAGTTTCCTGTTTTCACTTTCCATGTTTCACTTTACAAACTGCGCCTCATAGTTTCTTGTATTTTTTTTTTTTATTTATTTATTTATTTTTTAAGTTTTATTGAGTGATAGTGCTTTGGAGAAAACCTCTAAAGTTCTTTCAAAATTTTTCTTTGGACATTAGCTGCTTTTTCACTTACTTTTAGTCCAGTCCTTGTACCTGATTGTTTTCAGAGGAATGTCTAATTGTTAAATTAAGCCATTAAACACAGACCTATTCAGTCACTGAGGGGATTAACCAGTGTTATGTCTACACATAACAGGCAACAGTATCTGAATCTCATGTCCTTAAGGAATAGGAAAAAAAATATCCAGCAAAGACTCAGGCAGGATCTGAGTGATGCATTTGGCCCTTGATCCACCTACTGTTCACTAGGTTCAACTACTGTCTCATAAGAAATGGGCTCAGTGGAAGGGAGGCTGTCATTAAGCTTTCTTAAGGAAAGGCTCAGGTATGTCAGATTACACAAGAACTGCACAGAAAATTTGTGTCAACCAGTTTGATGGTTAGATGGATCAAGATTTGATTCAAGTTCAAATTGTCATCAATATGTACAGAGGAGATCAGGAGAGCGATACCACAGTGACTGTGTACAAAACACAGTGGAGGCTCCATCATGGTTTGGGGAAATATTTCAGGAAGTGTTGTTGGGGACTTGATGGAATTGATGGAATTATGAACACAGAAAAGTACAGACAGATTTTCATCCACTATGCAACAGCTTCTTTTTTCAATATGACAATGATGCCAAACACACTGTTAATGCAATAAAAGCATACCTGGATGGAATAACACACAATTAAACTGTGAGTCATGGAATGGCCTCCCCAGCGCTCAGACCTCAACATTATTGAAGCAGTGTGGGATCATTTTGACAGAGAACAAAACAAAAAAGCAGCCAACATCCAAGAGGAGCTTTGAATGTCCTTCAAGAAGCCTGGGGAACTATTTCTGAAGACTTTAAAGAAATGACATGAAACTTTGCCTAAGAGAGTCCAGGCTGTGTTTGGATTATACCAAATATTGACTGCCAGCCTTGTTAGAATTGCACACACTGCTGTTTTACCATATACGTGGTATTTCCTTGTAAATTCCTGCACTTACTTCCTGTTAAAGAAATAAAGGTGATTGAAAAACTTTTATTCCTGCTGAGCCAGCTCTTTCATGTGTAATGATAGCAAATTGATATAATCCTTCAATTTTCCTTTTCACACTTGTCCCCAAAACAATTACATTCGTTTTTAATTTGAAAACAAGATTTATGATGTTAAACCCCCTGAAAATGTTTCTTTATTATGTAACATAAAATATTTATGGCTAAATAAGTAACAACAAAACATAGGCATATTACATTTAAAGCTGCTGTGATATGCTCTGCCTTTATGCACAGTGACCAAAAGGCCACTACGGCATTAGATTCCCATTCAGATGTTACTGGATCCAGATTTGCTTAATATGTGAAAATTATGGGAGAGACCTTTCCAGACCAGACCAACTCTCAAATAAAACAACAAAAATGGTTTGAACCACTGCAAACACTCTATTATTCATGCAGGGTCTTTTTTATGCCTAGTAGTAAGAAGTTTATTGAAGACACACTAAATCCAGAAACCTGAAAATTGCATTAAAATACCAGTTTTTCAATCAATGCGTGCGGCTGCCTTTTATTGAACGCGATTTGGACTGCTTTCCAAGCAGCAAACCTTGTTTGTTAACTCACAAGACCCATTCTGCATTCTGCTTTTTAATTGGGATTCTCAAGAGACCTTGTCCAAAGTCTCAGCAAAACATGCAAGTCCTATCAAGCAGCATAAGCTAAGTCCAGTAACCAATTACCCTGCTCTGGCCCAGCAGAGCTGCCGCTCTCTCTCCGGATTATAGTTCCCGCTGCTGCATTATAAATGTGCAGCTGCAGTGCTTTCCCTAATATTAGGTTATTGTGCAGATGGAAGTTGACAGTTAGTGGATGATTTGCAACAACAACAGGAAACCAGCCTTATCTGTAGCTCTCATGCCAAAAACTTCAGACACATTGTGAAAAATTAGCTCACCACTGTCATCATGTGACATTTGTTGATAAGATAAG
>NW_005187485.1:1161004-1162634 GCF_000239375.1 Pundamilia nyererei | reverse complement strand
AAAAATTAGAATACAATAGGAATAAAATACTGTACACAACTGTACAGAATAGAATAAAATAAAATACTATATACAGTAGAATAAATAGAATAAAATATACAATAGGATAAAAATAGAATACAAATGCTTTATACAACTGAGTAAAAATACAACTTTGTCAGAAAAAGACTGACTTCACAAAAAAATAACCTCACTGGTCAAAACCTGTTAAAGGAGAGCAGAAATTAAACTTCACCTTCTAACCTCTGAAAGCCACAAGTGAAGCTAAAGACTGTCAGGTCTCATCAGCTTTGCTGTGCCAATTATGTTGTAGAAATATTGCTTTTAGCAATTTTATTAAGCTATCTTACCCTGCAAACACAGCACAATCAGACACAAACAAAATTCAGCTTCAGTGCAAACAGATAAGGACTTAGAATTACAGCCAGAAAACTTAATAACATCTAACAAAGTTAAAAATGTTCAAAGTTAAAAGCGAGGAAGTCTGCAACCAAGAAATGCCTTCATGAATGGAAACACAGAGATTGGTTTACAGCAAGATGCAAACCACTGTTTACACTCAGTAAAAAGTTAGACTTTGCCAAAAACCAGATAAAGGAGGCTGCATTATCTGACAAATGAAACAAAGACTAAACTGTACTAGAATAATGGGAGAAGAGAAGTATGGAGAAGGAAAGAAACAGCTAATGGTTTGACAAACATGGTGACATGTGCATATATGGCTGCCAGTGGAACCGGATCACTGGTGTTTATTGATGATGTGGCTGCTGATTAAATGAGAAGTGCACAGGGCTATATTCCCTGCTCAAACAACACTTCACGGTGGGAAATGGATAATGACTTAAAATCAGATTTAGTGGTGTACAGAGGCAAAACGACAAAACTAAATAAATAAAAATGTTACTTTCTAACTGCTGAAAAAGAGAATGTGTTGATGGTTGAAAGACAGACACACACACACTGACTCTTGCACTCGTCTTCAGTGCCCAGTTACAAATCCGTCCTTGTCTTGTTGGCGGACTATAAGCTTTCTGAAAGGACTTATGAAGACATTCATGATGTTTCTTTCATGTGAGCTAAGGATGAAAGAAAAAAAGATGAACCTGTGAACTCACACTTCAAAGCTCACAGCTCGGGAGAATTTTTCTTTAATTTCATGTTTCAGGAAACACACACGCACATACACACACACACACACACACACACACACACACACACACACACACACACACAGACACACACACACACATTTCACAATCACAGAGCACAGTGTGTGGGCTTGTGTGCATGTGTGTGTGTGTGTGCGTGAGACTCCAAGGTAACATAGGTGCATTTGTCAGTACAATGAAAATTGTTTTAAATAAAATTACACCATTTTTTCCTCATTTGCATAGAGTTGCTTGGGGAAAAAATGTGGTAAATTAACAGATTTTATTTAAATGTTTTCATTTCATTCTCCAACTATTCAGTCACATTCTGTTAGCTGGGAGGCAAGTGCCCTTGAGTTATTCAGAGCTGTTCATAAAGTAAGTCAGAGCTCTATCTATCTATCTATCTATCTATCTATCTATCTATCTATCTATCTATCTATCTATCTATCTATCTATCTATCTATCTATCTATCTATCTA
>NW_005187485.1:1148598-1160964 GCF_000239375.1 Pundamilia nyererei | reverse complement strand
ATCTATCTATCTATCTATCTATCTATCTATCTATCTATCTATCTATCTATCTATCTATCTATCTATCTATCTATCTATCTATCTATCTATCTATCTATCACATTTAAAATACAATGTGCATTTTTACTTTGCCCATCTGTTCAAACAGCTTCATTATTTAAATGTACATTAAAAACAGCGTTTTTCCTGTAAATGTAACTGAAACATCACTGACTTTATGGTGAGCTGAGTGTCTCTGGTGGTACAGAATAAAGAGAGGCACTAAAGACACTGCCCTGCAGTTGTCTTTTCTTTTTTCTGTTTTTTATTGCTGGGGAGAATAGGCGCTGTGTTTTTCCACACCTCTGCATACTATTCCACAGAAATCCCCAGAGAAACAGCTCAATCTCTCGTTTGACGGACAGCTGTAGCTCGTCTCTTGTGAAAAGTGAATTTATTTGACCACTTCTGCTGCCTGTATTTTGGGGGAGAACAAGGGGAACTATACTGGGTCATACTAGGAATGCATATAAAAATGTTTTGAGCTCATCACTTCTCTGTGAAGCTCGAATGTAGCTGCCTCACTCCCTCACTCCCATCTAACTCCTGCTCTGTTACATTTAAGAATCTCATTTGGTCTTCACAGCTGCTTTCACTATGACAGCGTTTGACTTCTCGGATATAGAGGCGTTTTTGGATTGCCACCCGGATCTGTTCGAGGAGTATCTCGTTCGGAAAGCCAAATGTGACCAGGTTAGCAGGTGGTTGAAGGAGCATCAGCCGTCGAAAGTGTCCTCTGTCGAGGAGAAGCGGGGCGCTGCCATGGACCCACTGTGGCCGACCAGTGCTGACGGACTCCGGCGCAGATCGTCCCACATGGAGCTGCGACGGAACTTTGCTCGGTCCAAAGCCACCACTGCACACTGGACATACGACGAGCACGTGAGTTTGAGCGAGCACGAGTCCCAGTCCAGCATGAGGCGCCGTGCGCTCCTGCGTAAAGCCAGTTCACTGCCTCCCACTACCGCGCACATCCTGAGCGCCCTGCTGGAGTCCAGGGTCAATGTGCCTCAGTACGCATCCAGCGCCATTGACTATAAATACAGACTTAAAGAAACCAACGAGAGGGAGTTTTTCTTAGAGCTCGTGAAAGATATCTCCAACGAGTTGGACTTAACAAATCTGAGTTATAAAATCCTGATCAATGTCTGCATTCTTGTGGATGCAGACAGGTGTTCGCTTTTCCTCGTTGAAGGACCCCCTCACAAGAGGACTCTGGTTTCCAAGTTCTTTGATGTGCATTCAGGCACTACAGTCAGACCATCATCTAGCACTCTTAACTCCAATGAAGTGCAAGTGCCATGGGGGAAAGGTATCATTGGATATGTGGCGGAGCACGGGGAGACTGTAAACATCTCAAACGCATATGAGGTAAAGTGTACACCGTTATGATCAATATAATTTGTATTCTTAATTTATGTGCGTCCATTTAAGCTGGCGGATATCAGTACATGATGATGTCGGTTATTGGACCCGAGTTTTGTAGTAGTAAAAGAAAAATTTCTGCAATACACATCAGGTTTCAGGTCCACCTTCAGCTACATTTCCAAGTTAAAAGCATCCACAAATGTATGTCTTTTTCAAAGTAATGGGACTTTTTTTGTTTTGGGTGTTGGGTATTCAGGTGTTGGCAAAACTATCCCACTCCTCAGAACTTCAACTGCGCACGTCGTTCCGAATACGAAATGCAGGTTACGAAATACAAAAATACAAAAAATACAATAGTCAAAGAAAAGGAAAACCAATCACTATATTTTTTCCCCACAAACTAAATCTGGTATTATATGCTAGACTTGAGCACCACATCATTATATCATCGCCCTGGGCTGCTTGGGAAACTAAGGAAACATGCGATCTACTACTCCAGCAGCATAGGTACGTGCCAGTGAGGGGTACAAGAGTTTCTCTGCTTATAGTAAAAACAGTTTCAACCAACAGAGACTCAAATTTACAAGCCCAAGAGTCAGACCTAAACGCTGCGGATGCTTTATCATAGGCTTTACGAGACAAACGCGCATATGGTGAAGGAATGTAGAGCTGGGATGTGTGTGTGTGTGTGTGTGTTTTTTAATGTGGACTCCTGTCAATAAATATGTAATAGCCTGTATGTTTATATAACCACAATTCCAGGATCACCGCTTCAGTGATGAGATTGACAAGCTGACCGGGTACAAGACTCAGTCCATCCTCTGTATGGCCATCTGCAACAGTGATGGAGAAGTCATAGGTGTTGTACAAGCTATTAACAAAAATCCAATCGGCACCCCATTTACTGAGGATGACGAGAAGGTGAGGCTCTGTTATGCTGAAGAGAAGAAAATCATTCGCCTGTCGTACCAGCGGGCTTCACATTCATATTCATCTTCTTCAATATTACTTATCGCGCCATTAAGGGCATTTAACGAGGGAGTTAAATTTAACTGGTGCATCGTCTACCCCACCACCCAACACTAACACTTGCCATGCAACTGGAAATATTGTTTGTAATTTGCATCTTAATGGCTGCGGAGAGGGGTAAAGTGTTCCCTTGGAATCAAAACACAAGAAAATGGAAGAGAAGAGGTCAAGCTTTTACTCAAGCGTGGAGCATTAAATACGTTCGCCTGTGCATACACACAGTAAGAAAAGTGTTACTTTCAGTTGCTCCCTGTTCCAGTTGAAATGGGCTTACTAGAATATATGTGTGTTATAGCTTCATTTACGGCTCCGCTGCTTATGAGTACAATTTAATTCTCAGAGTTTGCTGACGAGACAATAATATTTCGTACATCCTGGAGATTGGAGGGTTTGGTAAATCAAAAACAAAACAAAAACAAAAAACTGCATCAATGCTGATATTTGCAGTTTGTAAAAATCACAAGTTTGCTTCTGCGTGCAGACCAGTTGCACTGACAAATTCATCCACAAGGTGGCAGGAAAAACTTGTGGAAATAAATGCATTGTGAATCCGTATAGTATGCTCTAACGCTCAACTTCAAAGAAGCTGTGAGAGATTTAAGCTTCTTTTTCAAGTGTATATAAAACAAAGCACTAAATATAACTTTGGCAGAGCAACCTCAGAAACTATTTTTCAGCAACAAAGACTGTAAAAATAGGGAGGAGAAAAAGCTTCATCCGGCAGCTTGTCCAGACATTTTAAGGCCTTTGATGTCTTACTAAGTCTCTTTCTCTGAATCAGTACTTCATTAACAGCAAATCTATTTGAGAGAAATTTGCACTGAGAAGCAGCTGACTCCATCATGATCTTTGTATGCGCATTTACTCTTTCTGGTTCTCTTATTCGGCTTTATGTCATTATTAGCATGCAGACATTGTGCATGCCTTTCTCCACTTCTTTGTGTTTTCATTCAGGTGCTGCAGATGTATCTACCATTCTGTGGAATATCGATTTCCAATGCTAAGTTGTTTTCAGAGTCTCGCAAGGAGTATGAAAGGAGCAGGGTGAGAAATTTTAAACTGTGCTTTTACAAAAACATAACCGAACACAATAATCACTCCAAAACACATTAACATGCTGTATGCTTGCCTTTCACAAGTTAGGCTTACATTAACTTCAGCAGCGTGATATTCTATCAGGAATGTGGAAATATGTTTGTGTAATGAACAAATGAAGTTACGGTGTTTATTGTTGCTGCTACAGGCTTTGCTGGAGGTGGTCAATGACCTGTTTGAGGAACAGACCGACCTGGAAAAGATTGTCAGGAAGATCATGCAGCGAGCGCTGACTCTGCTGCAGTGTGAACGTTGCTCTGTGCTTCTTCTGGAGGACATTGACTCACCTGTGAGACCTTTCTTTTCCCATTTCCTCACAGATTCATCTGCTGCTTGATTTTCAGTGTATAACTAAACCAAAGTCATTATAACCTTTTTTTTTTTTTAATTTGCTGAATGACTTTATTTCTGATTGCAGTGATATATGATTTTTCTCATAGGTTGTGAAGTTCTCAAAGACATTTGAACTCATGTCTCCTTTGTGCAATGTGGACCGTGACATCAGGTTAAGGAGATTTTGCTCATAGATCACTACTGCAGAATTACAATAAACACAAACATGATTAACATTAAAAGAAGACTTGCATTTCACTGTGATAAAATTTGTAGTCAGTGTTTCTGTATATTAATGTTTGACTGTTGCTTCCTCTTTGTAATAGTGCCCACATCAGCATGGAGAAGTTATCCTGTTCTGACTGGCTAATCAATAACAGTATTGCTGAGCTGGTGGCTTCAACAGGACTGCCTGTTAACATCAGTGATGTGTGCCAGGACCCACGCTTTGATGCTGAGGTATACACAGTGTAGTGTATTTATCAGATCTGAGGCTTTTATTTAAAAAACAGTCAGATAATATGAGTCATTTGCACCGTTGTTATCACTGCAAGAATATCAGTCCCCCCCCCCCCCAAAAAAAAAAAGTAAAAAATGGCTTCTCTCTTTGCAGGCAGATCAAGCTTCAGGGTTTCATATCAGATCAGTGTTATGTGTTCCTATCTGGAATCGAACTCATCAGATAATTGGTAAGTGAACCAGAAAATAATCAGTTTTGTTTCACTGGAAACGAGTCCTCATGTTATAGTCATGATTTATGTATATTTTCCACAGGGGTTGCACAAATTCTGAACCGCCTGGACAGGAAGACCTTCGATGATGCAGATCAGAGGCTATTTGAGGTTAAGCTACACTAGCAACCTTCTGTTTGGTCTGCACTGTGACACTGTAGATCCGCAGGTTCTTTTCATGTTTCATATTTTTCCTCTGGCCTGTTGTTTGTGTGCAGGCATTTGTGATATTCTGTGGCCTTGGAATCAACAACACAATGATGTACAATCAAGTTAAGAAGACATGGGCTAAACAGTCTGTAGCACTGGATGTAAGCCTGTTCTTCTATCCATCACTCTATGTCTCTCTGGAGGATAAAAGATATTTATGTATCTTTTTCTATACAATAATTTCTTTTTTTTTGTCATGTGCCAGTTTTCTTTTATGGTAAATGGCCTGTATTTGTACAGCGCTTTACTTTATGTTTTCTTTTATGTTTTGATGATTCCATGTAATCCATCCATCCATTTTCTTAACCAGTTCTCTAACTAGGGTTGCAGAGGAGCTGAAGCCTTTCTAGTTGACACAGGAGAGTGGTGGTTTACACAAGTTACCAGTCTATCAAATGGGTAGTATAATCTGATATCAATTCAAATCAATTTTATTTATATAGTGCAAGTTCACAACTATAGTTGCATCAAAGTAAGAGTAAAGACCCAACAAAATTAGAAAGCAAACCCCATCAATCACACAACCCTAAATAAGGAAGCATTTTATAAGAGTACGAAGGAAAAAGGGAGCCTGAAAGCTGAAGGTTCTGCCTACCATTCTACTTTTAGAAACTCTACAAATAAAAAGTAGGCCAGCAGCCTGATAGAAAGGTGAGCTGTTAGGAAAATATGGTACTGTAATTTGATGTATATTTACTACTACCTTCTATTTACATTTACCTGATTACTTTGTATGTAAGGAAATTTATTTTTAATTCTATTCTAAATTTAACAGTGAGCCAGTGAAGAGAAACTAATATGGGAGATATATGATCTCTCTTTCTGGTCCCTGTCGGTACTCTTGTTTTGGATCAACTGAAGGTTTTTCAGGGAGCTTTTAGAGTGCCCTGAAAATAATGAATTACAAGAGTAATAGTATTAGATAAGTGCATGAAGTAGCTTTTCAGCATCACTTTGAAACAGAATATTGCTAATTTTAGAGATTCAGGACAGTGTGAATGAGTAAATAAAGCTGAGTGTCATCTGCATAGCAATGGAAATATCTGTAATGTCTTCTAAATATACAGCCTAAGGGAAGCATGTAAAATATTAAAAGTATTGATACCAGCATGCAACGCTGTGGAGCTCCATGACTAACTTTTATGTGTAACTCTCCATTTACACACACAAATTGGAATCTATCAGATAGAGTTGCGCTATTGCAGAGCTGGATTCCTTTAATACTTTCAGTGTGTTCTGATCTCTGCAGTAAAATACTATGGTCAATGGTATCAATAACAATATAAGCTGTAGCAATAATCCAATCAACTCTTATTCATAAATGGGTCTATATTTATTGTGGGGAAAAAGCAAACGTCAATAAACTTAATGCTAAATCTTACAATTCCAAAACTGTAAGATATTACAAATTACTAAGCAATTTGGGAGCAGTATTAGAAATATGTGGTATATACGGGAAAAAATAATAATTTTCAGTGACACTACTCTGAAATGAAAACATATTTTAGGACACACGGTAAAATGAATTCAAACTACCTGTATGAGAAATTATCGATTCCAGAAAAATGCTGTGTCACCACTGTTACTGCTAATCTTAGCAGAGGCTCTTTACATTCATTGGTGTCTCAGTCTGCGTTCTGTTCCAGTGCCCAGTATCTAACCTGAGCAGTCACATTATCCTCAGAAAACATGATTCCTCTTCTTTACCATAAATATTTTAGTTGCTTTTAAATTATTAATGATAAATACACGTGCAGGTCTGCTCAGTTTTCATCAAGGACAACAAACACAGCTGTATTTCTGTCACACAATCTTTGATGTTTCTTTCATCACCTGATGGATTTTTTCGTGATTAGAGACGCCAAAATATAGCAACAAATTGGCTTTAAAAGCAGATACATATTTACTTTGATCTGATTACATAGGACAGTGAACACAGATAAAAAACATCAACACTCTTGGTAAATATTAATTATCTTGTTTAGCAGTGAGTGTACATTAGAGAGCTAGTCTTATGTTATTTAGGCCATCCCCTCATGACATCACCTCACTATCTGGGACAGTTTTTTTTTTTAATACATCAGTGTTTTGCATTATTTTCTGTTTTTCAGATGTTGTCCTATCACGCTACCTGCTCCAAGGTGGAAGTTGACAGACTGAAGGTAATCCTCAGAACTAATCAAACAAAAACATTATATAATGCATAAAGACACTATACCAACATCAGGAAAATAGTGAAATGTGTCAGTAGATAAAGGTGCAACGTAAACTGGAAGGCTGTTTGCCTATGCTGTCATCCTTCAGTGGCACTCTGTGACTGACAGCACTGTCCTCTCCCCCTAAGGCTGCCAAGATCCCCCTGAGCAGTGAGTTAGGCATTGATGAGTTTCACTTCAACGACTTTTCATTGGACAACGACGCCATGATCACGGCTTCTCTCAGGATGTTTCTGGAACTTGGTGTTGTCCAAAAGTTTAAAATTGACTATGAGGTAAGGCCATGAAATGTGCCCTGTAATATGCATGTTTATCCATCCATACATAAACATGATCATACCTTCTGTATATCTGTCTGTAGGTTTTGTGCCGCTGGCTTCTGACTGTGAGGAAGAACTATCGAACTGTGGCATACCATAACTGGAGGCATGCTTTCAATGTGTCGCAGTGCATGTTCGTTATGATCACGGTAAATTTTAACATAGAGCAAAAAAAGTCAGATGTATATCTTACAGAAGCAATGATGTAAAGTTGTTTTGCATGCCCACAAATAGATAGATCTATGGAATAAACTATATAAAAATTTCTAAGAGGTATATCCAAGGTATTTCTAAGAAGTCATATGGTGGTGGATTTGGTCTCTTATTGCTTAGGGTTGCTTCTATGTCCTATCCTATCCTAACTGATGCAAAATATCCTATAAAAGTACATTAAATATTTAGTTAAAATAAATGAAACAGAATAGATTTAAAATTACTTGGTAAGAATGTGGCCATCTGCTTTGCATTGTGTAGACAGCAAGTTTCCAGGATGTCCTGTCAGATGCAGAGATATTGGCACTGATGGTTGGCTGTTTGTGCCATGACTTAGACCACAGAGGCACCAACAATGCATTTCAAGCTAAGTACGCCACAGAGGCCTGTGGATTTTGGAACTGGTGTCTTGTTGATGCAGAGAAGTGTAACTACTCTGTTGTTCCTGCAGGACAGGTTCTGCTCTGGCCCTGCTTTACGGGACATCAGCCACCCTGGAGCATCATCACTTCAACCATGCAGTCATGATCCTGCAAAGTGAGGTCAGGCTAATATTTTTTATATTTTTTGATAAAGTCCATGTAATTCTTATGTTTTTGCAGAGGTTTCTTTTTTCTCTTAGTAGTTTGCTTTCCATGTTCAAGGTTCTGTAACTTCCAACTGATAAAAGAAAATAATATTTACTTAATCCTTAATGAAATCTTGATGATTAATTTGAGTAAATAACGTCATATGGTGTCAGTTAGATAGATAAATTAATATTTTTTTCTTTATTTTCTTATAGATAGTGGTTTGAATATGAAACGAAAATACCAGAGTCAAAAAAAAAATTAAATCAAGGACAGACATTGGTGTATTTTTGAAATCTTATTTAATCAGCTCAATTGTGGATCAGTAATACATGCTATGGCCTGAGGCTAGTCGGCAATTTCTGTCCCTTTAGATTAAACTAAACATCAGCTCAGCAAGAAAACACATTCAAAATAACAGAAAACACAAATGCACAGACTTCATTCAATTTAAAAGTGTTGGACTGAGACCATTAGGCTAACAGAAAGCCACTGTTTAAAGAGTTCGAGTAAAGTCGAGAGGCTGCTTTGTCTCAGGTGAAAATCAGTTTGATCATTGGGATCCGTGTTTTTTTATCGATTTCTTTTAGCAGCGGACAGAGAAAGTCCAAACACGCTGCTAATTAACATTTCTAAAGGGAGCTTCTTTTGACAGTGAGCAATGACTTTACCGGTGCATTGGATTTAAGGAGACATTTTAGCCACTATTACTCATCCTCGTCTGCTTTTGCGTGTGTACCCACTGTATTGCATGCTATTGTGTTTTTATTTCACAGGGTCACAATATCTTTGCAAACCTAAGCTCTAAAGAGTACAGCAACATGATGCAACTATTGAAGCAGGCTATTCTCTCCACAGACCTTACTTTGCACTTTGAGTAAGTGTTGCTTTTTTTTCCTCACGGCATTCAAGGCCAAAATAGTTTGTGACTTGTAAACTTACATACATCATTATAAATTATTGGATGTATTACCATATTCTGAACAATAATTTTCACATTTTTTTGTCATTGCAAAGCTCTTCCACTTGGGTGGTTACCAAGATGGGGAGGGGGACAAATTGTGCTTCAACTTTTTTTTCTGTCCTTGATTATCTCTTTTAATTGCAAGGCGCAGAACCAAGTTTTTTGAATATGTTCTGTCTGGAGAGTTCAGCTGGACTGATGAAGGACACAGAGAAGTTCTCAGGTTTCTACATTTATATACAAATAAATCAAAAATAACACAAACTATAACTGAATTTAAAAAAAAGAGATGGAAATGGGCTTTAATGTCATCAACAGGTCTATGTTGATGACAGCATGCGATCTGGGTGCAGTCACTCGTCCCTGGAAGATATCCAAACAGGTTTGAGCCTTTCACTATCCCTTCATCCAGGCTGCTAATGTTTTAATCACTGATAGTAATTATTAACGCAGCTGCTCTTGCTATGTATGGGTCCGAATGGCCGGAAAGGATGCTAGGTTGTGTACATGACCTTATACACCAGGGCATTGTGATATTGTTAGAAGCTGCATTTATAATAATCCTTATTGTGATACATCTTCTTTTTCCCCAATATATGCTAAGAAGTACATAATTGGAATACAACCAAAGAAGGTCTTTTCCATACACTCCGGAATATGCACTTGCTTCCTAGTGGCCCTGAGCCATGGCTATATTAAGAGGATTCTTATAATATATCCATGTCATGAATATGTTACAGGTACAGGACACTGGAGGATAGATTAGATTAAAAAATCCATCTAAGGTAGTGCCACAAACATCGCTTCAGTTTCTTTGGGACTTTTCCAAAAAGAGCATAAGGGCACTTCCTAAAGGCCATTTAAAAAGTTTTTTTTGCATCCTTGACCCATACAGTTGTTCTATCTAGGTCAAGGATGCATGTTTCCTAGAGCTTTCTCATTAAATTAAATTAGCTCACTAATCCATTTACTTAATTTTACTTGGACACAAACACTCATTTGATTTTTTTTTATACACAACCAAATCATATTTCCAAAGCTTAGTTTACAGTCCTGTCATGGCCCAGGACCATGACAAGTCCTGTGCATGTGTTTTTTTTTTCTAAAATAATGCATGTGATGCGTTAGCATGACCCATAATAGTACCATACTAATAGAAAGATAATTGTTCTTCTCATTTAATTTAAATTAAAATAAGGACAAAATAACAAAGTACGTTTAAGCCAT
Source organism: Pundamilia nyererei (assembly GCF_000239375.1). Taxonomy (NCBI): domain Eukaryota; kingdom Metazoa; phylum Chordata; class Actinopteri; order Cichliformes; family Cichlidae; genus Pundamilia; species Pundamilia nyererei. Next base: position 1,150,650 of record NW_005187485.1, on the reverse strand, counting down.
TATTAACAGCAAACTGGTACATCATTTTTAGAGTTAACTAATTTGTTTCCCTCGATCTGCACAGGTTGCAGAGCTGGTTACAAGTGAATTCTTCGAGCAAGGTGATAGGGAGCGGTCAGAGCTTAAGTTAATCCCAGCAGTAAGTAAGGAAGCTTTAAAAGTCAGTCACACAATTTTCCACAATTTTCTTAATATAACTAGATCTCTCTCTAGGCAATCTTTGACCGCAATCGCAAAGATGAACTACCTGCCTTACAGCTTGAATGGATTGATGGGATCTGTAAACCTCTTTACCAGGTCAGACAACCCTTTATGATTTAAGTTAAGCATTTAGGTCTTATGAAAAGGTAATAGTAATTAAACTATTAATATCATTCTTTCTCTCCAGGCACTGCTGAAACTCAACAGAAAGTTACAGCCAATGATGGATGGCATCGATGCCAATCGAAAGAAATGGCAGGATCTCTGCTCATCCTATCAGCAGACACGCAGAGCTTCGGTGTCTAATCAGAGTACAGAATCAGGTCAGAACACTGAGTCAGGTGAAGAAGATGGAGAAAACAATGAAAACCTAGAGTCTAGAGAAACTGCGAAGCCAGTCGAAAACTCACTGTTTGGGTCAAAGTGCAGTTAGGATCAAAGATGCAGAGAAAACAAGGAGATGGAAACATAGCATCTGCAGGAAAGAAGTAAAATAAGCTAAGTGTTTGGCAAGCTTTGCATTAAGTTGAAAACATTCAAATGTCCTCTGATTTGATGAGAAATGCACTACCCACTATTGGTAAATGAAAAGCAGCTTTCATCTGCTAGGTGTCCCAAGCACTACGTTAAACTCAGGACTGAGCTTTATCCCTACTGGTCAGACTCCCTCAGACCTCCCTCAGCTCTCAGATGTAACTGAGAGCTTGTCATGGGATGAATGAGAATTGAATAAGAATGAAGGATGAATAAGAAACCAAAGAAGGTCTCTTAATATTATAATATTTTTAATGGGAACTGTGTTAGAAATCCCAAAACTATTGGAATGCCTTTACAAAACAAAAAAGAATCACTGTGACAAATCATATAAATTGCCATTATGAATGTTTACTGGAGCATGATTGTGTTCTGGATAAGGCTGTGGTACCTCAGTTGCAAGTCTTTGGCCATATGGTGTAATTTTCAGTGTTTGTGGGTTAATTGAACTGTTTGGCCAGCCGCTTGTTGTGTGCAACACGTGTATTTTCTGGGGGAAAACAGGCAGATATGCGTCAAAGACTCAAACAAGAGGTCAGGGTTAAAATTTAAAGTCTGCTGGCTTGTTGTATGCACGTGTCTCTCTGTGTGTGTGAGTCTGTGTTATATCATGGTTAGGTAGTTATTTAATGGGTCTTAAAATAATTTATTGCAGCGGGATAGTTTAATTTCCAGTCCCATAAAATGTTTAATGAATGCTCACTTGATTGAGAAAAATACATGAATGCCTATAAGTCCATGTCCATGTGTTCAGTTCAGTGTTAGATCTACTTTCTCTTTACATGTGCCCCAACTGTATGCTACTAATTTTATTGTTTACTGTCTTTAAACTACACACAGTGGGATGAGTTTGTCTTACTCTCGCTAAAAAAGAAGACTCCTCAGTGCCCGTACTATGGCCTTTACAAGATTTCGGTGTTGTACATATAAAATATGGAAAAATATCCAACTGGAAGTTTCATAAAGCAGATTGTGTACATACAGTATATACGGTGCCATGAAAAGTATTTTCCCCCTTACTGATTTCTAAGCTTTGTGTATTTTTGTCACACTTACATGTTTCAGATAATCAAAGAAATGATAAATGATGACTTCATTTATTAAGGAAAAAAGCCCACCAAACCTAATCTATGTGAAGTCATGGCCTGCCTCATTGAAAATAATGAAAATCATGAAAATAATTTGATTAACCGCATTTTCATATAAAAGAAAAAAGCTGAGTCCAGTTTCATGAGCTAAACCCAGAACTGATTACCAGACCTGTTGAATCAAGGAATCACTTAAATGGAACCTATTTGACAAAGTGAAGTAGGTTAA
>NW_005187485.1:1114977-1148138 GCF_000239375.1 Pundamilia nyererei | reverse complement strand
TGAGAAAACTTGGAACAGTGGTGAACCTTCCTAACAAAATTACTCCAAAGAACCCAGAACTGCATCTAAAGAACCGCAGGCCTCACTTGCCTCACTTGCTTCACTTCAGGTCAGAGTTCATTTTTCAACAATAAGAAAGAAACTAAACAAAAATGACATCCATGGGAGAACTCCAAGGAGAAAACCACTGCTGACCAGGAAGAGGACATAGCTGAGCTCACATTTGTCAAAACTCTGTGGACTGATGAAGCAAAAGTTGAACTTTTTTAAAAGGTTTGAATCCCATTACACCTGACATAAAACTAACCATCATTTCAGGAAAAGAACACATCATGCCAACAGTCAAACATGGTGGTGGTAGTGTGATGGTCCGGAGGTGCTTTCTGCTTCAGGACCTGGACGACTTGCTGTAACCGACTGAACCATGAATTCTTCTGGTAAACCCTGGAGGAGAATGTCCAGCCATCAGTTTGTGCTCTAAAGACAATGCAGGACAGTGACCCAAAACACGCCAGCAAGTCCAATGGCTCCAAAAAAAAAAAAAAAATTGAAATCCAATTGAGATGCTTTCTTCATGCATCCTAACTCTACAATCTGTCTGAATAAAAACTATTCTGCAAAGAAGAGTGGGCCAGAATTCCTTAATAGCAATGTGAAAGACTCATTGCTAGCTATCGCAAATGCTTAATTTCAAGTCCTGCTGCCAAGGGTGGCACAAACAGCTACTTTGCTTAGGAGCCAATTAATTTTTCAAATACGGCTGGGTAGGTACGGATGGCTTTTAGTAAATGAAATCATTATTTTTAAACTGCATTTTGTATTTACTCTGGTTATCTTTTCCTAATTTTATAATATTGAAATTTGTTTGATGGTTTGAAACATTTAAGTCTGAGGAATACTAAAACTAAGAAATCAGGAATGGGGCAAATACTCTTTCATGGCACTTTACACTATGCTTTCATTTATTTGCCGATGCATGGTGATTGTGTTGAAACTGCATGCATCATATTTAATATTGACGCTGGACATTATCTCGATGCCTTCGACTGCCCAATGAGATTTGTTTTGCATGAAAGTATTACAACGGAAATACGAAATGTTGCTACTGCACTACTGTTGTCGAGAACAGATACAGATTTCTATTTTAGATCACAAACTGTACCAAAATGATACATTCATTATTTTTCATACACCAGGCTCTATATTTATAATTATTCCCTAAAATAAATTCTTAGAGAAGACAGGACGGCGTTTCACTTCAGACAAAAAGGAGAGGCAAGTTTTAAATGTGTCTCCATCTGGTTTTGTGAATAAAACTCTGTGGCATGAAAACTGTTTGTTTGGTGTTTATGTAACCAGAGTTATGTCATAGCTATTGTTTAAAATTACAGTAGCTGCTTCTTTATATCAGACCGTCTGACAATTGTGAAGTTTACTGACATTCAGAAGGAGGAAGTAGCACCATGATGTGAATGTATTGTTACTGTTGTAAGGCTGTTGGCAAATAAAATAAAATAAAATACATGAATAAATATGATAATCCATCAAGTACATTATCCACTGCAAATGATATACACAATATGCCTAATGTGACAATGCACTGTGCTTTCATATGTGGCCAAGGATGACGCTGATGCACTCTTTCACTGAAGCACATTGAGGCAGCTGAGATCTGGAAGATTATGAATCAATTAAACATGCAGTCCCCATGATTCATTAGCCTGTAGGAACAGTTTTAGCAGCAATAACTTGAAGTAAAAACTCACAGTTTGGGTTTGGATCATCTTCAAACTTTACATCAGTATACCAGGCCATGGGGGAGCTAAGTACCTAGGTTGGCTAAGCATTTGACCATGACAGTCGCTGTTAGCGTCCAGTACAATGTTAACCTTGAAATTTTTTTTAAAGAAACAATATTGAGTAACATATCAAATGAAAGGGCATAGGGAAAGCTTTACAACACTAGTTTTATTTTTTCAATAAGACATCCTATGGAATCACAATAACATAACATAACAGGCTGATGGGCTCGTTCTCTGAGTATTGAATTGTTAGGAATTTAACATTTCAGACGCTAACTGAGGTCTGTAGACCCTGAGGTTTTTTGCAGTTTCTCGCAGCACTGCACAGTCTGACTTCATGGTGAATTTTCTGTGACGTCCATTCCTTGTGTTGTGAAGATTGTGTTAACACACATCTAATTTGTCCAGACCAGCAAACTGCCAAACTTCCGTTTTTGCATTTGACAAGAAACAGTTTTCTGCTATATACACGCTCTTAATTTTTTATGGAAAATCAGCATGGATGTAGTTTTTCACATGGCTCCATACAGGCCTGTTAACACATTGTTTTTCACATGACTGTAGGTGTGGCTTCTCTCACTGTTGATAAAACCCCAAACACGTTGCTTGTGCATATCTGCAGCATCACAGATAACAAAACAACATCTGTCCACATCTGCTACCTGAATGTCATTAAACTTGGAAATTAATGCTTCTAATTTCAAGTTGCATTTATTTCTTATGTCTTTCATAAAAAGTAGAGTAAAGTGTTTTTGTTTGATTTTCTTGTGCGTATGGATATTAATAGAGTTTATGTGACTGAAATAGACAGCATCTGTATTTATGATATGCAGTGGCTTTGAGATTTCCCTGTCTCTTTGGAATACTGAAGAACAACATGGAGAGCAACAATATCTCTTTTTACCTTTTTATATTTGACAGCACATAAGAAAAGACGAACTTGCACTTTCAAAATCGTCTCAGGTTAAAGAGCAAAGTGACTTGAAAGACTGCCAATGAGAAAAACACCGAAAAGTAACGATAAAGGTTGAATCATCCGCAAAGCCTCAAAACAGAAGCTGAAACATTGTATAGAGATTCTTTACATATTCATACAGCCTCTGTTAAATCCTCTTATTGGTCTGTGGAGAGTGTTTGATGTTGATTTTAATAGGTGAGGCAACAGTAGAAGCAGAAGTAATGTATAAAACCCAGTACAGCTTGATGCGTATTCAGCCGCCAGCTGCCAAGCCATAGCCAGACCCGGGCCTTAATCTATAATTTAACATGGATTGAGTTTATTCTCCTCAGGGTCCGTGATCAGGGAGAACTGGATGGAGACAGGAGAGAGAGCCTTCCAACCTCATTTTTGATACAGAGTCTGGCTCCAGCACAGTCTTTGATCTCTCTGCTGCTCTCGCTTCCTCTTCGCTGTGCTTGTTTTTTTTGTTTTTTTTTTGTCTCCCTCACATACAGAAGCAGCATCTCTAACTCATATCCTGTCTGACATACTGTACTATAGGTACACGCTGACAAAAAGATGCAGTGCATAAATGTCTGTGCGGAAAACAAACACCCCGAAGAGACGCGTGTAATGTTTAATAACCTTTAAGATATTTATATGCCTAGTTTATATTCTGAGTCATTTTTTATGAACCAGAGCTCAAAAAATAAAAACACATAATAAGAAATAACCTCTGAGAATGAGTTACAGTGAAGGTTTTAAACAGTGTGTGTAAACATTATCACAGTAATGAGATCGCTCCAACTGCTGCTTTGTAAATCTAGAGGAAATGTCCTTTATCCATTTTTAGAAACTAGATTGCCATGCAAATGTAATAGTGTGAAGCAGACTATAAATATTAATACACACTCTTACTAATGGTGGTGTACTAGAAATAGCTGTGTTCGCCTCATGATTATTTATTTGATTATGTGCAAATCTTTTTTATGATACAATGCCGGAACTCTATTATGAATTTTAAAGCAGACGGCACTTGTTGGGCATGCATCAGTGTGATGGCTTCAATAATCACACATTCAACACCACATCAAGTCTGAACACAGCAAACAAGAAACTTTGGGGGAGAAAAAATTAAAACACTTCAGTGACTGTAAAACACTATTTGTTTACATTTACTGTACTTAGAGTACTACATACCTTGAGCCACTCCTCATTTCCATATATTTTTCTAGGAAAATGGAAAATAGGTGCAGTGATTTATTGAAACATGTGCAAAAACATTTATGGAAATGCACGATATAGTGCAAAAAACAGTTTCTGGCTCCATAACTGATAGTGTTTCCACTGTGTGTTCTATCCATGCTTTAACTGCATTGGTCATGGGTTTGAGGTCATTATGTGGCTGAAAAATGAAGCTGTGGCTAATCAGATGCTTTCAGATGGTACTCCATGGTGGATCGACATCTGATGGTAATTTTCTGCATTTATGAGTCCATCGATTTTGACAAGATCGCCAACACCACTGGCTGAAATGCAGCCCCAAAACATGACAGAGCCTCCACAGATGATGATTTGATCCTAAGACCTGTTGCCATTGATTTTCACCTTATTGGTGCAGAAATACTATTTTATGTTTGTAACTGTGTTATCTTTGATTCATTTAAATAAATGAGAACAAATCATGAGTTTTCGTGACAGGCTGTTAGTAATAAATAGTTTAAAGATACAATTCAAACATGTTTATTTGCTAAGTGGTCTTTTAAATGTAGACCCAACACTGATTCAACAAAGAAACATTCCTTGACCACTTTAAATATTGCAAAAAAGTCAGGAAGCAAAAGATAAAGACATTTCTTTATCTTTTGCTTCCTGACTTTTGGTAAATGGCCTGCATTTGTATAGCGCTTTTCTAGTCCATAGGACCCCAAAGCGCTTTACACTACATTCAGTCATCCACCCATTCATTCACACACTGGCGATAGCAAGCTACATTGTAGCCACAGCCACCCTGGGGCGCACTGACAGAGGCGAGGCTGCCGGACACTGGCGCCACCGGGCCCTCTGACCACCACCAGTAGGAAAACACGGGGTTAGTATCTTGCCCAAGGACATTTGGCATGCAGCCAGGATGCAGCCTGGGATCAAACCACCGACCTTCTGATTAGTGGCTGACCTGCTCTGCCACCTGAGCTACAGCCACCCCAATGAGCAGTGACTCAAGACTATTGCACAGTTTCTGTATAAAAGTAAATCAACAAAGACAAAGCTAGTGTATTTACTTCCCCGTTATTCCATGGCGACTTTAAGAATCTGCTTGGAAGTCAGAATATCTCATATCACTAAAAATAGAATTATAAAGTGTGGATGAAAACATAATTTAAGGTCCATTTAGTAGTTGTTGTAAAGCTTTTCACCGCCATATTTGCAAAATTATTCTTGCTTTTAGTAAAATACTTGTGCACTGTTTACACATATGAAAATGTCTGGTATTCTATTCAATTTACGCCATCTGCCAACAGACGGCATATATGAAATTCTCTAAATATGGTGGCTGAATAAATGATTTTTCATTGGTTAGACGAGGACCCATTATAGATCAAAATTTATGTTTGTGCGTGCGCATTAAGACGCTGAAGTGTGGCTATTGTAGCTTTCAAAAGAAACTAGCAAAGAATTTTAATGATAACTTTAGTGACAGGAGACTAATATACTATTACTTCAGCTCAGATAGTGTTTTGCAGAGCTGTGACTTAGGAGAAAATATACAAAGGAAGTGAAGGACACAGTCTCACAATGAAGCATGGTGAGTTTTTACCTTGTGTTGTACTGTGGACATGAATAGGCCAGTTTTTTCATCTCTGAATGCAGAGAGAAAGTCTCAGCTATCTTAAAAAATAAAGAAATAAATAAGCTTTGAACCTTTACAGCCTGTAATCATTTCATTATAGGCTATCAGATATGTTTTACAGAACAGATGGTCATGGCTGATTATCCTGGTAGGTAAATCAAGATGCACTGCACCTATTTAACCTGTTAGCAGCCGGACGTACCGCCCACGGTACATTGGATGGTTTAGGGGACTAATTGTAAATTTGTAGGACTGCTAAGGGGTTAACCACTTTGTCCGTATTACCTGCTTTAATGAGAGTTAAATAAAAAAAGGACAGAGGCATGAAGCACAAAGAGAAATACATATCTTCCTTCTTTTGCCTGTACTTCTCTGACCACTTCATTACAAATCCCATGTTGAAAGACCTGCAGACAAATAATTTTGTGCTGGTTCCTCTACTGCCAAGGGCTGTTTTTAAAATCAAGCATCCTCGCTGTCTTTCTGTCTAGGTGGAGAAACATGTTTTATCTGAAGGTTCTTTCCCTCTGCAGTCACATTGCACAGCCACATATCCAGTGGAGATTGGTGGGGTTTTTTTTTTCTTTTTCTGCCATTTACTGATCTGGCTTGTCTGGCTGGTGTCTGTCACAATCAAAGTATCCTCAGTGTTACAACATGCAGATAAATAATTGATTCACGCAGGCAGCTCACTGGTTATGTAATGAAGCATCAGAGAGTACCCTACTCTGAAACTGTGCCGCAAGTAAAGACATAAATGTTACAGCAGCTTGTTGATATTTAGTGCATGTGTGTCAATTTTGTCAAATGATTTGATTACAAATTATTATTAATTGGTTTATTGAGTGGCTTTATTGTCATTGCAAACTAGGGTAGCAAAACAATGAAATTATTTTAGCACCTCCTGACATGCAAAACATTAAAAAAAATGGTGCAAATGGAAACATTTAAACATGCACATGAAGAATAAAGAATATGTGGTAAGAAAATATAGTGCAAAGATTACACAAGTACTATATACACTATATTATATTAAGATAGAAATACTATAAACCACAGTTTAGCTACACACTATAAACATACTAAAGAACATTGAATGGTGTTAAAGTCAGGGTGTTATGTTTCTCCATTGTAATCTATCAGTCAATCAACTGTGTATTATTCAGCAAACATGCATTAATTGTGCATCAAATAGAAATCATCACTGCTGACATCAGCATGTGATGGTTTTTTAATTTCTTTAGTTTTTGAAAACAGCCACTGTTAAGTTTTACAATATTCATGGGGTTTGAAATACCGCAAAGTTAAATATTTATTAAAAATAACTGTCACAATCAATGATAATAAAGATAACTAATAGCTTCAGCCCAAAAAATGGTGTTTTCATTCATCCAACCCGATGAAGAAGCAACAAAACGTAAAAAAAAAAAAAAAAAGTGAAAAAAAGTCATCTGAGCAAGATGAAAATAGGTTGTTTCATGCTTGGTGGGAAATATCCTAAAATCAAGTTAAAAATGTATATAACTGCATTATTATAGTCAGGATTAATGTGTCAGGTATCTGAATACTACAGATAACAGTGGCACTTCCTTGCGTTTTCCTTGGTTTTGCTTCCCTCAAGTGGTGAATAAGAAAAGTAACATTTCTGCAGGGTACTTGGAGAGAGTAGTTACTAAAAAATACATGCGTACAAGTAAACTGCCACAATGCAGACAGCTGTGCAATGTCAACCAACACAGCTGAGCTGAATTGCTTGCATAAATAAAGAAGATGGCACACTGACTTTCAAGGGCAGAGAGAGAGAGAGACAGAGAGAGACAGAGAGGGTGGAGCGTGTGCTCTTGACCAATCCATGGATCTGACCAGAGAGGAAAAAAGAAAGCAGAGGAGGAACCAGAGTGTCCCCCTGGCCTGCTGACAGCTGGGAACGCCTCTCCCTGATGACAGACCAGAACTGAATTCCTTCAATGAAAAGCCCTTTGATTGTTGGCAGAAACTCCTCTGGTTTGGCTGAATGGCTGTCAGCTCTGTCAGGATGATGGACGGGCGGCTGTTTCACCCCTGATAGAAACAAGCCCCTTGCAGTGAGCCACTAACTCTTAAAGAACAGGACCTCTGCCAGTCAACTTCTAACCTCTTTCCAGGCAGATGGAAACAACCATAAGACGAGGAGTGCAAAAGTGATGCAACGTCTGCCTGTGATAAGTAGTTACCAGCGCTGGAGAAGAAAGCTGAGCTTCTCATGCTACTGTGTGGCTCCATCAACAAATCACGTGACAGCTGATATACAACAATCCAGATTGATATTTTATGTGTAATTAAGACTTTAAATGAATTCAATGTCAATTAAAAGCACCAGAAATATAACAACCAATAATTTGTTATCCAAACAAATGTGAAACATAATGTAATTCTCCCCTTCTGTTCCTGAGTTACAGAGTAAATTATGGGAAGAAAAGCCTTTTTGTGAAATATATGATGTCTCTGTTGACCTTTGTTCTTTCACATATAAAACGTCATCAGTACATCATTTTGTTATTATTGAGTTTTGGCAGAAAATGTGTTTTGTGGTCTCTCATTGACCGTGTTCTTAGACCACAAAATTCTAATTAGCTCAATGCAATAGTCCAGTAGTGTGTCTATGTGTTCACAGGTCAAAGAAAAATAAGAAGAAATACTCCATATTCATGAGAAAGAACAAAGAAAGTCAGCTTTGGTTTTGAACCCCACGTCAGACACCTGCCTTCAGATACTAAAATCCACATGATAATATGGAAACAGCGTTAATTTGCTTTCATGTCCCAAAATTATTTATAGTTTATGTGTAAATCTGTAAATGAAAGTGTATATACGAATGTGAATTTCGTTTAAACCAGAACGCTATTAAAAAATGTAGTTAATTTTGCCACGAGGCTTATGGCCCATTTTACAAGCGCTCTTTAAATGACTGCAACTTTGTTACCGTTTGTGCTTGAGGTGAAATGCAAATGTTTTCAGATAGAAAAAGCCATGGTAGCACAAAGCATTCACAGGGAGAGAAAATTCAAATGGTTCCAGAAATATAAGAATTGTTTTCTAATCTTACGGTGACAGTTACAAAATAAGTCCAGGTGGTCTGTATGACACTTGGGTAATAAACGCTCAATCACATGTATATCCACACTCAACATCACTACCAGCAAAGAAGTGCCTCATGTGTCTACAGGTGTGAGCTGTATCTGAGGTAAGACAATTTTATTCACCTCTAAACTTTCCGCTAGTCTTGTGAACAACATTATGTATAAACACAGGCCTTGGCCATCAATATACTGTTCAAACTTGAATAACCTCATAACACAGGGAGTTACTTCTGTTCGTACTCCTACAGGCAATCGTTTTATTATTCTACAAGGCCAGAGAGATGTTTGTTTTTCCCTCGCTACCTTTATGTAACTGACTGTATGTAGAGAAAACTCAGAGGCTGTTTAAAAGGTGGAAATTCTAAGGAAAAAGTCTGTTGTGTGTCTGGTAGTCACAATGCTACGGCAGTGTTTAGGCTCTATGACATTAACTGCAGCCCTTTAACGCACCATGATCATTATGTGTTCTATGACCGTTCATACGTGAGTGCCGAAGAGAGCAGCTTAGACTCTCCGAACAGTGAATCATCGCTGTTTCCCTGTGAGAAGAAGGTATAATCCAGGCAAATGTGTACACTGAGTCCCAGCTCAGTCAGAAAGCAGTATTTCTCTTTTCTCTCTTTTCACCACTCTCTGACGCACAAACACACTCAGCATACATCCCTCTCAGCTATAATTGTTTATACTGACTTCAGCTTAGCCCTGAGGTCCAGGCTATGAATCACTACTCACCACCGTCGTGACAGGCCTTCACACTTAGGTGGTCCTTTTAGAGAAGCAGCGGCGGGTTTGTGTGGGCATGAAGCCAGCTCTGACCTTGGAACATGTGAATGCAAACAGGAAATCTGTTTCTACGTGAGCCTCGGTCACCTGTCATCCTGCCTCCAACTAAAATGGTACTAAAAGGTTGGCTACTCCTGAACATCCTGGCGTTGATACCATAGTATAGCTAATAATCGGAATTCTGTGTGAATTGAAAAACAAAAGACCAGAGCTGATCAAAAAATTACCTACAGTGTTTAACTTTTACCCAAGCTGCTTTCATACGTGCACTGCAGCCTTGAACCTCACCCGCCAGACGTGCAAGTGTTCCAGTGTAATCAGACATTAAACAGTTTTTAAACTCGGTTACCTCGTAAAAAAAAAAAAAAGGTCTGCGTGATGTCAGATTGCACCCATGTGAGAACAGTGCATTTAACTGTCCAGTGGATTCATGGAGAGCGGGGAGGTCTCGCGTCTCCAGTGCACTCTGCCCATCCTGCGCTGTCTCTAAAACCGCTAGTCTGACTCCATGTGAAGCTGCTGTGTGCTCTGTGTCAAAATTAAGGTTGGAAAATGTCCTGACTTTATTCTCCAGAGTTGATAGATTTTTTTTTAAGAGAGCTAAGAGAATTCACAAGTTTTGTATCACACATGTGAGTTTTAACCTGACATGTTTTGATGTGATTCTTCATTTTCAGATGAAGGGACCATTCTCTGTCTAATTGCTTCTGTTTGGTTTGATCTGACGTCAGCGTTTCAGATTCTTAAAGTCTACAGGTTCAGCCTGAACTTGTAGAAAAACACTGGCAGATGTGAGGCTTATTCATCCCTTTGAGTGAACATGAAACACAAAACATACTTTGTCTGTTTCAGTGTAACACCAGTTTTCATCTTTAGAAAATGTGTGGATGACAATTTTGGTTTTTAGGCTGTTCATGCAAGTCAGCCAGTATTGGAGTATTTCAAGTGAGCAGGGAGGGAGTTTAAAGAACAGATGTGTTTTGTCATTGATTTTATTAATGAGTATTTTATCAATACTCATCTAAAGTGGAACGCACAAATCCTTTTTGTTATTTATTATGGCATGGGAAAAAAGAAACAACAGCACAAGCTTTAGTACAGCCACAAATTTCACTGTTACAGCGTATCGCACAGAGATTTTATCTTTTGCTTACACATAAGTGTGTTTCAGCTCTTTCACATCACTCATCTCAACCATAAAGACAGAGGGAGGGTAGAGGCAGGGGATGGGGGATGGGGGCAGCTGGGGAGTGGTTCTGGAGGTCTGAGAAACTCAAGACCTCGTAGCAACATACCAGTCAGCCATCACAAACACTTAACATCTTTAAAACGCTGCAGCTCTATGTGAACAAAAAGCTGGAGCCCTGATGTCTCCACACTAACAAGGCCCATCTGAAAGCAGGAGGGGAAATACAAGCCGGCCTGTGCTTGCCACTTCATTTCCTGGCTGGTAAGAGCTTGTTTCCTGTGCATCAGCCTAAACATGGCATTTCACAGGAGAGACTTTGCCGTATTGCCCCCTCCCCTCCGCTACCACCGGTCCACTTTTGACTCTCAGCTGCAAACAATTTATATTCAAGACACACTGAGTAACAGTTTCCAGATTAGCCCTTGATAGGATTCAAATTGAAAATGACATTTTGGAGGAGGGACAATGTAAATCACATTCATGTTTTGTCAGGCCCAGGCAGCGGTTCAAACCAAGGGAGTGCTTGTGGTTTTTCAGCACTCCATACCAACTTGCGGAAAGGAAGCTATGGAAACAAATTTTCACACTAGGAACTATTTCAGGGCAAGTATAAAGCTGTCTTGCTTACAAAGAGTGGAGGCTGTGATTTTAATGAACTCAGACTTATGTAGTGCATATGTCGGACAAATGTTACACATCTTGGTTTTCCCCCTTGAACTGCAAATGACTAAAGGAAAACTTTTAGCTTCCAATAATTAGAAAATAGACACTACTCATTTGGCTGTATACTAAATATTAAGGCAAAAGTTTACAAGTTAAGATTGGATTGAGTATAAGCTATCAATCTGACCACATTAGCACCATGGCTTCATAATGGTCAGTGATTAAAGGTGGGATCAAAACCCTGCTGGCATGAAAGGGACAAGATATTTTAATAGTTAGACATAAAGATAACATTTCGCAGATGACACTGAAAGCACTCTACCCTTAAAATGGATTAGCCAGCCTGGGCATGACCTTTGGAGTGTGATATGTTAAAACAATAGACTGTATGCAAAAGGTGGATATATGTATGGATATATTCCCTTTGATGCTTTCCTTTTGAAGTCTTAGTGATTTGGCCACAGGAATATTATTTTTCTTTCTGAAAAGTTACTATATTTGTACAACAGGTTTACCATCTAGCCCTAGCTAGCTTGATTAGCATGTGGCATAAACCAAACAGATTCAAGGGAGACACATACATGTCTGCTAATTGGTGCTAAATAACAGACAATTTTTAAGATATTTCTTTTAAAATGCTCCAGAAGGTATTAACCCCACAATAATGGAGAAGAGGTCCAGTTCAGTAGCACAAGGCATCAGTGAGGTAGGCTTAGAGACCAGTCAGGGACTCCCTGGCAACCTCCAGTTGCTAGGAAAGGTGCCTTTCCCCCTACAAGTTGTACAAGTTGTTGCTGGAGTTGCTAGGTGTAACTGGTCACAACAAGGGTGCAGCAGCTCCTTGTTATTGCTTTGGCTGAGTGCAAAGAAGACACTGCATTGTCTGCAGACACTCATCAACTACATGCTGATTGTTGTGAAATTTAAAAAGGTGTGACACAAACCAGAAAGATGTTTGGTTTCAAAGTAAAAGTTGTGTATTACCACTGCAACCAACATTTTTCAAAAGCCAAAAATTTTACTTTATAGGCATTTGTTTGTGTTGCACTTTTCATAATTTCATAATTACTCACCAAGCGGTAGTAAAACCAACCACAGAGGATTTTGGCATTGGACCATAAACTTCTTTGTGTCGAAAATCACCAAGCAACAGCCAGCAACCGCTTGCCAATCAGTTGAGCAGTTCACATTTTCCCCTAGGAACTGGTGGTTGTAAGTGGATCGCTGACGAGTGTCTAGGCCTGTGTGACTAAACTAGCAACTACAAGGCCTATGAGACATCAGTCTATTACAACTCCCTGTAAGCACAACTGTTAATCAAAGCAGACAGGCTCTTAACTTTTGACTTATTTAAAAGAGAATCCTGCAGTTGTTATGAAAAGTATCCGCAAGGTCCAAAATATTCTTTTGCATCAGGTTGTGAACAGCACTTTTTATAACATGGGTGTCTATGGGGACTGACTTTGTTTCATGAACTGCAGTTGCCAGCCAGCTGAGACTGCAAGAAGTCATGATCCTAACCCAAAATGTAATCCTATACAGAAGCCCCCATCTGAAAGAATAAATAAATAGATACAAATTTTAAAGCCAACTCTCTAAAAATCATAATCCTGAAATTTGAAATTTCCATTCCTCAGTTTGAACAGTAACTGCTTAAATAAGTTTTAGTGATCACCAGATATGACATTTCTGCAAGCAGAACAGTTTTACTCTCAGCACTTCACTACATTGTTTCACTGTGTGAGTTATCACGTGTTAGTTCATCGTATTGCTAAAATCTGCTGAGCGCACAGGTGTCGATTATGATGTACGAGTATTGTAAAGCATTTATGGAGCCTGAGAGCAACTGAGTTGCAACAATTTGTGAACATGACTACTCTGATACATATTTTATGAAGGTAACTACCTGCCAGTGGAAGAGGAGTAAGGATGTGTGTGCTGGTGTAGACATAATTTAGGAGCAGAGTATAGAGTATTGTTCTAGAAATGGAGGCAATTTAATGATTGTTGTAAAAGTCAGACCTTTAAGTGTTAAAACCAGTAGCAAACATACAGAGGCGACAGGATGTCCAGTGATTTTCAACAGTATTTTGCTATTGTATTTACAGTTGTGGTCAGTTGTGGTCAGAAGTTTGCATACACTCATCATTAGCATAAATATTACAGTAATTGCAGGCTGTGGACATTGATGCTGGTGTTCTGGCAGTTTCCCGTTCATCATAAACTTGAGCCTTTGTGGTTCCTGGATTGTTCTTGAATATCATAACCAATTTCCTCTGTAATATCAGTTTGGGTCTCATTACTAAAAGACTTAAGTGAGTTCATGTATAATTTCAACTCTGTGTGGATAAAAATCCAAATAAATTCAAACTTTGTTCACTCTAATTCTTGTTTTTCAAAGATTCATTTTAAATTCTAAGAAATTGTTAAAAGCCCTAAAATTACCAAGACATTCACCAATGTATGTAAACTTACATATTTAAACTTATATTTCAACACTGAGTGACTTTTGACACTGATACGCTGCATGTTTATTCTGTCTAATGCTGATTATGTACATTTTTGATTTTGAATATAGTTATAGTTTGAATATAGTTTACCATTTTCCCCCAGGATCCCTAAAAAAAGCTCTTATTTTTGCAAAGTAGATTATAAAACCTCTTCTTCTTGAAATCAGCATGCTTATAGGCTAGCAGCCAGTTATTCCCAGACAAAAATAATGTATTTTAGAGATTCAGTCTGATATTATAATATTATTAACACACTATAGATTTATATCAAATATCATTTGATATAAATGATTTCCAGTGTCAGAGAACTTGACTTACTCGTTAATAAAAGAACAAAACTTAAAGGTTTTGTGGTGAGTTTGAGACCTTCACCCATGTTTAGAGAAATACAACTAAGACTGTAGTAGAGATCATAAGCAATGTCAGTGTCCAGAAGTAGCCATTTCTTAAAAAACAAGAGGAGGTTTTGAGCATGTTGCATTTCCACTATACTCTCAGTTGCTATGGCCTCACTCGATCAGTCATGTAGATTTCATCACGGTGTGTTCGGAGCCCTTCTTCAGAGTTGGCAGGGTAATTACTGAAAGGGCCTACTTAAAGCTGTAATTTTCCAGATGGCAGGCAGGCAAGACATAAGAGCCGGTTGCTCTCACCATGTGCTGAAGCTGGAGCCTATTCAGTATCACTTCAGATGGCATAGAGCTGCTACAGGCCTGACTGAGTAAAAATATGTAATAGTCAAAGCTCTTTTGGCTCAAGAAGAAAAGCTTCAGATTCCCAGAAGCCAAAAAGCAACTGCTCTGTATCAGAGGGGGGACCTGTGAAGAACAGACATGAGATTTGATTTCAGATGGGCCAGTTTTGCAGCCAAACGGGGGGATGTGGAGCAGATCTAAAGTTCAAAGCCTACAGCTGTGTTAGAGAAAAGAAGTGAAAGGTCAACAGACTGGATTCGGCAGTTTGTGGAGCTGCACCCGATGAGAGCAGATAGTCAGCAGCTGCGCAGTGACAAGGAGATTTACCAAGGCAAAGGTCCTCTCACCAGGATAAAGTACTATTCAGCTGTCTACTTACATTAGGAGTCAGGCCAGTGTTTATAACGCTCATATTCATGTGATAAATATAAAGACTATACTACTTATAGGAGTTTACTGTATGTCAGTTAGTATACCAACCCATTAAAAAAAGACTCTTACATGCAGTATATAATAAAAAACAAAACAAAAAAAAACCACCCTCACATGTTGACTTAAAGCAGCCAGCAACGATATTGTGGATTCAAACAAAGCACTGTCATCACACCAAGCCAGTACATTCTTCCCTCTTCTCCTTTGTCTCAATTTCTCCCTGCATGACAGAAGTGGAGCTCGCTCCCTGTTTGGATTCACTGGGTGGTGATGGACAGCGGTGAAAAGGAACACTTAACATTTCAAGAAACTGAAATGGAAGAGGATGTTTGACAAAAGCTGGCCACAGAAACGCAAACAATCTCCTCGCAGACAGCAGCAGTCGTTGCCGTGCGGGTAACCAGAGGAGAGCAATCCATCAAACTTTAGTTAGTGACTAGCTGCCTTAAAGTGCAACACAAAAAGGAACAAATTTGATTGTAACCTGTTCAAAAACTGCTGCTCGTGATTAAAAGCATTCGGCGCTCCTGAGGGCATGTGAAAATGTCACATCATGAAATCTTTTCTTGAAATTTGTTCACAAAAATGCCCCTGGATCATTAGTCTATTTTCAGAGTTACATTTATCCAAAACAAACGAGTTACGTTCAGTTAGGCTTATGCAATAATTGCAGGACAACGTCGGTGCCGTGTTATTTAAAGCTTAAATTTTCTTTCTGACATAAAGTCAGACAAGAGCTGAGTGACACATCGCTTCTTTGAAATGACAGCAACTTTATTCACATTCTACTCTTCCCCAGGTCATCATCGTCAGCCACAAAGCTCAGAAGGACAAAAAAATCACCGCAGAGAAAGGAAAAAAGTGAAAGAAGAATGGCACGAACTAAGAGAGAGAGCGGGAGTAAAGACCAGCACTGCAAGAAGGGGGAATTATTCTTTTTAGGTTCAAAGGCGATCTATTCCCTACCACTCCTATCCATTCACTTTGTGCCACAGTGGCCCCAGGGGGAATGGGAGTTGCTTGTCACTGATGCCATTCACCCATCAGTCACAGTGTTACAAGATCCTACGGGCTTCGCTTTGTGGGGCGGAATCTCCCAGCAGAGACCCACATGTGATGAAGTCAGCACCACTTCCACTGTGTGACTTTTCCCTCTCCCTCCGTTCAGCAGATGAACAGATTTATTATCTCTACAAAGGTTACATGGAGTTTCTTTGAGTGCTGCAAAGGGCCGAGCTCTGAATATTCCAAATAAGCACATACAGTATGAAACCAAAGCTGGAAACTATTTACTTTCTTGGAAAGATGGTAGAGGTTCTTCAGAGTGTCAATTTTGTGCTGCTTAAACTTTCATCTCACCAGGTTCAGGTTTATTCTTTATTCAAACTGACGACGCACAGAGACGCAGCTGCTTCTCAAGCTCTTATTTATACTCATACTGTTTCTTGGTTTTGTATATATTGCTCTTGATGAGCGTTATTTTTGTTGGTCTTAACTGGGACTTGAGTGCAAAATTTAGTTTCACCTCATGGCAATAAAAATCCTTAGATCCTTGTATTCATCAAGCACAATCAAAGGCTGTTGGCTGCTTTTTTAATTTTGATGGCTTTTTTGTTATATTATGGTGACAATAATGTCACATGGATGAACGTCTGCATGACTGTGTAAACTATATTACACCTTTGCGATTTTTGTTTCACTCCGTTTTCTGCAAGGAGTGTTACAGCTGATCTGCAACAGAAAACCCCAAGCTACCTTTTACCTTAAATAATTATAATTCCTTCTCTCTGTGCTGGCATTTAGATGAGCATTCTTGATCAGATAGTAGTTTTAATAAAATACATTTATGCTATATTAATCTCTTCTTGTCTGATTGAAACCTGTAGTGTAATGCATACTCCTAGTGTATGCATTCCCAGTAACTCTGCAGACACAAAGACTGGTAATGACTACACGGCTCTAGCCCTGGAGTGTCAGGTATAGAATAACACAGAGGAAAGTATCTTGGGGCACCATAAATGTTCTGAAACAAGAGACAGATTTCCGCAAGTAGATCCAGGTGGTCTGTGGTTCCACGTCATCTGTTACTCGTGAAAAGTTTCTTTTCTCTCTGCCACTGCTGCATAAATATCGAGGACATAAAGTGCACTGGAGCTTGCCACTTAGTACCCTGATTGACTTTGTATGTGACTCTGAATATGATCTGAAGTCAGTTTTTGAAGCTGATGAAGGGAGAGTTGGCAAAGAACTTGAATTTTTTCAAAACATGCAAAAATGATATCCAAGAAAGTGCTTTACAAATGCGCAGTCAGTGAATTGTTATGGACTTATTTGAATCTCGTTTTGACCACCGGTACTTTTAGTAACGTTTTACTGGATTCTGTGTCTTATATAACCACAGACTTGATAAGAACACAAGGACTGACATGAATTCCTTCACCGTGGTTGTAATCTGAGAGCTTCAAAGTTGGAACTAAGGGAACGCCGGGGGCCCACCATGTGAAAAGAGTCCACTCGGGCCTATCCTGAGCCACACAGACCACTACTCACTCCATCCACATCCCCTCACAGCAGGATCTAGCCATCTGGACTAATTTCTGCTCTGACAGAATGGCTCTCAAGCCCCATCTGTATTAGGGCTCCATTCACAGTGGGTGTGTGGAATGTGCTTGTCTGGGAGGGAAGTTAGTAGATTTAAGGGATGACGGCATAACGCAATATATCTTTTCACCCTGTACACTGGAGCATGTAATTTCATCAACATCTGTATTTCATTTTTAGTGCCTTGGTCAATTTAGGGGTTCAGTCAGTTTGCATTCAAGGCACCAGGAAGGCCTCAAATCACTTTATTATTACATGTAGTAACATTATTTAGATTACAAATTTGTGTAAGACATAAAACAAATGTTTATAAAACATCTCATATATGCCAGTGTTCACCTAAATCTAACTACTGCAATCCAGAGGCTGATCAATAATATCAAATTTCCCACAACTATCAAAAACAGATGCTTATGTAAATGTTTATTGGTCAGTTTTTAGTCTATATATGAATAGTAAATTGTGGTGGAGGAGTGGTTGAAACCCATAACATTAAGTGTTACAGGGTCAGTTTTACTCACCTACTATGTCTTCTCAATGTCTCAATCAATACTGTCATTTAATCAATAACGGTGAAAAAAGAAATCTCCTCATGAAAAGTTGTTAATGTTAATTCTGGAATGCAAATCTAAAAGAACCTGCTTTCCCCCAAAACAATATATACAGTAGTAAATCTAGACAGGACCTCACTGCATGCATTACTGCCATTCTTGGGCCTACAGCGACAGCCCAAGCCTATTAGCTGTTCCGTTACTATAGCAACTTGTACTAAATCCCCAGAAGAGAAGACAGGAAGGGGTCCGAGGGCAAAAGTGGGTCATTTGGTTGATAACCAACACATGTCTTGCCTCAGTGTCTCAGTCAACTAATACACCAATCCATGGAGGAAAAAGATGTCTTGTAAGGATGGTGTGGCTCTACGAAAAATGCTTTTTAATAAAGCACACCTAATAAAGGATGTTAAATTGTAAACTGCTGAAAAACATAGTTATAAGAGAGAGAGCCAAAATAATGTTTCACAACATGGGAATATTGTATTGCAGTATTAATATAGACACTGAAAAGGGTCGACCCTTATAATTATGATTATATTTCTAGTGTGTCTGTTGAGTGAGGCGGGGGTCCCTAAGTTCTCAATGTACTTATAAATTGGTGTGAAAACAGTTCGTAGCATTTGTATCTGGAGGCCTGGAGTATCTTCGACACAGTGTTAATAATTAAACAGTGTAGAAAACAGCAGCTTACCTTGGTTTTATCAATAGAGAATCTACAATTCATGAAGTTAATATCTGCAGGCCCCCTCATTTAAAAGTTTCCACTGCACAAGGGGGATAGGTGGTCAGTCCAAATATAAATAATGGTAGCTGTTTACTTTAGACCAGTCACCTGTCCTCCTCCTGACTGCCTTTCTGATTATAGTATGTCTGATACATCTTTGGACTTTTGTAGTGTTGTTAGACTATGTAAGTTTATGTCTATACATAAATTTATGATCAAATACACCAAGCTGTATTCTGCACAGCTCCTGCGAGAGAGTGGTGGAAAAACTCAATGTGGAGCTGCTGCCTTTTGGCTGTGAGCTTTCCAGTATAAATCTATTGACAGCGGTTAACAGAGGTGCTATCAGTCCAATACAGGCTGGCAGCGTCCCCCAGTGGTGTTTTACAAAACAGTGTGGAGTAACTGCTGGAAAGCAAAGTGGAAAGGCCTGTTCTTTGGTCGGGATGGAATGGGGCGGGGGCTATTTGGCCAATCAGTAGCTCTGAGTTTACTCATTGGCTAGAGGGGAACTGTCAGTCAAATCTCCCAAAGACTGTTTTTCCTGCGATTTCAACAGTACAGCCTCAGAGTTTGAGGGGAGCAGATCCCCGTCGACAACGCCCAGTGTCTTTACAGCACTGAAAACAGTAAAAAAGTATTCTCAAATAATACTAAGTAACACTTTCTGTATTAGAATTTCTACTATACAATATCATGCAAAATTAAATATTAAAAATAGCATCAAACGTTTAAAATAATGCAAAATCAAGCGATTCAGTATATTATTTCCATCAGGAATTTACATTCATTGCAACTGCTTTATAAACCCACCGCTGTATCATTTTAAAGTGGATGGTATTTTTCTCTTAAATGTATTGAACTTTATGTAACATCAATTGGAAATACGTGGGAGTACTCTAAAATTAAATAAAACTAAAGTGCACCAAGATCCCTGGTTCGATCCCGGGAGGAGACACAATACATTTATTTATTTATTTATTTATTTATTTATTTATTTATTTATTGTATTCTCGGACTGTCTTTTTGTTTCCAATAAAATAAAACAAAATTTGTGAAATACATTATAGGAAGTGCGCATGCCCTGCCATACCCTGCTGACGCCCATGGGTGGCAGGGCTGTTCCGGACCGCTGGACTGGGACGGTCGAGCGGACTGCTCCCTGATTGGTCGCTGCTGTGCGCGTCCCCGTCGTCTCCTCCCGGTTTTCCTGGCATGACCTTTTCCCTTGGCAACCACTTCCTCCGAGCATCAACGGCCATCTTTAATTTTAACTCATTCATGAAAAGTTGTTTCGCTCATTTACTCACATCGACCGACACATTTGAGCTCAAAGCAGCGTCACCGGCGCTTTGTGCATGTTGTTTCCAGCGACAAGCACAGAGCAGAGCCGAGCGGCACCGCAGCAGGCTATCCTCGGAGATTAAGTAAACACCGAGAGCGTACGTGCATATTGTTCATTACAGCATCTAATGCATCACCGAGGCACGCTTCTGTTCACTCATGTTTCGGGCTGCTGTCTGCTAAATCTGCTCGTAACCAGGCTGTGAGTGAACGACGCTCACGGCGATACTAACATGTTGCTTTTTTTGGACTGAAGGAGCACAATCACCCGACAGAAACAGCAGGTGGAGCGCTGTAACAAGTGTGCCGATCATTGTATGAAGGGCACAGCAGAGTAGTCGCCACTGCCATGTTCTGCTGGAAAAAAAAATCCCAGCAGCAGGGAGATAAAAGTGAATGTTCCTGACTCCACCGTGTTTAGTTTGGGTTTTTTTTTAGCACAAAAAGAAAAGAAATGAACTCCCTGTTCTTGTGATTGCCCTGGCCTTCATTCATTCGCTTATTCTCTATCGTGGCAGAATGAGAAAGAAGCAGACTGCCAAACAGAGGAAGACTGAGGAGACTACAGTTGTCCAGGAGTTTGTGGTTGAAAAAATAATTCGCCGCAGAATCTCGAATGGGAGAGTGGAGTACTTCCTGAAGTGGAAGGGCTTCACTGAGTGAGTGGGATGTTGCAGAACCAGTCATTTGAACGGTTTGATTGTGTAACCCGTTTATCCACCGTAGTAAAAATTGCCTTTCCCTCCTCCTGTTAACTCTAACCGCAGTGCAGAAAACACGTGGGAACCCGAGGACAACCTGGACTGTCCTGAACTCATAGAGGAGTTCTTGAGAAACGCCCACTTCACCGAGGAGAATGAAGAAGAGCAACCCGAGCAAGGGTTTGTTCCCAAAGAGGAAATGGCAGAGGAAGAGACAGAAATTGTGAGTATGTGAGGAATTTTGGAGTTTCTGGATCGTCTGTATGTCTGTCTGTTTCCATGTTATTTACAGAACTTCTGCAGCTAAATCTGCCAAAAGGGAGAACAACAACGAAAAATATAGAAGTATAGGGAACACAATAGAAGTATGGTAGCATTTTCCCTTTAGTTGTAGACTGAGGTTGGAATGGAGTCAACTGACTCCTTGTCAGAAATTGTTTTAAGGCTCAATCTGAAACTAAATGTCGTGTTAAAGAGGTTAGTTTTACAAAAGCTCCTGAAAATGAAACCAGTTAAATTTCCCCTTTTTTCTGCAATGGGTGTGTACAGTGAGGGAGAAAAAATGAAATGGCTCGACTTAGCAACCTTCTTATCATGTCTAGTAAATCTGTGCTGCAACTTTGAACTTTGCCTTTTCTTATTTTGTTCTTTTAGTCCTGCGTGCAGGAGGCTCAGGCTGTGAAGACGGACAACAGCGTCCTTCAGCCCGATGATGAGCAGACAAACTCCCCCAGTGACCTCAGTACTTATCTCGAGCCCGAATGCATCATCGGCTCAACGGACAGAAAGGGAGAGCTCATGTTCCTAGTCAAATGGTGACTGCTTCCTCTTTACTCTGTCCTTGAATAATAAATGCCAGCACTTGAGTAAACGTGGAAAATGTTAATATTTAAAGCCAGAGTCAGACAGCAAAGTGTGTGGGGGGGGGACTCGATGTTTTTGTTGCTGTTGCTTTGTGGGAAACTGCAGTTTTCCAACATTTTATATATGCATGATCATTTACTTGAGAAGAGAAGTTGGACGTTGACACTGACCACCTCAAACCTTATTAGTAACAGATTGGAGAGAGCAGATGGGCTTTGGGTTTATCATTACACACAACCATTAAGCTATAGACTCGGTGGGCTCTTAACTATGCGTACCTGGACTATTAAGTCCAGCTCTGCAAAGATCTACCTTTATGAGGCTCCGAGTGATCGGCTTAGATCGTTTTGCTTTTTTTTTTTCTCTTCTGATTTACATACACAAATGTTAGTGTCCAGGAGTCCAGCAGAGCCGCAACACTACCTACGATTGTAGTTACTTTATGAAAGAGGAGCTATATTGAATTACATCAGATTGTAAAGTTTGTAAACACAGTTTGTAAAACGGTTGGCTGAAGTCTTTTAAAACGCTCAATGAGTTTTGTTAGGTTGGAGAACTTGGAATTTTTTGAGTGTGAAAGATGTGCTCATGTTTAGGGCTGGAAGTTTAGAGGTCTACGGAAAGCAAACACTTGCACACAATTCCACAAATTATTGACCTTACCCAAATGTCCGCGTCATTCAAAGAAGCACGGCATTGATATGATGATAAGACGCCAGAGTCCTATATTGCTTCCCTTAAGCAAACAAGTCATTTTTTTTACTTCTCCTCCACAAGAGCATAGCCAGTCAGAAAATGTTAAATTCCCTTTGTTTGTCTCAGTCTGTCCCTTGCATCCCATTCTGTCATTCTTGTAATCTTCTCTTCTTGTAATCTTCTTTCCTGCTGTTTGGGAGCTCAGTCTCCATCATCCTTTGCCCAGTGTATCAACTATCCCTCCTCTGCACATGTCCTACCTATTTCAGCTTTGCCTGGTACACTGTCATATGCTTTCTGTAGATCCTCAAAGACAGAGTGCAACTCCTTCTCTGTACTTCTCCATTAACACTTTAAGCAAACTAGCACAAACATTGTGTCTCTAGCGCTCTTTCTCAGTATGAAGTCATACTGCTGCTCACTGATCATCACCTCTCCTCTTAACTGAGCTTTGGCAGCTCTGTCCCGTGTTTTCATGGCTTTATCCCTCTGTAGTTACTTCAGCTAGGCACGCATCATCCTTGTTCTTGAAAATCAGTGATGATATGCTTTTTTACATTTGTTGATCTGTCAGCAAGACACTGTGAGAAATTACTGGCTAAATTTAACAGAATTGGTGGAACAATGGAGCATGAGCTAAAGGAAGCTAAAGCTAAAATCTAGTGCCCCTTTTATGTAGAGTCCCCTTACCCTTTACTTCTCCATTAAAAAAAACTGTCAGAAATATTTGTTTCTGTTAAGACATTTTACATCCATTAAAAACGAGAGGCGGTTTCAGTCTTTTTCCTTCTGCTGCGCGTATCCCCACAGGAAAAACTCGGATGACGTTGCCCTGCTGCCGGCCCGTGAAGCGAGCGCCAGATGTCCCCAGGTGGTCATCGACTTCTACGAGCAGAAGCTGACCTGGCACTGTGGAGACGACGAGCAGTAAAAATGTGTGTGGGTTGTGTGCAGAGGAGAACTAATAAACAGCTGTGCTCTCATCTGAAGCTTAACTTTAGCCTCCATCAAATGTCCTCCTTCAGCTGGCATCAGAAGCACTTCGAGCTCTGGCAGGTGTGACATCCTCGGCGGTGGTGGATTTTAAGTGCTGTCTGCCCCGTGGTGCTCAAAAAAGGTCACTGTGACTTTGCAGACACTCTGATGGAGGCTCAAGCTAACCTTTATGTAGAGCGGCTGATCTGAGGTCAGACTAACCCGTTGCAGCTTTTTTCCTGTGTCATCATGTAGCGGACTCGATCACTGTGGTTGTGTTTTGTTTTGAAGATATTGTTCTATGAGTAATTTAGTATTTATAGTCCTGTTTAGATGCCAGTATCTTACACTGGAAGGGCCCTGCGGTTGTTTAGTGTGTGCTTTACATCCTGTACGGCAACACGCTACTGCCAGAGCCAGCAAACTACTGTTCAAGTCCATGCCTTCAGCCTATGTAGCTTTTGGTTAGAGCTGAAGATTGTAGCCCTGTTGTTGGAATGCCTCTTGTTTGAACTTGTATTGTGTGAGGTTGTGAAGTGTTAATGGACACAGCTTTTACTGTATCTCTTTATGACCCTTGTGGTTGATGTTAAATAATATATATTTTAAAAAAAATGTTGCCCATCAAAAATTCCCTTGTTTTTTTTAATCAGCTGCTGTAAATGAGCAGTTTTCTCCTGTTTATTGAATTAGAACGTTTCAGATTATTTAAATATTTGGTGCTTTGATCCAAAAAGTGAAGCCCTGTAGAATTTTTCAGAATAAGAGCGCCTCGAGGCAACTGTTGTCGTGATTTGGCACTGTATAAATAAAATTGAGTTGAATTAGAAGGTCATGAATTTTCTTAAGTAAATCTAATGAGATTTACACTTATCAAAATGAACTCTTGTGCACCGTAAATGCGTAAGACGATTGTTAAATGTAGCACTTTAGATCTGAGACTGTGCAGTTTACACAGGGCATTCATTGACTGTAATTATACAGTTCTGTGTACTTTATATCTGTATCCTGGTGGCATTGTTCTGACTCGACATATCTCCCATGACTGCTATGGGACACTCAGCTGAACCTCAAACCTCCTAAAAACACATCTGCTACAGAACTACTGTAACTGTTGACCATGGATCTGTGAAGTCTGTGAATAAATGAAACCTTTTTTGACACTTTTTGCATCTTGATTCACTCTGATTATATTTCTCACATTATGTGGTCCAATTACTCCTAAAATAAATGATCAATTCCAAATTATAAAAAAAAAACAACAACATTAATATGAGATGATTCATTTGACATTACATTTCTGGCACTAAATGGGCTACACAGAGTTGGGTCCAGAAACACAAGCTTTGTGATTTTCTTTTTTCCTCTGTGCACCACCACAGTGGATTTTAAAGCTAACAGTTAAGATGTGCTTAAAGTGCAGACCTTTAATCTTAATTCAAGGGTTTTACTGTAAAAAATGCAGCTCTTTGCAGTGATTTTTTTTAGACAGTGCTTCATTTTCAGAGGCGGAAATCAATTGGACAAACTTACAACATTTTAAAAGTAAAAACCTTTGTAGTCAATAAATGCCTAAAGTTTAGAACCCATCGACACCACCACGTACTTTTTTTCCATGCTTCAGAGGCTCTGCTAGCCCTGTGCTGCGGTCACTGTCTGGTGCTGCTTGTGGGTTTTTCTGGATTCAGTTTTGTTTTTAGTAACTGGAAGGCACGCTGTTAGGCGGAGATCAGGTGACTGACGTGGTTGATGAAGAATATCCCCGTTTTTGCTTTCAGGAATGGCTGAGTTGCTTTTGTGGTGTCCTTCGGGTCATTATCTGTTTGCACTGTGAAGTGATTAGGTTTGTGGCATTTGAGTGAAAAGTATAGTGCTGTACACTTCTATCAATAAACACTAGTGACCCTTTACCATTGGCAACCATACATGCCCATGCTATAACATTACCTCCACATATTTTACAGATGATGTGGTATACTTAGGATAATGATTTGTTTCCATGCTTCTCTCTTCTCATTATTCTGGCACAAGTTAATCTTGAGTTTATCTGTCCAAAGATACTTTTTCTAGAACTGTGCAGGTTCTTTTAGGTATTTTCTTATCTGACCTTCTTGTTTTTGAGTATAACCAGTGGTTTCCACCGTGCTGTAAACTCTCTGTATTTACATTCATGAAGGTGTTTCTAAACTCTGGACCCTGTCAATGATATGCTTACCTCTTCTTGACTTGGTTAGATGCTGTAAAGTTGTTTTTCCTTAATAATGGAAACGATTCTGTCATCATGTATTTTAGTTTTATGTTCTTCTGTTTTTTTCTTTGTTTTTTTTTGGTTGTGCAGTACTGTGAGTAAACAGAAAAGATGGGAGAGAGTGGAAGGAGTTAGACACAGAAAATGTTCTGGCATGGACTTAAAAACAGGCCTCTGCAGTACCCTTGGGTACTTGGCTACCAGCATCCACTTCAATTGTCTCCTGTGATCTTTCAGGCATCTCATTGTTTTTAAGAACAGATCAGATTGTTGATTTGGCCTCTCTTAAATTTTTTGCTGTCTCTATGAGAGGATTATTTTTCATTTTCAGCCTAATGACGGCCTTCCTCACTTAGATTGGCATCTCATTAGACCTTATATTTAAAATCTAAACCATTTTCACCATTTTAAATTAACGCCAGATCTTTTGTCTACTTCATTTGTCACAAAATAACAAATGAACAGGCCTCACCTGGCCACAAAACTGCTAGCAGTTACCTTTGAGCCTCTTAAAATGGAAGACTGTGTATAAAAATGGCTGTAATTTATAAACAGTTAATACTAAACTTTTTGTTAAACTTTTGTGAATTAAAGCCAAAAGTCTCCACTTCAATCACATCTTGATTGTGTCGTGTAAAATCCACTGTGATGGTGTAAAAAAAAAAAACCTACAGCAGTTGTCTCTTTTTCTAACAAAGTATGGATTTCCTGTAACTTTAGCTGCTTTGATCTGGTTGTGCTGACACATGTTCTCTAACAATGCTTCCGATTTAGGAATGCTCGTTTTGCTGAGTTGACAGTTAGAGGGAGGTGCTTATATCAGTCTTGTGACTTTATTTTGAAACCTTTGCTCCATAACCTGTAAAGGTGGAAATAAAAGACACAAATGCAGTGCTAAGGACCACTATTATCTATCTGACTTACGGTTATTGAGATTGAATCTTTTAGATCATGAGAAAAGAAACTGACAGCACGGAGAATCAGGTAGGTCTGAATTAGTGTTGTGAATGTGACAGAGTTTCTTAATTGTCAAGAAGAAAGATCTTTTAGGAGTCACGTGTTTTCCTTAAACTGTGGCACAACTTTGAAAATAACCGTGTTTGTACTAAGCATGAAACCATTCTCTGTTGGATTTTCCTATCCTGGTTCGTGTGATGTTAGTCATTCTACTTCCTCTATCTGCCAATATAATCCTTCCCTTTTTCACAACACAGTGCATTCCATTCAGTCTTTCAGTCTCTGTCCTGCCTTCTCCATGCAGCAGGTCATCAGTGTCTGGGTACGGGACCCACGGATGCAAAAGAATGACTTCTGGCATGCCTACATAGACTATGAAATTTGTTTACATGTAAGTAAAATGCTTAAGACAGTTGGTCGAATCGTTATTCTTTCATTTAGGGCATTTTTACTGTGATATGTGTGTGACACTGGGGTGTCCTGTTTTAGACCGACAGTGTGTGCTTCACCAAGAAGATCTCACAAGTGAGAAGGAGATACAGTGAGTTTGTATGGCTCAGGCGAAAACTGCAGGCAAATTCGATGCTAATGTAAGTTCATCCACTGAGATTTGAATTTAAAGTTTACTTACTCATAGTTAAAGTAGTGTGCTCAGTTGTTCCTGACATTTTGTTCTTGTTGTTGATTTTCCAGGGTACATGTACCAGGGCTGCCCCCTAAAAACCCTTTCTTCAGTCTTAATAACGCTCAGCAGATCACTGATCGAATGAAAGGGCTCCAGAAATTTTTGGAACAGTACGTGAGAACCCAAAGATCAATGCATTTATGAACTTTGACCTAGTCAAACAAAAACTGGAGTACAAACACGGGACCACATGACTGACTCTTTCTAAAGGTAATACCGGGCGAAGTTTTAAAGTGTTTATTTTTCCCAAATTTTTTTCAGAGTCCTTCAGAACCCTCTGCTGCTGTCCGACAGCTGCCTTCACCTTTTCCTACAGTCACAGCTTAGCGTGCCTATGATAGAGGCCTGCGCTGCTGGAAGGACGCACTACTCTGTGGTTCAGGCTGTGCAACGCTGCGGCCTCCGGAGATTCCACTCAGAAGAGGATCTGCACAATAACCTCAAAATTTCCTGTGACTCTGACTCAGATAGGTAAAAAAAAAGATCTGATCTCACCGCATGAGTAAAACTGAAAGTCTTTAGAAGTCAGTTTCACTCTACCTAATTCACTAAATTGTCTTTTTTTTTTTTCCAGCTCCGAGGGTAGGGATCCAGAACACAAGATTAAAGATTTGGAAGCTTCTTCTCTTGATCCCATTGAAACAAGCCAGGAGGAAGAGCTGAGCTGCTTATCTCGTTCTACATGAAAGCATCATCTTCATACTGCTGACAGACTGTGGGAGTCTCTGCACCCATACAATGTTTTGGATGAGCGAAGGAAAAAGCTATTACCGTAAACCTGTTACTGCACTTAACATGTCTCGTCTTAATTATTTCATTTATTTAAAAAAAATGTCACAGCTTCTTTTGTTCTTGATGAGACGTTTTAGTTTGAAATTTGCACAGTAAATAATAATAAAAAATTACCTCTTGTATATTACATATCTATTATCTATCTACATTTATATCTATCTACATATCTACCTGCACGTTCTCAGATTGTCTGAATAAATACAAAGTTGTACCAACAATTTGCCTGAAGATGGCAGTGTTGTAACAGCAATGCGTTTGTATAATCTTTGCTTCATAAACATTGCTTGAATTTTGGTCATTGAGACTGAAACTGGTCAGATATGAGTGCAGTGAAAGCCTTTTGTTCTCCTCTCTGTGCTTCACTCCCAATCAAGGGAAGGGTGTGGAAAGCTTGTCATCTGGTGGCCACCGCAGTGCTTAGCAGTATGACATGTGTAATAGGGTCTCTGCAGAGTTTTTAGACAACCCCCTTGTCAGGTGTGTGGCTGGTAGGAGGTCCTGTGGGATCCCAATGGACTTGCTCCTGTCTGAGAGGGCTATCGGGTAGACAGGCTACATTGCTCCCTGCTGAACAAAATGCCAGCTGCACTGACAAGACACCCTTTCTACCTGTCTCCTTTGCTTTTGTTAGTCTGAGCTCACCTACTGCAGTCACATCTCAGCGTGTCTGTTCGTGTGTGTTTAGTAAACACACACGCCTGCTCTCACAGTGAACACCACCGTGCTTTTTTTTTTTATTGCAGATGTAATAACGAGTAAAGGGAGTGGACAAACTGACATATCTGCAAAACTCATTAGATGAAGTGTTTTGCTTACTTTGGTTTTTTCCTCTGCAGCAGCTGGGTGAGATTTATTGTGAATTCAGAGGGTGGAAGAGATAGTAGGCTTATGTTAGAAAGAACAGAGCAGTGACGTCATCTTAAACACACTGAGATGAACAGCCGCCGACCGAGCTGCCACGGGAAGGTGGGACACATTTCTGAAAGATGCGCATCCAGTAGATATGTATTCATTTGCATCTACTATAGTGAAATATATGTATGTGCAACCATTACCAATGCTTGACGTGTAGTCAGCAGTATTTTGCACCTTCGGACAAAGGTGTAGGTGTTCAAGTGCAAACATATGAATGTTTTTCACTATTTCCACTTAATAAATTTTGAAGAATGTTTGTCTTGTCTTCCTGCAAATAGCTTGCAAAGAAGCTATTTAAACAGGAACTGTTCAGTCTAATGATATCTGACTTTCCAATATTGTTGCGTGTCACCCTGACAGACTTTTAAGAAGCCTATGTAAAATGCTACACTGTATCATGTCAGTGTTTGAAGGAATTCTTGAAGTTAAAGATGCAACATTTTGGGTATTGTGTGGGTATTTTAAAAATAAACTTCAGTCACTCAGAATTAAATTACTTTGTCTGTTAAAAAAAGAAAAGAAAAGCTGTCATGTAAATTTTAATTAATTAAAACATTTTAGACTCATCAGTTTCATAATATTAATGAAACCAACGAAGGATGTATCACAGCCCTTGAGATGCTAGTGTAAGAGATGCCAAAAATGTAAAAGGGAAGAAGTAATCTTGGGGAGCTTTGGAGTTGCAGGTTGCACAATGAACTAAGTTCCCTTTGCAGAGCTTTGTGACTGCAAACTCCTTTTTGTCACTAGCAGTCTTGTGGATTGAAATGTTTCCATTTGCTAGTTTCAATTTGACCCGTCCTGCAGTATTGACCCATCATTTGATGGTTCAGTACTCCGATCCACTGGCCGTTAACCTTGAGCCTACCCTGCCGCTGCAGTTCTGCTACCATGACAACAAGGAGACATTTAAACCCATCAGATCAATTGCTAGCGGCTTCCTGCTCCATGTTGTGTGACCCCCAGTGTGGTCAGCTGGAGTGAAAACAGCGGGACAATAAATGAAGAAGAAATAGAAGATGAAATTTCACTCTCCCTGGGCAAATACCCTCACTGTGCGTAATCTAATTAGTATGCTTATTGTTTGACACATAAAGTAGTCGAAGACCAAATAAATGAAAATGGCCCCTCTGGGAGAGACCCATCTGCCTCAGACCAAGTCAGCATGTCTTTCTGCCACAACAGCTCAAATAAACCACATCTAATGTCTATGATCACATGCTTGACTTGCTATTACATCTGATTTGTAATTAACACCGCATCAGAATAAGCAAAAGTAAACATTTTATCTTTTGGAATTAACCAAACTGTCAAACATGTGACAATATGAAATCCCAATCAGGGTATGTCTACAAAGCCAAAAACAAATGGAAGAAATGAGGGAGATATGCTCCAGTGGAGGCAAATTACAGATAAATCAGAGCCTGCTCATGCATTTTAAGTGCCACATTATACAGAATCCATTAGTAGCAATAGGAGCTCAGCACCATTTGAGATATTAAATCTCTGTGACTGCAACTCCGTTGAACCAGGATGAGTCGATATCAGAGAAAGCCAGCTGCACTGCCAGTGGACAGGGGCTGATGCCTAAACAAAACGATACCATGAATATACATTATTGGTGATATGACAACAGCACACGCAGGCGATACGGCGTGTTTTTCCACTATAGGCAGATCTTGGAGCTGGGGATTTACTGAAGCGTTAATAAGAAACTGAACATTTTTCAAGGTCTCTTACATTTCATGGCAGTACTGAGTGCTGATTTACTGTGGGCCACAAAGCTTCCACAACCTGACAGCCAAAACAGGATTTTTACATCTGTCCTTGCAGCTGTGTGTGCCTCTGTCCTTCTATGTGTGTGTGTGTGTGTCTGTGCATGTGCACATTCAAAAGCCAAACCTACCCTCAGTTTGACCAAAAAGCAAAAACAAAAAGGAAAAAAAAAATCTTCAGGGTTGAAACATTTTTCTGTGTCACTCAAATGTCACAGATGAAAATGAGATGACACAAGCCATCCATCAAATTCTGCAGCCTTACCTTTTCTGAGTTCTGTATAGCTAAACCTGCTATTTCCCCTGCAAATGGTGTCGCCTGTTGATGTGTAGATGTAGCAATTACAGGGAACCGACGTGATCACTGTACCAAGGCATGCACCAGCTTCCCATCCCCTAGAATCAGAGCTGATCAGCATGAAACTAGCTCCTCTGCCTTGAGCGCATCGGCTTGAGGGAGGGAAAAAAAGATGAGATCATTGCTGGGTAATTTCCTCAAATAATATGGTGTGTAAAATTAGATGTGTTTCCTTTGGTTTGTGCATCTTAAAAACAGATGTATGACAAGGAGGGACTTTGTCTTAAAAGAGCAAATGTGTTTGATCATATATAATCACAAATGTTCATTAATCAATGAAATAATCCCTTCGTTTTATAGAAAGGAACATATGCCTGCAGGTTGTACAAACAGGGGTCTTTACTCTTTTGGCATCTATTGTTTTTTTAATGTTAGCATAGCATGAGAATATAGCGCTTTTTGAGAACCTCAAAGCGCTGTACAATTGCACTATTCATTCACTCTCACATTCACACACTGGTGGAAGGGCATTGTTCCCCTGGTGGGGCCTTCCTGTGTGGAGTTTGCATGTTCTCCCTGCGCCTACATAGGTGTCCTCCCTCGGTGCAAAAACATGCATCTTAGATTAACTGCTAAATCTAAATTTGATAACATTTTTTATAAAGTATGCATGAATCCATATTAAAATAAAGTGCTTTGACTGAGTTTTCTAAATTGTTAACTTTGACTTAGAATTAGGTAAAAAAAAAATGAATAGATGATAATTTAGTAGGTAACTCCTTAAATTGAAATGACAAGAAACTAAATATTTTTAGTCTTTTTTTTTTCTTTCTTTTTTTATTACAGTTCATAGTCGTGTAAACTTGTGATCATTTCATTGGCATAGGAACAGGTTGTTTTGTACTGTTTCCCATACAAACAGCCTCCAAAGCCACCAGCTGCAGGTTTGCTGTGTTATTGGAAGTACAAATTCTTTAAACTGCAAAAAATATAGAAGCCGCCATTGCGTGCAATAGGTCGGCAGCCTTATGAAATTTCCCCTTGTGGGACTAATAAAGGTATATCAAATCAAATCAAATCAAATCAAAAGTCCTTGTGTAATGATTGTTAGTACATAGGTTGACCAATAGCTCAACCGATAGATGAAGACAGAAAGAGAGGGAGATGTGTAGTACATTTTTGCATGCCTTCGCATCTTGGCACAGGGGAACAGAGCCTTTTGTGTGTCACAAGATCATGTGTAAATAGCAAACCCTCCAGACGAAATGTCTTGTTAGGGATGAGGTATGAGTAGAGGGGGAGCTCTTTGGTCAGACCCATTTCAGGGAACAGAGAAACTGCCAGTGGTGGCAGTGAGAAGACGACATAGGGTGGAGAAAGAAGGGGGAAAAACGGAGGGGTAGAGGGCACCATCTCTCGGGGCCTCTGAGCTTCACTGGCAGTGTGTGTAAATCAGCAGGCAGCTCACGGCTGCAATGAGGTAGAAAATAAAAAAAACATAAAAATGTCCAAGTGAAATAAGAGGCAAGGAGAAATCTTTTATGATGAGCCTAAATTCTCCTTACTCTGCAGTAGATCCACTGACCGGCTCAGCTTGTCTTCTTCAGACACCGTCCATCATCCCAATATCTGCATATAGCCACAAATTACTCAAATTACCCCACCTGCTACTCATGTAATACATATGTAATGAGTATCCTAAATTTGAATGATTATTATTCATGGTACCCTTAATAGACCTATGTCAAATTCATTAATATGCACGTAAAATGATATGGACTGTCACACCAGGAAGTCTGAAGTTGTGCAGACGTGGTTAACACACATAAAGTCTTACTTAAAAGTTACCAACACTCTGGATGTTAAATATACACCGCCACTGGAGCGTGGATGCTTGTTCTTGACCTTTGGGAGCAGTATATGCAAACAATGTAATGACCAGTGTTGGGTAAGTTACTTTAAAATAGTAACTTAGTTACATTACTAGTTACTTCTCTCAAAAGTAACTCAGTTACTTCAAGTTACTCGTTACTTTCAAAGTAACTAGT
>NW_005187485.1:1110261-1112903 GCF_000239375.1 Pundamilia nyererei | reverse complement strand
TAATAACGTAGTTACTGTAACGCGTTACTTAATAACGCGTTAGTCCCAACACTGGTAATGACACAGTGTCATAGCTCTACTGTCTAGCTTTGTGAAGTTAGAACTTCTGGCCCTCTTCAGCAGGATGGTTTTGGGGGCATCATGTGACCTGTAGGTGGAAGCTATGGAGAGGACATTGAATTA
Source organism: Pundamilia nyererei (assembly GCF_000239375.1). Taxonomy (NCBI): domain Eukaryota; kingdom Metazoa; phylum Chordata; class Actinopteri; order Cichliformes; family Cichlidae; genus Pundamilia; species Pundamilia nyererei. The sequence continues at coordinate 1,112,720 of NW_005187485.1, read as the reverse complement.
ATTGAAAGTACATTACCATATTTAAGTTGTTTATCGTGCCGGCTGGTTAGCTCAGTTGCCTCACAGCAGATAGGTCATGCACCTGTAGACATTCTCCTTGTAGTGCATGGGTTTTCCTCATAATGTGGATATGAGGATGAATGGCACCATAACATTTTATCTCATTGCCTCTTTATTTTCCTCTATATAATACGTACTGTATTATAAATAGGATGAGAAGAGAAGAATACAAAAAATATAAAGCAGTAAAACTGAATAACTTAAAATGTCTGAATCAATCAATCTGAATGTGAATCTTACCGCAGTGTTCTTACTTATGAAGATGTGGTCTTGTCACAGTGTAATGATGAATACCTCTGTGTGTACTTTGGGCACTAAATGAGTTCAGGTTAGCTTGGCAGGACCCGAGCCTGGATACATGCCAAAGCTGACACTAAATGGGAGTGATGGCAACAATCTGCTATCCAGTGCCTCAGTTAGCTCAGCAAGCTCTTGTAATTCAAACCTCACGCCTTCACTTCCACTGCTGGAGGGCTGTCTTGAAAACTGCTGCTATATAAAGACCTGACACTGAGATGGGACCTCAACTTAAAGGTGGGGTCATTACAACCAGGGGCATCTAACTCAGGGCAGTAAAAGAGGAGCTGGCAAGAGATGGGGGGTGATTCTTTTACGCAGCACTGAGAGGCAGACAGCTGCAGTGTATGTGGGTGAAAGGGGTACACAGGGCTGTAATTACAGTTAGAATATCGCTTGCATCTCTGACCTCCTTTGATTACAAACTATCCTCCCAAACCATCCCGGGTCATTACTCACCTCGCTAACTAGTATAGTAAATCAGCAGCAGAGCACTGACCTGATATTAGAGCCACAGCAAGAGAGTAAACAGGGCTGGGCTATGGAGGCTGCAGCATTATAAATAATCTATGAAGAGATGGAGCAGGAGCGAGGTGTGGGAGATGTTTATAGCAGGTGGACAAACACCTGTCACTTTGATAAGCCTGATTTATTTTGAGTGACATGTCAGCACATAGCTCTAGCCTGCCTGACAGCCTGGACTCCACACCCTTGAAACACGAACTGCTTGAAACGTTGATGTATACAGTAAATGAGAGGGCTGACAATCATCGCCACACCATTAACAGCTTCATTAGTGAAAACACCAGCTGAGATGTGATGGTGCTAATCATAGTATCAAGTAGGGGGTTGATGGTGAGGTTTTTGAGGCCAGGAAATGTGACTTTCGGACGTTGGAGCCACATCTGTCACCCGCTCCAGAAATATACAAGTCCTCTTTCGACATCGCTGTCTGCAGCACCCAGAAGGCTATTAACACGAAGAGAGAGCAGACACCTATAACATGTGAGAAAAGTGGGCGTGGTGCTTCTAATAAATGGCCTGTCTAGACCTATATTTAGTGCCCCACCGCTAACCCTGCTCTGCAGCTCATAACATTAGAAGGTAGATATCAAAAAACTACTAAAATAAATTTTTTTAAAATCGAAGCTTCAAATTTCCAGAAATATGAGTTTTCCTGCTGTGATTGTCATTAGCATTCACTTTGAATACACCATATCGTCCCACAGTGTCACGAGCCAGCGGAAAAAACCTTAATTTGTCAGCTGCTATGAGTTATGTTCACAGAAACTGACCTCAATTAAGAGTGACTTACCTTTAAAGTGTGTCTATTTCAGATTTTAAGATTTAGACTGAGGAAAAGAAGCTTTAATGGAATGCTGACATAGGGCCAGTTGGAGATGTAATACATTTCCTGCAAAATGCCAGGGGATACCACATAAATAACACTCTGTTATGCCTGACATAAACTCTCTATGAAGCTGTGATCTACTGCTCTGTGACCTGGTTAAAGAGCAGAAGAAGCAGCTGACAGCTTGATCAAAATTACCTCTCCAAAGTGGTATAGATCAAGCCTTTAGCCTTCTCAACAAGCCTGATGCATAATAATAATCAACAAAGATGAGCGGGTTATATTAGTGTACCGTTATTCTTCTGAGTTATTTATGTTTGCACATGGCACGAATTATGAGAGCAGTAGCATCAAAAGAAGTCTTACTGGGGGGAAAAAAATACACTGTCACCTGTAACAGAATTAACTTCTTTGAACTCTCAGTCATTATCAGCAGAAAATGACTACAAATGTGTTTTTACCTGAAGGGAAATGCGTTTTATATTTCCATCATCTTTCTCTGTAAATCCAGTTTTATTTATTATTACTCAACAGCTCAATCTATACACATTTGGCTGGCAGAATTGTCGCTTTATGGTTAAAAGTATTAATTAGTGATATTCTGGTATCATTAGTGTAATTTAGTGCCCGGCAGATTAATAGCATGGTGACATTTATCTTTGAAACATTATATCTTGATGTTAAATTGCAATAAAAGACCCTGTATATTCTGAGGATATGGCTGTCCAAATCTAACAGGAGATGTGGGGGG
>NW_005187485.1:1090812-1110241 GCF_000239375.1 Pundamilia nyererei | reverse complement strand
GGGGGTTGACATCCATTAAGGAAATCCTTTATTGGCACATAAAAATGAGAGGCAACATTTAGCCTTACTTGCCTTTGGCAACTTAACCCATTGCCAAACATTAAAACGAACGCTATGTCAGCACTAAGGAAATATTTTTGTTTAGACATTATAGCCCATAATTTAGCAGCAAGCCCAAAACCTGATGGAAGCGTTTCAGAGCATTGTCATCACAATTTTGACCATCTATATGGCAGAATATTGCATTCTTTGATTATACATTCTTTCTCTGCCCTAAAACAAAAGCATTTCCTCTCTATATTCAATAACTCATTATGGTAATTCATTACATCGCCAATTAGTAGAGAAGCTTTATCGCTGCACTATACCATAAAGGGCAGGATTTATGTTGTCTTTGAATGTCACCCAGAGGACAGAGGACGAGCTCATCACTCAAGAAGAACAAAATAGAGAGACACAGAAAAGGGAGAAAAAAATAGAGGGAAGATGAAGGGAACGATGCAGTGAGTTATCGGTTAAGGAATGCATTTTCCCTGCCCATTTTCTCACAACCTTGAGAAACCTTGACAAGGAATCTTTGTCTGTATCAAACCAAAAATGAGCATATATAAAAACATAGCTTTGGTATTTCATTCAGTGAGGAGACTGTAAAAAGATATGTACAGTACGTATGTAACCTCAGAGGGATATGCCCAGCCGCAACCACCTCGCCTGCTGTCAAACAGCCCCTCAGAGGGCGATAAGCATCCATACGATCTGTGTGGGTGGCTGTCTTATTAGTGCACCTCAACCATTTCACTCAGGCATGCAGCACGAGCAACCATCTGCCACGCTGCGATCCTCTGCCCAGGCAAGTCTCTCAGGTGCCATAAAATAAAAAGTGTCCCTTTGAAGATTGGAGCAAAAAGTGCTGAGCAGATGAATAAAGTCATTTTAAAATAAATAAATATTTTTGTAACCAGGAGACCCTATACACGTCTTTAGTGTACACCCAGGTTTAAATATCGCCTTTGACCTAACCGCACAGCATTACAGAAAACAAATAATGTGATTTATTATTCAGGGTAGATTAGTATTCATAGATGCACTTAGTGCATATAAAGTATAAATATTTTATAAATATTTCTCCACATCAGAAAATGACACAAAGCCTCAAGAACCAAATATTTCTTCAGTTTGATAATATTAATTATTTAAACTTTATGTCAAGAACTGGGTTCTAAGACAAGAAAGAAGATACAGATGTGTAGACACTTCTATCAGTGTCTTTGTTAAAGATAAACTGACACTCCAAAACTCTCTACTGCCACCTTGTAGACTTTTAGGGAAAGAAACAAAACCCACACACAGGGGAGGTCCAAACGTCATGTGTTTACATTTTTATTTATTTCGCCAGTTGCAAAATTCAAAATTTGCCAAAAGCAGCAAGTGAGATCACACTGTTTTTAAAAAACCCCAATACAAAATAAATAACAAAGAAAGCAGTGCAAAGTGCAGAAAACCCTACATGTATCAGTCAAATTAAAAAAGTTAAATCCTTATATCAGTCTCTTACAATGTGTATCACAGGGAATGTTCTTCAAAAAAAATTCAATACAAAAAAACCCCACAATATTTTACCATATTTATAATTACTAGTTTTTCAGTTATAACTTTTGAGCATTTGGAACGAGCAATTGGAAAGCCACAAGATGTTAGCAGTTTACACCGGGTGCATTTAAATAGCATACAGCTCCAGCAGATAGTCTTTGGGAACAATACCTATAACTCCATTCTTCTCTCCAACCCACCAGCCAAAGTTCTGATACTCCTGGAAGCACAAAGAGAAGCAGAAACAAGGAAGGAAAAAGAAGAGTGTGTTAGTGCTCCTTCATGCTAGCTGATAATATTCTGCTGAAATCAAAATTGATAAAACAGAAGAACAAATGACGCCTTCTTTCTTTCGGCTGTTTTCCGTCCACTCTACAGTACTTATCTCCCATCAACACCTGTACACCTCCTTGCCTTCCGTTCTGCCTCTTTACCTGGTGTCAGTTTTGAGACTGCATGTTTCCCTCCACTCCACACAAAAAGCTCAGTGTGCATAAAGCACATCGCACATAAATCTGTCAAAGCGTGACAAGTAATAGCTCCAAATGGCTGTCAGCATGCTGAGATGTGAGGAGGACACTGCGAGGAGAGATCTGAGACAAGACGACAATAACTCACTCTCTCCCCTTCTTTCTCTCTCACCCCCCCCCCCCTTTTCTCTTTGACCTTACATCAAAGTCTTCCCTGCGCATGAATCAAGACCGGAGATCACGTTCTGACAAGGCTGAAGGAAGACGAACCTGGACAACGTTTCACATCCAAACCAGAACTCGGGGACAGTGAAGGGCCACATCTGTGTCCACTTATTCCCAAGACAGAGCAATGGATGTAAGCGATCATATGGTAGTATTAGACAGAGGGGGATTATGCTCACTATAGTGAGGGCTGACACTGACAGGTCTCTGGTGACGGGCCATTTATCACATCAGATAAAGACAGGCTTGACACACCGTTTCAGTATCTGTATCAGCCAAATCGATATAATGCTGTAGAAAGCTATTCGAAACATCTGAATTATTAACACTAAATTTAAATTTAAAAAAAAAAAAAAAAAAAATCCTGGTTTGACCAACCAGCGATCAGACAATAAATTTAGTGTTAAAATGAAAAAAAAATAATAATAATAATAATAATAATAATAATGTTTACATAGCCACCACAGACAAACAGAAAATGTTAAATCCACTTTCCTAAAATGTCATTTCATCACAAGCCCCTGGAGGCTAATATAGCAGCTTGACATGAGGTGTGTGTAAAGGAGTGTGCGTCCACATTAAGACTTGCCACCAGCCTTTGAAAACAGCAACACCTCATCCACAGCTGTCATTAGTCAGCTAGTTGATATGTGCAACAACACACATCAACACAAATACCCTCGGCTAGTCAAAACAACCGTCCTGTAATTTGATTACTTTCACCAAATGAAAGAGTCCCGGTGCATTAGTTAAAACACAAAGTGTAAAACAGTGATAGGATAAAACGCTGTGCAGGCGTTGTGGCATTTTAAGCAGAGAGACCTTGCATCTCTCAGTCAGTTTGTTACTAATGGGAGGCTGGGTGTGTGTTGGGGGCGACGAGGTGTGCAGCATATCCGGTCAACACAATCGCCCTTAGTCGGGCCTTATAATCAGCTCCCAGGTCCTCCTGCCTGGGGGGTCTCCCAGCTGTAACACTACAGCTATTTCTGGTCTGCAGAATGGGGGAGGGACACATTGGAGGAAGGAGAACAGTGGAAGAGGGAATGGTGGAGGGAGGGGGGGAGGGGGGTGTCGGCTGTCCATTTAGCTGCAGCTGGCTGCTGCAGTCCAGACAGGTTTTATGGTCATTGCCCTCGCAGCAGGCCACAACCCCCAACACCAAGGTTTTAGCTAATGGCACTCCCAGTCTAAGTGAAAGGGCAACTTGATTCTTGGGCCTTTTCTACACACCAAGGAGAAGTCATAAACAGGCATTTGGTCAATGAGGATTGGACAGTCTGTCTGCTTTGTGCATTTGTGTCCCTCCATTAGTGTTGAAGGAACAATCAATTGATTTGGTGAAAAGAAAACCAACAGTCCTGATAATTCATTATTTAGTTTTATTGTAGTGTATTTAAAAGAGAGCGAGAGAGAGAGAGCAATTTTCTGGTCCTAGTCTCCTAAACGTGATAATAAGGTGAATTTGTCTTGAATTTTACATTGACATCCTGTTCAATATAAAATTGAGAAGGGCTTTAAAAATTATTTACACATTGCAAAGGTGAAAAATAAATTTCTAGTGCTTCCTGCTATACATGGAGTTAATAATATGACTATGTAGCATATTACAATTGTATTTATTTATTTGTGCATCTCTGTTTAATGTACAGCACATGCCTCTCAAAGTTTCCCCAAGTCTTCTTTGCCTTAAAGAGCCAGTAGATGGCAGACTTGAATTTGAAAAGCAACCTGGCCCGTTGACAACAGAATGTCTCAATTGACTCCATGCTCCATAGAAACCAAACCAGACAGGAAATATTGCCCGTCTGGATGGAGTACATTTCACACATTATTTATATATATTTTAAAGACAAACCACACATCTCGACGAGTATAAAATTCCACTGCTCATTTTCTGTCCAGCGTCCAAAACAAATCTTGTTAAATGTATCACAACAAAATCCAATTCAGCGTTCATACGAACCGGTTAAGTACAAAGGGGCTCCTGTTTAGTTACATAATAAAGGTAAAGAACTGCCTCTCAGTTCTCCGGCTCATGACTAGCTGACAAGCCTCGGAAATTGTGCGTCCATTACACGTCCTCACCTGCTCTGAATAGAGTGGCTGACCAGCCTGGTTTTCCTGAAAACACACATTCCTATTTGGCGAGGTGAGAGAAATTTCTGAGAGGTGCGTGTGGGCTGAAGGCTGCTCACTGCCTGGCATGGCAGTAGCGACAGCGTGCTGAAACAGTCCAGATGGAAGTGATGGAATTACGCCGTGTGCCAGCTAAGCTCGGCCTCCGCCAACAGCACTAAAACAGTTTCCGTTGTGACACAACTAATCCCCATTAGAGCGCCAGAGAAGGAACCAAGCCCAGTCTGCCTCTTACCATCAGCCTTCCACCTCTAGGCGGTGGGCCAGGTGCTGCCAGTAAAGGATCTGAATAGTCAGTTCCTCTAAGAGCTTAGAAATAACTCACTTTAGGTGGTCTGAAACCAGCCACTCGGTCTACAAACCTCTCAAACTTTTGCAGTGTGGTTGGATTTAAGGTAATACCAACTTTATCGTGCATCAAGACAAGAATCGCCACAGTTTAGCTCTGACATCTAGGGTTTAGCCTCACCATACCTTACTCAGGATGTAGATGGCATCTCCACGTTTGAAGGACAGCTCGTCTGGGTGGTCCCCTGAACAGTCCCACAAGCCTTGGTAGTAGTTCTGATAGTCTGTGCTCTTATCAACTGAAAAAGGAAAAAAAAGCAAGGTGATGACAGATCGGCGCTTTATTTTCTAGCCAGAGTAATCCTTCTAGATGTACAGATTTCACACAGCAATTACTTGTTAGTTTGAACCGAACCTACAGGGGGCTGCCAAGAGCCTACGGCAGAATTTGGTTGGATCAAAAACCAAATCAAGAAGGTCAGCAGTGTCCCAGTTACCTAATAAATTCTCATTAAAAAATAATAATAATAATTTTGGGGTGTATTGTTTGTGCATTATTTTTTAATCACGAAGTAATGCACAAAGAGAAATGTAAAAGCTGGGCACTGCTTTCAGAATTAAAAAGAAAATAGTGGCGTTTAGTAGTAAAATGTACAATGACAACTAACTGAAGTGCAGTGCATTAGTATGCTGGATTCAACTGGTTTGTAGTTTGAAACCAAGACACAGCTAGTGTTTTAGCAGCTGGGGTTTCCACTTCTGAGCAAGTCTGTTTTTAAAGTCTATAAAGCTGGCCATTCTGAGTCGTGTGGTGAGACTTGGTGGTTAGTAACTGGAAGTTTGCTCAAATGTGCAGAGCAGACAGAGGCAGATCGTTTTTGGAGGAAAGGTATCAGCTATTTACAGAACTATAACATGCTAGTTATTGTAAAAGGAACTTGGCCAACTAGGCTGAAGTTATTTCCAGTATTGTGCTAACTTTCAGTTGCACTCCTTCACGAGAACTTCCTCTGCGTATGTCACTTCTTCATAGCTGTTAGGTTTCATTTGCTGTGTGTACGTGTCACAAAAAGGCAGATCACATTTAAAGTTTCTTCTGTCTATTTAGAAACTTCCTACATTCTAATTCGCTAAATATACCACATTGGATTGAGATAAGCACAAATGTCAGTGCTTTGTGTACCTGCAGCAGGAGGAGGAACAGGTTTGCTTGCCGGCTCAATTTTTGGAGGACGAGGCTTTGCTACAGCCGGAACTTCTTCTTCTGGAGAAACAAAACGATATAAAAAATAAAATCAGATCAAATCAAACAAGATCCACGCACTTTGTTCCCATTCTCTAACATGATAGAGGCTATCATTGTCATGTAACACATGATCAGACCTGGAAGCTCTTCGTAGATGTCTTCATCGATTGGCTGAGTTATAGTCCCTACGTCATCGTACATTTCCTGTTCCTCGTCGTCTTCTGGGATGATGCCCGACATGTCTACAAACAGGAGAGCAAAATTAGTTTTATTGCATAAATGCAGATTTTCTTTCCCCAGTAGGTGCTACTAACTTTAAAGAGCATAATAAATGTTTTTTTTTTTTATGAATGGCAAAGTTCAAACCTTTCAAAACAAAGTCTATCTGTTTCACCCACTCTTCCGCCTCCTTCGGTGATGACGCACAAAACTGTCATGAAAGGGGGAAGAGAAATGAATGTGAATGTGCAATAAGCTCTACATATATTAATTAACATAAGCAAATAATATTGCATTTATGCATAGTAAAATGTTCCACATGGAAGAGTCTGAATGTTAGAAACACTCATTTAGCCTTATTCAGTACGTGTCAGGCTGAGCTACTGCAAAGGCAGTAGTGTCAAATGGAAAAGCATTAAAATAAAGATTTACTGAAGTGCATGGATAGACACACTGTGCCAAGTTTTAAACATGTCACGTCTCAAGTTTGTATTTGGTTTTGGTTATTTCAGTTTAACAGCATTTTAAAAAAAGGCAACGACTGAAAAAAACTCGAGCAGCCATCGAGAGATGAGCGTACCTGATAGACGCGCTTGTCTGGGGCCAAAATTTCAAAGCAGCAGTCTTTCTTCGAGTCCTTGCGCAAGGTGTTGTTCATTTTGACACCGTACCCATCAATACTGAACTCACCCTTCTGCTGCTTGTCTGGTTTAGAAAATTAAAGCATCATCATTATTGGTGCAGATGCAATAACTGCATCAATACTGTTAAAAAGGGGGGGGGGATTATTCACCCACTTAAAAATGAAGAAAGTACCTTTCTCACTGCCGTAATAGTAGAAGGTGTGATGGCTCAGAGCACACCATCTCTTCTGCCACTCAGTACCAAAAAAGCTGTGATCTGTGAAGGGAGAGAACCACATGCACAGAGAATTTTCCAGTGTGTTTTGATGGCTGTAAGCGTTGTGATTTTTATATATAGAAGGGACAGAAATACCTGAACTGTAAAGAAAATGTGTATTAGATTACAGTCTTTATTTAGGGTATTGTGTGCAACACAGTAGAGTCAACTAACTTTTTGCAGATTTTTGGTGTTTTGCATTATGTAAGATTCTTTGTAAAGGTTAAAAAACAAAAAAGCCTTCTTTTTGTTCGCATCTGATAAAAAGCCAATTTAAAAAACACTGGCCCAAGGATATTTGAGAGCTTGCATATTTCAGTAACCAGGCAGCCTCCTTTTCCTTTACAGTTTTTCCCCCTTGGGAAAGCTGCCTTGTACATATCTTATAATCAGAGCACCAACCCTTTCTGCGCTTCTCAAGATATCCTGCTTTAAAGACAGATGGCAGGTCCTGGGCCGCCACAGGTGGGGACTGCTGGGAACCTGGAAAAAGAATTAAGGAAATCCAAATATGTGACCCGTCATCATTGCTGCTGAATCCTTAATAACTGACTGTTGTTTTTTGTGGCGGGGGTCTTAAAGTTAAACATGACCAGAAGGTTTATGAGCTACTTTGCTATCATGCATTTGTTTAACCGATATTAAATTGAATAGCAAAGCCACTCTGAGTAATATTTTACTCTCACTGGAGAAGGTTTCCCTTGCCCTGTCTAACTTCAAATATTCAAATGCCGTGTCAAAGTTGCATTGTGTGAAAGAGCAGCCATAAAACTGGCAGCTGCTTATAGGCCATAAAACCCAGTCCCCCAATCACCATTTCATAAGGATTTCCCTGATACTCTGTGGTGGGGAAAAAGGGGGGGCAAAAACAAAACTGCAAATGCAAAAATCTGTCACAGTTTGGATAATGGAACAAACAGGATTAAAGCTAGTGTTTATCGGGGAATGTTTTTGTGTCATAACCTGCAGCCACAGCAGTAATTTTAAGCCCCTAGACTGTGGCTGAGAGAGCAATAAAGTGTGCTTTAGCCATCAAAGGGGAGGGGTGAGGGAGGTGGTAGGAGTAGCAGTTGTGCACCCAAATTGCTTCCCAAGTATGTTGCCAAGTTACAGTTGGAATGTCTCACTCATTGTGCCACTCAAAGTCGCTTTCTCCAAGGAGCCAGAGCAAAGATCTGTATACTTTCCTGCCAACACTGAGCTTTTGGTGCTCTAATCCGCAGCTTGCGAGCAGTTAGCGAGTCAACTCTGTTTGTCTGCTAAGTGTTTGTGGCTCACCTTCGAAACCATCATCATCCTTGTCCGTGCGCTCTGACTGCAGCGACCCCCCGTCGTTGTTGCTGTCAACTTCCTCCTCGTCATCAGAGTCATTTCCACCTACTGCAGTAAACACAGAGGGCTGTGAAGTAACTGCACACAGCGTAACACAGAAGTTGCCATTGTGTGGTGTTAGAGGTGTTATGTGGCCAGTTTATTATGAAATGCGACTCTTTTTGCCCTTGCTTTTTCAAATTTGTGGGATAAGTTTGTAATCGACTTGTGGGCCTTCGCATTAATGTCATGACATCTTGTGGTCAGTCATGACCCCCATTGGGTACCAGTTTTAAAAACACACCTACAGGATTATTCAGCAGACAGGCAACTTACCTTTGTCCTTAAACTCTTGTGGAAAACTGTTTGGGAGAAAAAGACAGCAAATAAAGTTAATCACAACAACTTATGCACCTGCAAAGCAAATCAAAACTGGAGTATTTTGATGTATGCTGGTTCCAGTCATGAGTCATACCCTTGCTTGACCTCCTTTATCCTCTTGATGAAGGCTTCCCTCTTCTCTTTCGCCTTCTTGCTTAGATTTTCTGCCTTCAACCCATCAATGAGGTAGTTTTCGAGATCTGAACAGCACAAGAGGTAAAACATTAACATGTTCTGATGGCTGATAGCAGTCAAGTGGCCACACCACTGATGGACATCCACAACATAAACAAAGGAGCAGTTTGCAGCTTTGACGTCCAGCTCATGCCTCAGGTTTGAGACATGAAGCGAGTTGTTTTTTTGTTTTTTTTTAATGAAATGCAAGCACAACCGTCGATTTGAGTGAATATAGCAGAAAAAATGGGGAAAACTATGCTTCCTCTTTTTAAAAAGAAAAGCAGTTTGTTATATACGAGACTTAAAGTAAAACAAGTCTTTATAAAATGCGGAAATAAACTCTCCTCTACTCCAAAGGCAACTATGAATCAACAGTTTTACCTGAAATGAGCGTCGTTAACTCCTCGGGGATCGCACGCATTCTTACCGCAGTTTCTAGCCTGAAGCGATTGAGCGTCCAGCCTGAGGAAGGGAAACTCTAGCCTGCGCGACACGGAAGCAGCAGCTCGGGCTCGAAGATATACGGAAGTTAATCTGCTAATTATTTATCAGTGACCACACAGTTCCGCTGCAGGACAAACACTCAGAGCTGCCTGCTCGGTGTTCGGCGTTCACAGACGTTGACGTTTATTGGCCTTTATTTATTTTTTGACTGCCACCGTAGACAGGAAATTGATGCTTTAATGGAGCAACGGGTCTTTACGGAATAATAAAGTCCGAGCATAACGCCGCGATCATACTGTTGATTGATTCCAGATCATATTTTTTGGCACTTAAGTCTGCTCTCTACGGCTGACTCGCTGAACACATTAGGGGCGTCTTTTGTTTTACAGCGATGCAAGCTTTGAGTCTATGAATATGTCAGGGCTGTAATCCAAAACAGGGATCATTAATAGATTAAAAAGTCAATCATATAATGCTGAATGCTTCTGTGCCAGCTTCCTCAGATGTTTCACGGGAGTCTGTGCTACTTCTGCTGCACTGCTCTGACTATATATTTGACATTTTAAAAAGGAAGAAGAAACAACAAATATGCAGGTTATTTTAAAAGAAAACGATAGAACCAGGAAAGAATGACTTCTTACATCAAGTTAAGTCAGCGCCTCTGGTGCATTTACGGAAAATGGCCTTTTCTTTTTGTTTTGTCACATTGTTTATAAAGATGTCAGTCATTTATTCGTCTTTTTTGACAGGCGGTATCACCCAATCTGGGTTAAAAGACTGAGCCTTTGAACTGTATACTCTGTTGTTTTGGAGGAAGGAGACAGAAGTGTCGAGGCGTTTGTGGCACAGCTTTAGTCTCAGGTGTTGGCTTGGCTGCAGGTAGCTGTGCTGCCACAGCCAGTTAGACTCTGCAAACAGATCATATGATCATTAAACAAGGATTTTTGTTCAGAATCACGATTGAATTTCTCAGTATTAGAGTTGTTACAAATCATAACGCAAAATTAAATCTTTTCCGCGTTTTCTGACGTCACTTCCTGTTTCTCTTCATCCGAGCAGCCAGCACGTTGTTTATGAGCCTCTAATGCTCTGCGGCCATTCAAAACCTGACCCCCTCCTGACCTGCCGGTAGTTCCTCCCAGCTTTAGAGGAGAGCCGCTTTGACCTCTGACCTCTGTGTGCCTCTGTGTGCCAGCGCATGTGTGCGAGCAAGGGGAGGGCTCTTACAGGCAAAGCCATGTATCTAGTTTCCATAAAGCTCTATCTTACTTGCCTGTCGTCTCAAAAACAGCCCAACGCCTTTGGTTCCTTCCCCTTTTATCACACTCATTACAGGGGTCGCAATCCACCGAGTGCACACTGCACTCTAGCTGTTTAACATGCAAAACACGGATTAATTCATAGTTTCGTTTATCGTTTTTGTATAATAAGATACTTTATTTGGTCAGTGTAAAATAAAAGGTGGGAGATGATCATGTGGACCATTGTTGTGCTTTTAGAAAAGGAGGTGTTGCTTGGTTAACACTGGATCTACTTATGAGTCCACGTCCGACTGCTTCTGGGCCTACTGGGTTTAATATTAGGCTTTCACGATTTTGTCCTTGTTTTCAAAACATGCAGAATCAGCATCACTTTGAACCATTTTCAGGAGGACGAGCAGTTCACCGCCTCACCTCCCGTTCGTTTTTATTAATGCTATGAGGCGCTTAGCGTGCGGTCGAAAACGCAGAGGGTGTGTGTGTGTGTGTGTGTGTGTGTGTGTGTGTGTGTGTGTGTGTGTGTGTGTGTGTGTGTGTGTGTGCAAGTACACTGAGCATATAAATGAATATCTGCCGCCTGGGGACTGTTTTCAGAATTATTAATCACTGTGGTTAATTTTATATAGCACCGACGAATGACTTTGGTTTTTCACCAAACATTTTTTTTTTAAATTCTAAACAGTAAATAATGTATATGAAAAATGGGAGTTGGATGGAGGGGGGGCCCTTGTGGAAAAAGCGTCTTTAAGTCGAGCAGAGGATCAACTGGTCGGTGTGAGAAATTCCTTTAGCATTAAACGGGGTCGAACTGCCTTTGATCCAGACCAACATAAATTTACCTCAATTTCATGATGATTTACTAAAAAAATAATAATAAACGGTTCATATACATAAATACCTTCAGCCGTTTGACTGATATGTGACCATTGTTCGCAGTCGAATCCGTTTTATAGTTACATCATCCAATTAATTTATAGGCTCAGTTACATAAATTTATATATCAATTTGGAAAAAATGCCTTACGTCTGCTGCTTTGAATGAGTCCTACTTAATTTTACATCATAAAAAGTTTTGAAAACCACAATGGGGCAAGGCGCACGTCTTAATTCAAAGAGATTGTATTACATTGCGGCTCGGGCTATAAACAAGCACCCTCAGTCCTGTGAGTTTTATAGGCAATAAAACGTAATTAGAAAGCCAGGAAAAGTCATAGCTTTTGGCCTGGGACTCCTAGCAGGCAATTCACACAGCAAATTTTCTTTTTCTGCGTTTAAGTATGGAGAGGCAATGAATCTCTCGCAGTGCTCCTTTTTGTGTGTGTCTTTTTGTGGACTATATGCTACCAGACCCACGGCCACGCTGGAGAAATTCTCTCAGCACAATCTATGAACATAAAAATGTAATACAGCAACAAAAATTACACATTTATACAGCTTCTATTTTAATTTTAGTTTATATGTGTTCAGTGCATTCACAGGCTAATTAATTTAATGGTAAAATAATCCTTTTATATTAACAGCTTATATTGTTTTTTCTCATTTTTGAGAATTCATTTCATTTTATGGCTGATGCTCTTAATAATTTTCATTTATTGAGGTAAAATCAATAAGCTCTCTAGAGTTGCTTATTGTGGGCATATAGTGAGAAAAAAACCCAAAACGCATCTGAGTCCAATCAATGTAAAATTTTATTTCAATAAAAATATTGTGCTCAATTATAGTCCAAATCCATATAAAAATAAATGTGCACTGTGTCTTCTACCAGCCTACTTTAACAGTCCATACAGGCAACAAAAAAAAAGAAAAGAAAAAAAGCTTTGCTTATTTCGCTTTAACTTACCTCATCTATTAAAAATTTCCACCCTGACGCCCTAAACTAGAGCACAACCGTCTGAGTTACAAATACCAAAGTCGAAACATTTCAATAACTCAGGTTTTGCAGGTCGATTGTTGTGAGTGTTTCTGAGAAGAGGTCGAAAGTCTCGCAGGGTAAAGGCAGGGGACTTTGAGCTGATTCGGACAAACTCGGTGAGAAAGAGGGCGAGGATGAGAAAACTTGGAAATCCCGAAATGAGGCGTCCAGGTCCGGGGAATCGTCATTGTTCGGGCCTATTGTGGACACGCAGATGGGCACAATGGCTGACGGGTTTGGAAAATGTTTCAGATTTTTCTCATTGCTGGTCAGAGGGGTAACAGTTGGGCTTTGGCTCTCTCCATTGTGTGCGTTCTGACAGTCTTGTGAAGTCAACGTATTCTGGTGGAAATACCTCTCCCTCTCAAAGAGCGTCCCGGCGGCGCTGCCCTCTGTAGCCTGCTCCAACTCGTCCTCCGGCCCGTCGTCCAGGCAGGCGTATTTCCCCTCGCTGTCCCTGTTTTCCTTGCTGTGAGTCTGCCTCTTGTGCTTCATCCGCCTGTTCTGAAACCACACTTTCACCTGCTTCTCCGTTAAATCCAGCAAAGCAGCTATTTCCACTCGCCTCGGTCTGCACAGGTATTTGTTAAAATGAAACTCCTTCTCCAGCTCCAGAAGTTGGGTGTTGGTGTACGCAGTCCTCAGCCTCCTTGATGGCCCTCCATCGCCAGCACCACTCTCTGGTGTATCAGGTGAACCTAAAATAAATAAACAATTTAAATAAATTATTAATAGAAAATCCACTGCAAATATAATAATTTAAAACATTCGTAACAAGGGTGTGTTTGGAGGGGAGAAAAAGCGCTATGGGGTGAAACTTGCGGCAAGCAAACACCAGGACTGGGAAGATTTATGGGCCCCAGGCAGAATATGATGGGTCTGCGTGGACAAGACAGGACGGAGGGTGAAGATTAATGAACATGCCAGCTGCTGGCCCGTGTAAGAATAATCTATCACTCTCCATTACTGTCAAACATTAGCACTCTTACACTGCATCACAAGTCAGTGCGTTACTTGATGAGATTAAGAATACTTAAATCAAAATCCTAGACTGGCTCAGAAGGGACGCCCACGCTGCACAAGGCCCCAGGATGGAGCTACTTGCAGAGGGAGAATCCTCAGACAATAAGGAGCCTTTTTTACATGGAGGTTATTAATCATCATGTCTTGCCTTGGGGGGAGAAGTAGAGTGGCGAGGAGTCATCCGTCGTCGCAGCAGGAGCAGCAGCAGGAGCAGAAGAAGATGAAGAAGCAGAAGCAGCCTGGTTCCTCTTGATGCTTTTTTTCTCCTTCATCCACGGGTACTCCGGGGGTAGGGACACAGCCTGTAGCGGGCTGAAGCCCTTCTGAGCCTGCTTGGAGCGGCTGTGGCGTGGGTGGACGCTCGGGTTCAGGCCGGGGATGGTCTGCTCAAAAGGAGGAGGAATCAGTGTCGACTGTGAAAGCGCTGAGCTCTTGATTGATGAACTTTGAAATGCATCACCGACAGGGTTAGTGAAAGATGTCAGGCACTCAGCGAGCGACGGCTGGCTGTTGATAAAACCACTTTCTCGCCCAAATTCGTAATTCATCTCCTCCTGCTTGTCTCGGAAAGCTCGCGGGTATTCAGAGGAGGGAAGAATTATAAAGATAAAATATATCTCTCTCTATATAAATATATGTTTGCGAGGTTTCTTTTTGATAAACTACTTAACTGGTTATAGTCATAGGGAGACCTCTGCCATAAACTATTGCTTTCAGGAGGACATGGTCGGAATTAGACCGTGCTGCTTGTCACATGATTGCATCTGCCCAATGACAATTTGGGTTTTTTATCAAAAGAAGCCACTGTCCCCTATGATTGATCGAGAAAGTCTGAGAGGTAACGCCTCATTCCGGGGGTAGGGGTTGCTTTATTTACACATTTTTTCCCTCCTCTTCTCAGTTTGTCCACCACTGCCTAACCGCCCCCCCACTCCCACCTTACAGCACCCCGAAAATGCATCACAAAGCCGTGCACGTCTG
Source organism: Pundamilia nyererei (assembly GCF_000239375.1). NCBI lineage: Eukaryota > Metazoa > Chordata > Actinopteri > Cichliformes > Cichlidae > Pundamilia > Pundamilia nyererei. The sequence continues at coordinate 1,095,677 of NW_005187485.1, read as the reverse complement.
CCACGGGAGCGCGCGCCCGTGCGAGCTTGCAGTTCACGAGTGTTTATGGGCATTTATTTCCAGCATGGCGCGCCGCAAATCATTGCAGCAGTCACATTTGTGCCTCATAATACCAAGACGCCCACAGTCGTTATCTCTGGCCGAGACGTTAATCTTGAGAGTTTCTTGAGGATTGACTAGAAAAGAAAAAGGAAAGGAAAGGCAGCACCAGACACAGCAACATGTCCTCCCCTCCCCCACCGCCCAAACTACAGAGAGAGAGAAAAGAGACAAATTAATTTTCATATTTTAGTCTGATTTTGCATCGATTACATTTTAATCCCCAAATTATTTAACCTTTGATTGGCAGCGTTAGATTTAAAGTCTAAATAAAAATGTGATGTATAAATTATTTGAAGTGTGTTTGTGTGTCTGTGTCAAGGTAAGAAAGCATCTTGGTAATTTAACGTGCATTTGTCACCTTTTTACAGTTTATTGCTCCCTTCCCCTCGTCCAATTTCGTTCATTTTATATCACCTATTGGGATAATGTTGACCTTAGCCGGCATCCATACATTTCAGCATTATTGGTTATAACATAGGGGAGAGCAGAAATGATTTGCCACTGCACTGTGAAGCTTAGGAAAGGTGGGGATCTGATGGCTGTTTATTGCTCAGGCTCTAAACAAAGAGCCCTGGTAGCCCGTGCGTGATCAATCTTTCTCGCCAAAAGGTCTGACAGCTCCCTGCCCTAAGAACACATTTAAACCATCTAACACTCCCTTGGATCATATGTGGCCAGGAAGAGGACGACCTCTCTGTGAGCTGCAGGATGAGTTTTCAATTTAGAAAGGTCGGGATTTCTTTAAAAGTAGGGATGAGACGCATGGGCTTTGCGCACAAAGCTTTTTGCTCTGTTATTTGATAATAAACGATAAATCCAGACGTAACTCTGACCCCCTCACTTTTTTTGATCTCAGAAAGGACATTTCTGGCATAGAAAGAAAGAAGAGAAGACTTGACTGGGTGGATGGTATAGAAACGAAAACGGAGCTTCTTCTTCTTTTTTCTTTCTTTTTTTGTGCATAGGATCAATTGTTTGCTGAGGTGAGTGGGTGTTGGCATTCAGCAGAAATCCCATTCACTGCCATACCTATCTCTCTGGCAGGAACCATGTAGACAAAGTCTTTGTGTGGCCTGCTTTCTGGAATAATTCTGCTTTTACGCATAGAAGTGATTTTATATATCCTCATAGCGTAAAACGGTTTATTATTGTTTGTAAAACTGCGTCCTGAATATGAGACATGAGATCTTGTAGTAGAATAAAATCATAAAATATACTTTAACATGTCTTTGCTAAAAGAAAACTAAATTAAACGTTGGTGACTTAAGAAGGTACAAAAATTAAACGAATTCGACGTAATGGCGGTTAATTCTCTTTCTGAAAATAGCTGCCTAATAATACCTGTCTGAATAAATCACGTCATTCTGCCATTTATTTATTTATTTATTTATTTATTTATTTATCTTAATTTGCACATCATAATTTTAAAGCACTTAAAGACGCTGTTTACTTATTCTGACACATTTTTTGGAAACGAAAGAACAGAGCCCTGTTCAAAATATAACCCCCAGCAATATTTGATCATATTATAAATACTGAGAGCTGAAAACGTGAATATATTTCACATTTCGTACTGCTACAAAATTTGAATCGATGCTGTTATCCGTGTACAGATCTTTGACGACCTGAAGTCGGGGTTTTTTTGTTGTTGTTTTTTTAAATTTTATGTTGCTTGTCGGAACGGCAGACGAGAAGAGGATGATCCGTGGACGTGAACCGGAGTGGCACGTTTCCCGTCTGTTCTGAAACAACGAGAGACATCTGGAAGGCAAGGGGGCGAAACACTAATGCGTTGTTTTAAAGGGGATATATTTCATTCAGCACGTATTCTGTTTTCAGACAGATACCGTGATATTAAATGTATTAAAAAATAGAAATTTTTAGTAGCTGGAAAATTACAGCGTGTCCACGTGCTTTTGTTTTGGATTTTATTTTATTATTTGTTTGTTTTTAAGCGTGAAAAATATATTTAATAATTCTAATAATGGTATAATCATGTGTGTAAAATAAAGGTGATTTGGAATGGTGGAGAGGCCTGAGTGTTTGCTGCATCTTTTTGTCGTTTGCGCTGCATCATATCACAGCATGCTCTCCCTGCGAGAGGACACTTAAAACGAAATTGCATGGGTGCATTCAAGGCGCACAGTAGCTATAATACTCTGGAAAACACATTTAGGGTTGAGCCTGTGTGTGTGTGTGTGTGTGTGTGTGTGTGTGTGTGTGTGTGTGTGTGTGTGTGTGTGTGTGTGTGTGTATCCTGGAAACAAAGCAGCGTTCACGACGACAGCATTTTCATATTACGCTTTTATTTATTGAGCCGCCTGGATTCATGGGAAGATTTGACAGATACTCCAGGCGCACTATAGGCCTGCAAATCAAACATTATTTTTCCCTCTAAGTCGACATGTGAAAATAAATAAATAAATGAAATCTCATAAAATTCCATTTTTGGTGATGAAAGCAAATGAATAAATGGCGTTCATGAATAAAGCTGGTCGTATATATACATATATATACGACCAGCTTTATTCATATATATATATAGATATAGATATATAGATATAAGGTTTGAAGCGTTTCCTGTGCTTCCCAGTAAGATGACACCTCTCCTACCTATAACCCACTTTTAGGAGACAGCCAGCCTGTCTGTCAGTCTTTTCCCTGTTTGACTCAAGTGGGCTATCTCTGCTTAATCACACCCCACGTGAAAGGAAAAATGTACATGAGGGAGGTTTTGATGCAAACTGATGTGAGACTGCTGAGAACAAATGGCCGATAAGCATAAGCTTTAAAGAAAGAGTCTTTTCCCTGAAGACACGATAAATCTGAGTTTTTTTCCATGGTTCGCCTCGTCCATTATATCTGCAAAATGTTTGGGCTTCTGCTAACCCAGACACATATTACAAAGTTAACCTCACTTTCCACGTTCTCTTTGGGATTTGTCCAAAACAACAGGCTACTGGCACTGAGGATAAGTGGATGGAACAGATTCCCATGTGCTCACGACTTTACTCCTCTGAACTTCTATTCCAGATTTGACTTACAGCCTCCTCTGCCACTGCTGGTGTCATGAGGTTTGATGTATAGGGGTCACCAAAGGTCACGGCAAACAACGTCTAAGGAACTTTGTTTTTCTGCAGCAGGACTCCCGGCATGGCTGTTTGCACTGAAGCTATCCAGCCTAACATTCATGAGGATCAGACCGGAACCTTCGGCCATTTGCACACAACAGTGTTTTCTTGTGTCTTAAGGAGAGTTCACAGATGCCATAACAGCGCAGTAAAACAGCATATGCATAATGTTTATGTTTTTGAATGTGTCCTCAAAGTATCCCTTCTTCCACCTCACAAACTGATAAAGACACATACTGATCTACACATGGATGACCGTTTCAGGTGACAGAGGGAGAAATGGAGGAACTGTACTGAAAGAAGAGGAGCCTACTCTCGGTTTTTCAGGACCTCAAGTCTATCATGAGACATAAGCTAACGGCCATGCTCCCGAGACAAACTTAATCATGTGGCAGTAATCATGATCAGTGGAGCATTTTAGGGGTAAATTATCTGTAGGCATGTGAGTGCAGGAATAAAGCAAAAATCAAATGTGAGCTTTCCCCTGCTCAGTAGTGCTATTTATCCATCTAGATTATTTTTGGTGTGAGCTACAGAGAACATAATGGAACTAAATGCTACTCACAGATATCTCCAGGCATCGATCCTGAACAGAGGTTTGTGGTGCGGATGGTGCCACAGGATCTAAACCTGAGCTTGATTTGCATGATTGAATGATTTTGAACACTACAGGGCACTTAGTTCCATTACATTCAAGAGCATCCCACACCCACACAAGCTAGCACAGTTGAGGAAATAATACGCAAATTAGATCTTGGGGCTAACTGCTTAAAGAAATATACAAATAAATGGCACGATGACAGATGATCGACATTTTTCTTACATATATTATTTAAAGCATCCTAGTACTACTGCTGAGTGACAAAATAAAAATATGTAGGCTTGATTTTGAGTGTAACCAGCCTTTTACTTTCATTTTTGTTGCATGAGATAAAGCCGTATGTGTAAATAATCTTTTAAACTGTACATGGGCTGGATTCATGAGATAACCCCTTCATATTTGCTATATTTTTCTCAAACCAGACTAAACAGGTCAAAATTGGTGAATAACAAAGTCTGTTTTTAACTATATAACAATTTTTAAAGCATGATATGAGTAAAATAATCATAAATGAAGCTGAAACATGGGTTAGATATTCAAACTTATGAAGTAGAGGTCTGAAATCGGTGGGGAGTGGTGTTTAGTCGCATCATCATGAACGCATCATCCTTTTTGAGCACTGTTCTTCAGATTAGCCGCTGCCTCCACCTGCTGGTGGTCAGAGAGCAGCAGCATTCACCGAAGCATGGAGCTTCAACACCATCACCAGCACAGTGTTTGACCCCGTTTATTTGTTTAAGTGTAAATTAAAATAGTCAGCTTTACCAGAAAGAAAAATCTGTTTGGTCATTCAATGTTATTTTTATAAACGGTCATTTTTATTGGCAGATTCCTCAGTTTGTCAGACATGCTGCAATAGTGTGTCTGCTGTAGTGACAAAACAACAAGCTTTTTTGACCTATACGGTCTAATTGTTGGTGGGTGGCTGTAAAGTAATTAGACGTTTTAAAACAGAACCATTTGCACCCCCCACCCCCTGTGTGTGTGTGTGTGTGTGTGTGTGTGTGTGTGTGTGTGTGTGTGTGTGTGTG
>NW_005187485.1:1077267-1090422 GCF_000239375.1 Pundamilia nyererei | reverse complement strand
CGCTCGTCCGTAAGAGTAGCTTTTTTAATTGCAATACATAGATAATTATTAAAATACAAATTTATACCAGCAGGCCTTGGCATAGGACTTTTTTGTGTGTGTGTGTGAGAGAGAGAGAGAGAGAGAGAGAGAGAGAGAGAGAGAGAGAGAGAGAGAATGGCTAACTTGGCAAACCTTAGCTTGGGAAGTTTCGGTGGTTCATTTGGGTTGTTTGCGCCATAAAGCTCGATGGTTACAGCCCAGAACTTGTAGTAAAAGTCTATTTTTATCGTTTTCTTCCTGCAATAAAACATTTCCCCCACTTCATTTAATTTGTATATAACAGAAGCAAAAGCTTTAACTTCAAAAGAGAAAAATGAAAAGATAAAAAAGGATTTGAAAACATTTCACGATCGAAACAAAGGAGCATTTAAAAACAAAATCCTCTAGCACCATTTAGGAATTTAAATGTTGGTTTATATTTGTGTATTATTGTTGGGAGAAATTAAATACAAAAATGACATCACATTACTACTTTTCTTTAATGCTACACAAACTACACTTTATTTTAGGTTAAATCAAGAACGATGAGGTATTTTCCGTGTGCGCAGTATGTTCACAAATGCATCAAAATCTTACTATTAAAAAAACAATATCAAGTTACCAAAACAATAACTTAAATAATGCAAATAGGTAGCTGAAAGACATTCAGGTAGTCAACAGATCCATGCAAATAACAAATGGCCTAAGGTAGCTATCTGTGTGCGGCAGTACAACACATCTAAGTTCTCATAAAACACTTGTTCCTCTCAATATTATAAGAAAAAAAAACACCCAGCATTGTTTCAACAGCACTAACTTTACAACAACATGTGTTACAGGAACATTAAGGACAGACACCAGTTTTCCCTTTCAACCCCTCACCCCTCCCCTCCCAACCAGGCTCTAATCCCAGGTCTGTCCAAGAAAAAACAAAGAAAAAATGAAAACAGTTAACTGTCTCTTCGCCGGTCTTTGTTTTCTTTCTTCATCTTCATCCTGCGGTTCTGAAACCAGATTTTTACCTGTCTCTCGGTCAAATTCAACAGTCTCGCTATCTCGTATCTACGATCCCGGGGAAGGTACATGTTAAACAGAAATTCCTTTTCCAGTTCGAGGATTTGATGCTTTGTATACGGGCAACGTTTTTTTCTGGTGGGCTTTGCGTGAAGCCAGTTGGATGACGGGTTATCTGGAAACCATGAGACAAGAGAGTTAACGCTATCGAGATTAGTGTAAAATTAACAAAACAAAACAAAAATAAAACAAGTCCTGCTTATTCGTTTTACGCACAGTATGACTTTTTTCTTTAGACATTCTTTTTTGTCTGCTGAGAGGCAATTTTGAGGTTTTTCTCTGGCAATATTTCTGCCGAATTTGGAAAAATGCGCAGAATCTGACGTGAATATTAGGGTCATAGTCACCTTATTTATTTATTTTTTTTTTTTTTTATTTTGGATATGATGTTAATCAGCTAGGAGACCGCTATGTCTCCGTACCTTTGAAACAATGCACTCTTATGATAGCGTCATACGCGTTTTCAAGATGATACAAGCCAATGGCATTCAAAACAAATCCTCCACATTCGCGAAAAATTAAACCCTTTTGCTTATGCTATCTAAATGTTTACATCGAGTGACAATAATAAAAATCCAAACCCTGCATTGCTTACTTGGATCCACCTTCCTTTTTTCCTCTACTGACGGATTATCTTCAGTGGCTTTAGACGCAGTTTCGCAGGGAATCTCCACTAGAGACGCACCGTTTTCAGTGTCAGACAAAAGATGCGTGTGCGTCTCCAAAGTTGTGCATTCCGCAGTCCCAATCAGGGGTTCCGGTTTTATCTCATAGTGCATGCCTGTCGATGGTAATCCCGTCAAACACAGGGACGCAGAGACCGGATCCAGCGCCCAAGAGCGCGTAAACATGCCATCGCTGTCCCCACTCGGGTAAGGGTGATGTATATATGTCGGAGCGGTCGTGTTTGGAGTGTGGGCCGAGATGGCACTCCAAGAGCCACCAAAAATAGAAGATTTCGCCTGCAATGGGCAAGACTCCTGTCCGCCATATTCGGTGACCACCGCCTGCTCCACCCCTGCGGCTGACGAGGAATACCTCGGTGCCATATCCTCCTGCTCGGGAAGAATGCGCGAGTCAATGTAATAACTGGTCCCCAAAGTCGACATTGCAAAGACGCAAAGTCAGAAAACGGCACTCTACAGTCCTGCAGCGTTTAGAAAAAAACGTTTCATTGCATGATAAGCTGCTGCTGTCGTGCGCCAGCTAGAAACTCAATGCGTCCAGTAAGTTGAACCTTGCCCAAGACTGGATAGGGCGCCCCAAACACGTGACCGTGGGACAGAACAATAAATAATAAATCAGCCTAGCGCTCGGCTAAATGGCCACCATTTTCCCCCACCATATTTTAATAGCAAATCCCCGCGCTTTTATTGGGAACTATTTCGTTTATAAGCAATAAACGTTATGAATTTTGTCAAGAGAGCGTATGTTAGTGTAATCAAATCTAGCTGTAAATAGGGACGGGGGTAATAATCCTTTAAAGTATCCATTTGTAAAAACATCAAACAAGGTCTTCAGCTGAATATATATATGTATATGTATGCATGTATGTATTCATAAATAAGCATCATAGGGTTATTTACCCCCCATCAAAAAAACAGACTGTAATACTTTAATGACCTCTATAAAACTTCTAATATGTACAAAAATTAGGCTCGTGGTAGCGGCAGATAAAATATGTCAAGATTTTACTTTTTTATATATACAAAAGCAGCAAACACGTCATTAAAGAATCACCAGGCTTTGGAAGATTTAAACATTCTGGGACAGTTTCCAAAACGCACATAGTTGCGTCTGTGTGTCTGTGGGTCCACTTTGAAGGCAATCTAAAACGGAAAGTGGGATGAGGTTATTTGGGTGCCATATACCAGGCCCCTTTTATCACGGGCAATTGGGTTGTTTTTCTTAAGGTTACAACCTGGCTGTCTAAGCTAAATATCACCAATAAAGCTCAGCCTTTGTGTCCTTTCTCTGGCTCAGGCAGACGCATCCGGCATTTCGAGGCAACTGGCAGACTGCAATGATCATAACCGAGGCCTTGTCTGTCCTTTCCCCCTCTCCAGGACGTATACCACTGCGAATTCTTTCATATTCCTGCTTCCAACACTGCTATTTTACACACATGTACTCACAATCATACAGAGCGGTGACCTTAAAATTATGGACGTGGTTAAAACTTGGTGTTTCTTTTTATTATTTTTTAAATCCCAAAGTGTAGTCATGTGGACTTGGCTTTATAACCAAAAAGAAGGGAAAAAAAGTGGTCTATCCCCTTTGCGCAAAGCCATAAAACACATTATTGCACTTTTTGGAATAATACCTTTTATGCCTCTGAAGCAGTGTGCGCCGAGCAATTAATAAATGCAATTAGTAATTAAGAGCGATTCACTTTTCATGATGTGACGAGTTTTACTGAGGTAATCAAGGCAGTTTTGTGTTGTGGGAGAAATAATATAGCCCAACAACATGAGACTACCTAAACCACTCCACAGCCCGCTCTCCTCTTCTGGGGTTTTTGATTTCTTTTCTTTCTTTCTTTTTAAGTGTGAAATTTTGCTTAGGTGTAGCCTGTTTTATTACTAGTAACAATTTTAGAAATTTCCAAAGGCGAAGAACTCAGTGTACAGGCAGTTAGCAACCACAAGTTGATATCATGCACCAAAACGGCTTTATAGCCCCCCATTTGGAGCTGCTTTTCGTCAAATTAGTCAGAGTGCGTTATTGCTTAGGCGTCTAGATTATGGATTTTACTATTTAAAAAGTTGAATGCAAGAAAACCTAACGTAATAACAATTTCAGATAGTTCAGAAAATCGCAATCAAAGGAGTCACTGTTACTCCACGCTTTGTGTGGCACATTTAGATATAATGTCAAGGACAAAAACAACGAAGTAACAGGCATCTGCGTGAAGAACGTCACGCAGTAAAAGTGTAAAAAAACAACAATTTAAAGTACAAAGAGCACAAATGCATTTGCGCTGTACCGGTGCCAGCTTTAAAATTTTAACAACCCGCAGCTCCTGCTCTGGTTTTGTGAATGAAATAAGAAGGCTGCAGTTGCATGGATGGGTTTTATTCATTTGACCAGCAAAATGTGCAAATATTAATCAAATCTCTGGGCTTCTTTAGCACTCACACAAATACCTACATGTAACTGGAACACAAGTTTCCCCAAGGTCCAGCATGCAAATTCCAATGGTTCACTCAGGTTGAATAAAGAATATGTACAAGCCTGAAGCTCTGAAACACTGTGGTCACATTCAGAGCATTTTCAGCTGATCAGCGTTACAAATGTAACTATTTATAAATACAAACACGACAAATTAAACCAGACATGAAAACAAAAATCATTCAAAAAAGACCAACAATCAATAAGTTAGCAGTAGGATCCTATTTTCATTCTCACAGTTGGGTGTGGGGTCTGCACAGGCGTCCTTGGCATGGATGAAGGAGGGCGCCAAAGACGCACAGTCTCATGAGAAACTGAAGCTGCTGGAGAGCTCTCGGATCCTGTTTTCCCGGCTCATTTTTTTCAGTTTCATCCTCCTGTTTTGGAACCAGATTTTGACTTGCCTGTCAGTGAGGTGCACGCTACGGCTGATCTCCAGACGGCGCTCTCTAGTCAAGTACATGTTGAAGAGAAACTCCTTCTCCAGCTCCAGAGTCTGGTGCTTGGTGTAGGGGCAACGCTTCTTTCGACCACTCTTAGCTGTGAGCCAATTAGCCGTACTTTCCATCTTTCCATCCCCTACAATGAAAATCAGCCAAATATTAGGCAACAGGTGTGACAAACGTCATATTCATTAGAAATCATGAACGGATAACATTACATAAACAAAACATGCCAGTGCCCACACATGAAAATGTTCAATCAAATAATTTATCAACTATACGTATTTATTGCAAATGTTTGCACTTGCAACTGTTAGTAAAAGTATATATGTCCTCGTACAATGTCAGATATTTGAGATCTAAATGATCGGCACTTGGATTTTACGCACAAATATCCGAGTGACTGTAAAGCTGCAGATCAGCATCTTACCAGAAAATGATAGTAGTATAATGTGTAGTATATACATATATACTACACTGCTACTATCATATATATATATATATATATATATATATATATATATAACTAAGGTGTGTCTTAAATAACAGTTAATTATATTATTAACAGTTAAAATAAATACACGAGGCCTGTTTTAATATTGACAGCCAAAACATCGTATCACTGTTTTTTTGTTTTTGTTTTTTGGGGGTTTGGGGGATTTTTGTTTCGTTTTTTTTCCTTTGAGAGAGACAATAGCTCTGCATCTCTGCTTTAAATAAGCCAAGTTTAATTTTTCTTCCTCTCTGATAAACTTCTAAGTGCCTGACAGTTCCCCAAAAGCACTAATCTTCCTCGCGTATTTTTGCGGTCAGAAATCTTACGTTTTAAAGCAATGATCGCATCTCCTATTTTTTTTTAGCCATATTTCTGCAGCTAATGCCAGCTCTTCACCTTTTACGAGCTTTTCTGGACACTCCGTACTGCAAGTCTCAGTTGGTTCGGGAGAGGACGAGCCTTCCGAGGAGAGGCGGCTGTCCTCTCCTCTGGCCGGGGCGCAGGGCGCAGTGACAGGCGCCTCCTCGTGGCCCTCTCCATGCTCCGACTCCGCCGAGACGGCCGGCGGCTGGGAGGCTTGGCTGTCCAAACGGGCAGGTCGTTGCAGAGTGAAGTGATTCATGTTTGGCTGGACATCGTGATAGAGCCTGGAGGACGTGTATGTCTGAGACAGGCGGAAGTAGCCGGGGACTGGCACCGTGTTGCCGCTACCCGGGCAGGATGCGCTCGAGTAGGATATGTCATCTACTGTCGCTCCTTTAGGACATTTATCAGACTCATAAAGGCAGTAAGCGCTCTCCTCTTTTATACTCGGCGAAAATGAACACTGAGCCATATGCTGGGCGCTGGGCTGATCCACCCGACAGGATCTCGACGTTTCCAGCCACGTTTCCATTCCTTGAACATACGAAGCAGCAGAGGGGATCACGCTTTGGGTCGTTGGCTCGTTGCGCTTACCGATCCCCGTGAAACAAGAGCCACCGGAGAGTCCATATGAATATTCCGACGCCTGTGGCAAGTACACGCTGTTACTTTGGTAATACGAACCGCTGTCGGTTCTCACGTTGATTAAGGAGTCCACAAAAAAGGAATTTCCAGCTTGGTTGTTGGGGCATGACATCGCTGTGGTATAATTTGACGGTGGATGAAGATAGCCCTTTCTGGCTGACATTTCTTGTGCAAAACATTGCTGAATAATTACTGATACTCACGCTTCTCACTGTAGCCTGCAGCCAATTAAAACACCAGGCGACTACAGACTCCTCCCAGTCCCGATCAGGCATCTCCACTGTGTCATATATTTTGTTTTAGGCTAAGTAAAGAGAAACTTTGAGGGGGAAAGTGGTGTATCAGATGGGTTTAAGTAAAATCTTTAAATCTCCTTAAACTCTTGCACCTATAAGCCTCGAGTTGCCTGCCTTAAGTTCAGCACAACAACTGCTATTTGAAAACTCAGTTGTTGAAAGCTGTCCCTAACCATTATGTACAATGCATAGCTTTATGGCCAGTTTTACAGCACTGTAAAATGAGGGGTTCTAGAGGTGCCTCAGGATGCGTCGAGGATCCAAAATGTGTGTGACTCTTTGGTCCAGGGACTCTTAAGCTTTCGTGTGCTCATCTGATTGTTAATATTATTGGTCAGAACCTTTTAAAAATTTCTCATGGACTGTCCAATAGCAGAGTGGACAGCTGCTCAACTTTGTCGCATTCATGCCAAAACTTCAGGTCACGTTTTGGTGTGAATATTATGGATTAAAATATCACGACAAGGCAACTTTTATTGCAGATGCTCTGCTGAGCATTTATAAGGGCAGCGAGCAGGAACACTGAAGTAAAGGCGCCACAGTTGAACAATGCCCTGGAGCTGCATTTGCGTAATCGTCCCCTAATAGTGGCAATACTGCAAGGAAGGTAGTTTCTTATTTAACAGATTGGAACTTGTTAATTCTACTGTTATGTTCGCCACCGCTGGGATGCCGTATTTTCTCACGTATTTATTCCTTGCTTCTTCAGAAACACCAAGGTCCATATGCACATACTCCACTTTTACTTAATACTTAACAGCATCTCTCTCCATATATATATATATGCGTGTGTGTGTGTGTGTGTGTGGAGAGAGAGATGCTGTGAAGTATTAAGTATTTAAAATAAAAGAATAAATGTATAAAGATATTTCACTTCTCAGGAAACAACAAGTACTACTTCTAAAAAAAAAGTGCTCCGGTAACCTCACACGGATCATATCCCAGTCGGCCGGCCAAGCAAGTAAATCGAGGATCTTAGTTAATTTTTATTTTCCATTTTTATATCATGACAAAGTCAGTTAAAACTAGTTAACAAAAAGCGTTGGGTTAAAAGCAAAATAAATAAATAAAAGATACAAATAAAAATAATACATTAAAGCACGCCTTTAAATAAAAATAGAAGCTGGGTTTGTGGCCGACAGATTTAGGTCAGCCTAAAATGTCGCTTATCGTGGGGTTTATCCTAAAATACAACACCGGTTACGTCTATCTCCCTTTAAGCCTGGAGCCATAAAGTCTAGAAATCAGAGCTGCAGTTTATATACAGCCATTTTATATGGCGGCAAACGTGCAGCAGTCTTGCTGGAATGAATGAGAATATCCATTAACCCCTCTGGATTATTTCCCGTCAGATCTAAGTGTGTGCTGCCCGTCAGCTGATTATTATCATTCCCTCATATTATTATTCACATAAAACTTAGGTGTAAAAAGGGGGCTTTTTATTTATCTGACTTTATTAAATAAATGTTAGAAATCGAATGAAAAGCACGCACAAAGGGACAACAAAAGTAACCAAACGAACCATGGCTTCCACTTTTTAAAAGATTTGTATTGATCCCATAGCGTGTATCCAAGGATGATCAAATCCTCTTCCACTAAATGAAGTATGATCTACATTTAAAAATAAAACAAAACTGTATGGTGTTGTAAAAATTAGTGACCCACAAACTGTTTGGAATATAAACCTTTGAGATTTTATTTCTTCATGCGCATTAGATATGCCCATTACTTTGCACAATTTCAACCTGAGAACTGCTGAATTGAATATACACAGAAATAAATTTTCTGCAGAGTTTTCTTGCGGAACTTTTCCAGAAATCTTATTATTATATGATAACATACAATAAAACATCTTCAGGTCAGTTATATGCAGACAGAAATGATTCTGGATGTTGTGGGAAATAGACTTTCTTAAATCACAAGAAGAGAAGGGGAAAAAGAAAAATACATCCCTGTCACTGTGAAATGAATATGACAGTATGTCTGTGCCTACCTTAACAATAAAATCCTGAGGTGGTTACATATTTTAAAGCGGCTGAACGTCGAGTCAAACTTCCTTCATATCTCAATTCACGGCAATGACATTGATCTGAGGAGCGCCACCCAGTGGGCAAACACAACAGGCCCACACTGGAACGCAACACCAACGGAATATTCCTACCACGGCAAGATGCTGATACAAATGAGGCCGGAAAGGTCCGTGAACACAAGTTTCAGTGCTCCCAGCCGTTGTTTTTCAGGCCCTTAGTCACAGTTAATAACCTTGGTCTCAGACGCTTTATTGCACTGCACTCCAAACGCTCCAGACGAATCCGCGTTTTATGGCCAAGTTACTGGAGCAACTGGGAGGATGTGCAGCAATCAAAGCGGCATTCCTGGGAGCCTCACAGGATGCACGGTATAAGGAAGGCTACAGGGCCCTTATTAGCTTATGACAGGCTATTCAAGTTGTTTTCAGGGCCCTAGTGCTGATTATAAAATCACATTGAACACTTTTTCTTTTTTACCATCTTTTCATGTGCAGTTACCTCCATTTGCCTGTAAGATTCCCAGCTTGTTTATGTACTAACATACTTATGTAAGGTCTTTGGATTAAATCACTCCACATAATAAATAAATGATGATACTGTTGGTGGTGACTGTACTCACAGTCTGGGGTTTCTCCGTGTCTTTATTTACCCCATGTGCTACTGCTGGTTCAGGCTGACACAGGCTGACTTGAGCGTCCAGTAACAGCTACAACACTTCGTGGAGCCACATGAGAAAACAAATACATTTGTTTTTAATTAGATCTACGCGATTTTTTAAAGTGTCAAGATCGTTTCAGATTGACCTATTAGGAATGTAAGGTCAAAAATAAGCTTTTCCACATCCCCCTCCCAGAAATGAATGAAAGCCTTGTAACGGATATCAAATAATAACTGCAGAGGATCTGATTTCCAGCCACGAGGGAATAAAAAGCGTCAGACCTACATATCATGCATCTGATACGACCCACGTGCTGGCATATAAAACAAAATATTGGATTATGTTTCTTTTGGAGGCTCTTTTATCAGAGGTTTGCCCTTTGGACGAATTTGGAAAGTAATCCAACTTTTACGAGCATGTAGTAGGGTCAAGCGCAGATGTTAAATATCAGTGAATCTCAGACTTAAGTGCATGAGACGAACAAATTTGTATCCGATTATGACTTTACTCATTCCACAACTATGCAATGCCGTGGCAAGCGTTTTTCGACCAGCTGATCACTATCAGTGGTGTCAAAAATCAGGAGGGGGGTCTGTTAGTAACCCCAAAACCTAGAAAAAAAACAACGTTTTTAAATCCCCAGACTTCTTGTATTTGCACAGGAACACTGAAAAGATGGCGGGGGGGGGGAGTCAAAAGTTTCGGCCCGCAAAAGATGTGTGTTCGCGCTTAAATTGGGCCAAATCAAGATCCATTAAAGGGGACAGAAAGATACACGTGCGTGCGCAAGTAAACTTTAATCATATAGTGGAACAAAATAGGATTTTTTTTAATGCATCTTGATGTATATTATTAAATAAAATGAAGGGAAATCAGACAGATGTGGTTTTCTGCGTAAGCACCCCCATGCAACCATTAGACTTTAACATCTGTCGAGCTTAATAATAATAATAATAATAATAATAATAATAATAATAATAATAATAATAATAAAGGTATAAATAATTATTGATGGAGAGTGGCACTTTAAAATCTCGTCCTCCTGTCCAGGTAATGATATAGATGTGTGTGTAAAAGAGAGAGGTGCGTGTCCGCTGTCTTTGTTCAGTTTTTTTTATAGCAGGGGGTTCGTGGTGTAGTACTGTAAACGGTCTCTGTTCAGTTTCTTCTCCTTCATCCTTCTGTTTTGGAACCAAATCTTGACCTGGCGATCTGTCAGGTTGAGCATCCGCGAAAGCTGCAGACGCTTCTCTTTGTTGATGTAAACACTGAAGAAGAACTCTCTTTCCAGTTCCCTGATCTGATATTTGGAGTATGGACATCTCTTCTTGCGCGTCCTCTGGCCACCTGGAAGACAACAAAAGGCAAAAGATCGTCACTTAAGATTAACATGGACCCCTTTGCACCCGCGTGAGATCGCCAGTGTATTTCTCGCTGATAAGCAGCCCCAGCTTTGGAGTTCAAGTATCTTCCCCCTACACTCAGGCCTACAGGATCAAGACTTGTAAACATAGGCTGGGATTGATAGTGAAATCTGTAAAGTGAGGGGGGGGGGTTTTGGGGATTGAAGGCGTAGGCCTAAACGACACATGGGAGTATCATGTATCTGGTATTCTTTTACTGTTCCCTATTGATCTCGCTGTGGGTAGAGAGCAGTTATTTTAGCTTTAGCACTATAAATGCTGTTATGGAAAGCAGCTGGTGCATTAAAGCCTTGCAAATCCAGTGAATTTGTAAATATTTATCCAAAGAAGCAGGGTTAAGCCTAAACTCTTGTCCAGAGTCAGATTTAAACGCCCAACGCACTCCACTTTGCACTGCGCGGAATAAACAAGAATGCTAAATCTTAAAATGATCCAAAAATGGCTTATAATCAATGCAGAGGCTCTGTGGTGTGTTTAAAAATATCTAGGTCGCTGTTAGGCTGTTATGTCAGTAGTATTTAAAAAAAAAAAAGAAAATAAAAATTAACATTTGGCATATAAATGTTTTACAAGGTAATTATAAAAGTCCATACAAGTGCACAAATGAAGGGGAAAAACAGAGGCCATGTTGGAAATCTTGAAGACCAGCTTAACGCCAAAGTCTTCACGGCCAATTTCAATCCCAAGCACGTGATCTTGTCGTTTATAACATAGTTTTGTTGTAGGGTAAATCTGCAGGCCCTCCATAAACCTTACGTGCTTATAAAACTGCATATAAAAAGCTTTAAGAGCAAGGCGTAAGATTTTTCTCTGTGCATTAAGCAGGTTCACTCACTGCTGCTTTTGCTCTGCCTCTCCTCGCTGTGGCCGGAAGACGACTTGGGGCTGCAGCTCTCCGCCGTATCGGAGCCCGGGTGCGCAGGAGCTGGGCTTGCTTTGGCGTGTCTCTCCGTGTCTGTCGCGTGTGCCGTCGGCGTTGCGCCGTTCTCTGCGCTCCCGTAAGCAGTGTCGAAAAACTGATCGAACGCCTGTGGCAGGACCCCGTTCCTGCCAACGCTGCCATAGAAGCTGGGCGTCGGGTTGGAGGAGCTGCAGTGGCTGGCGCTGGGGCTGCCTTTCACCAGGATCTCTCCCCCCCGAGAGGTCGGGCTCGTCCAGCTTTCCCTGTGCACGATGTCCTCAGCGAAGCAGTGCGATAGGCTCCCCCTGCTGTGGTGCCATTTACTTGAAGTATCAATGCCATAGTCTCTGAAAGCCACATCTCTCACGGATGGGACCTGTGGAAGAGCTGAGGACTGGTAGGAGTATGTCATGGGGCAAGAGGACTGGCTCTGGGTTAAATAATGAGGGAGACCCGAGAACTCTGCTCCGGAGACGTAGTAAGTGCAGCTCGGTAAATACATATTGGAGCCAGAGATCCGTTCATCAAAATCCATATTCTGTGGCTGAAAACGTCCTATAATAATCCTTGCATAGTTCCTCCGCGACGCTGCGCTCCAGTCACTTTGAGGCAGACTGGTGGAGCAGAAATCCTTAGACGTACAAGCTGACGTGGGGATCCATCTCTATCCATTCCTGAGGGCCAAAGCCATGTGACCACTGGCACAAAATGACAGATAGCCTACGTCTCAACGTGTAGGTTATATGAGTGAAAGAGTTTATGAAGTCGATCTTTGGCCGTGTGGAAAAGGAAAAATACTGAAACGGAATTTTGCTCAGAACTATTTTGGATATGCTGGAAGAGCTGAGCCTCTTATACACTGATTTTCATTGTTCCAGTGGGGTTATCTGGCTGAAGGCCTATTAGTGCCATGCTACAGGGTGGAAAACCCCTGAATTATATCAATTTTTACGCAGGCCAAGCATACCTGCAATTATATTATTTTATTTTTTATTTATTTATTTTTGGTTTCTTTCTTTCTTTCTTTCTTTCTTTCTTTCTTTCTTTCTTTCTTTCTTTCTTTCTTTCTTTCTTTCTTTCTTTTTATTGTTTTTAAACCTAACATTCGCCTTAACCCCGACCTCAGCACAGACGCCTGAGCGCTTTTGAAGATGAAGATCAGGTTTTCGGCCGCGTCAGCAGCAAAGATACACACCCGGTTACGCACGTAAGGGTTAAACTTTGAGACACAGATGACAGCATTTAGATAGAACAGATGATCTGTTGAGTTTGATAGCTTGACAGATTCCAGTTTTGAAAAAAAAAAGGTGCTCAGTCACACATGCGTAAATTTATTAAGAAATTAGAAGCCTGTAAAATGGGATTATTTCTTGTCTGTGGATTTAATATAGCTCCTCTGGTTATATGGCGACCAATCAAGTCCCCAAGTGTGGGGCGATGCGAGACATTGTGTACTTTTGTTTTTCAGGCATCCGCACAGATTCACACCCAGGAGCAAAAAGATAACAGACTGTGAGGCTTTTTTTCCATTATATTTTTATATTTGCAAAGATATTTGTTCAGACCAGCATTTCCATGATCGTTAAAATATATTGAACCGCAGTTTGTTTTTTTGTTTTTGATTTTGTTTTTG
>NW_005187485.1:1073157-1077224 GCF_000239375.1 Pundamilia nyererei | reverse complement strand
ATATATATCCAGCGTGTTTGATGTTTAATGTAGACATTTACGTGTTCATGTACTATGGATAATAGAGGTATTTGTCGAAGGGGTTCCAGTCTTTGGATCGCTTGTTCTCTCATTGCAACGCCCAATATAAACCTTTGGACACGGGCGATTTCCCACACTCCAACCCATTTTCATTTGTCATCACTGCTGACTAAGTGGGCACATGTGTCACATATCACTAAACCCGTTGTGCAGCCAATTTTAGAATTTCGTCCAAATATATCAAAGCCTGTGAATTTGTCATCTGCACGGAAGCATTAAGAGACTCTAATATTTCACCCACGTGGCTGTCTCGCTGATTTGAACGGACTGCGTGTGCTTATTGCTATGGCACTAATATTAATTTCATTGTTAAAATCGTCTCGAACATTTTCACCCAGTTTAAATTATTTTGCTAATTATTCGTCCCGTCGTATTTATAGCAGCATCTGTATTAAACCGAGCCTGCAGGTGTGAATCGGTCTGTCACATCCTTAAATCATGTTATATTTAAATAGATATTCAATGCAGGTTAAAAAAAAAAAAAGGACATGCAATGTTAAAGCCGTACATTAAAATATAAATTGACACACTAATTGATATGAGAAGGCTTCACTGTAGGCTGTAATCATTTATATGCATGCTTGTCTGCGAGAGTAGATTTCTAGGTGTTTCCCATATAAAGAAAATACATATAGGAAGATGGACACTTTATTTTTTCTATAATGACAATTTCATTACAGAAATGACAGAAAATGTTCATTTAGACAACTAAAATGATGTATTATGTAAGCATAACGAGTGGGTTGTAAATTTTAATTAAAATATTTAATGATTGATTGATTTTACGTTGCTCAGACAATCATAAGAAAGCGAAGGTTGGCTCAGATGCAAAGTGTAAAATGATTTTTTTTTAAGGAATGCAGATATTCAATGTAACAAAAACCGAAAATGTATTAAAAACACACATTTAGACTGGCAGCTAGGATGATGATGGGTGCTTTTAAAAAGAAAACGTTTCCTCGATTGCCGAGAACTTTCGGTCGACATATGTTTTGTTTAACTCCTGGACTTTTCCTGCTCCCTAATTAGATTTCAAAAGAGGGAATTATCTAAAGTGTAAGTAAAGTAACATTTTACCTGCATATTATGGTTGATTCATGACGCATTTGTGATTATATTACAGGTATTTTAACAGTAGATGGGGGATAATGACATTTTGTGTGTATCTCAAGCAACATGTCAGAAATTAAAATATTATGTACCGAGCATTGCAAGTTTAAAAACAAATCCAAAAAAGTGTTTCGATTTATTTTTGATTTATTTTTTTCGGAGTGGGTCTCTTTTGTTTACACGTGAAACGCAGCACTCACCTTCAAAGACAAATGTTCAAGTGGAAACAAACAACGAAATTGTTTTATTTTCCAGCACTTCTTAATATGTACGAGGATTAAATGAATACAGCATACAGACTGCTCACTTTGCAACAGCTCTGCGTCTATGAGCCTGGACCATGCACGATGACTCGGGAGGAAAAAATGGGAATGATTTGGAGGACAGAAAGATTTTCAAGATAGCCAAATATTACTAGAAACGTGTCTCTCTGTTTTCTTTAAGTAGTTAAAACTATATCGGTAACCCCTAAGGAGTTGTCATGCGCTCGTTTTAAAGTAGGCTAATTCATAATGTGGCTTTGACCAGCAAAGAGATCGTACGATATTTATTTCAGTTTAATGAAAATCTGAATGTTTGCTGTAATGAAATTAAAAAATGGACAGAAAACTGGACTCTGGGTGCATCTGTCGGAGCAAATAAAATAGAATATAGGTTGTTTGTTTTTTGGTTTTTAAAAAAAGTCTAATTAAATGCCTTAATAAAACTTTCTGGATTCGAAAATTCAGCCTCGTGTTCATCTTTTAGTTTAGCAAATGAAGACAGCAGTTGGGCTAAAATCAATCCCACGTGGATGATTAGATAAGTGTGGATTTCAGCCCCTATTATCCTGACAGACAAATGCATGCGAGCAGTGGATTTGATCCAGTGTTGAGTGTGTTTAGGCACGACTCCGTATCTCTGATCAAGAAAAGCAAAAATATCCAAAGCTGGAGAAAGGCAGCTCCTTTCGAACATTCCAGTTTGCTCGTGGGTGCCAGGAGTCTGCCTTCAGCTGCAACAAATAAAGATCTTTGCTCTTGTCTGAAGTTCATTGCACAACCTTCAACGCCAACATCCAGCTATGCAAATACACAAGAACATAGAAGAGTGCTAACGTCCAGCATTAAAGCCAGAGTCATTTTGTGCAGCATGATGAGTTAAGCTTCACTTTTCGTCTTTTCCCCCGTCTTCTTATTTTTAGCCAGTTAGGCTGTAGGCCACACATTCGTTAGGCTATCTTGTAAATGTTCTTGGCTCCAGTTTCCTCCTTGTCAAGCGCTATAATTTACATTTAAAGATAAAGTTTAAAGATTCAAATCAAACTAAACAGCAGGCCTGTTTTCACTCTTTTACTGGTTAATCCAGCAGCAACCTTCAGGTCTGCACAATACAGGACGTTTTGGAGTGAGGTGCATTTACCTGTGTGGCTGTTAGGGGGAGCAATGGCACAACCCAACAAGAAGAAGCCTCGCACTTGTAGACAATTCACACATGGGGAAGATTTTGAATCCATCTCATGGTGGGAGAATATTTAAAACAACCTCATTTATTGCAAAGAATCCAGCCAGCAAAATGCGTAAAATGCAATTTCCAGATTTCGAAATAATGAGCGGTGTTAGAAAGTATCCTGACGAAACTCTGACATAGACAATAAAGTCAGTGTTGTTTGTTACCCTGGACGGCACAATGTGACTGAGAAGAGAGGGTGACACTCACCAGAGGGTGCTGCCTGGTTAGCGTTAAAAATGCTCCTTTTTATGGCACAGGTCCATCCTTCAAATATAACCGGACAGAAAAAAAGAGCAACCGGCCTCACAGGCCTTCAGCACGGTTAAGTTAATAGCATGACTTATATTACTTCAGTCACGCAGTCTTATTTTACACAACACATTTTTTTATTCCTCCAGTTATTAGATGAGCTTTTTAACCTGCAATTTGCTGCTGCAGAATTTTAATTGATCTCGTTTGGAAATGAGATATTTTGAGGTAATTGTGATATTGGATTACTGAGGCCCAATACTTTGAGCGAGAGGTGAAGAGAGGTTAACGAACTGATTGGTTACGCGCTCTTACTTTATGAATTCGACATAGAAACATTTCTGGGTTGCAGTCAGCGTGTGTGTAATGCTGCCGATTATTAAATCTGATGATGATTAATAAATCAGCAGCCTATTAAAACAGTTTCAGGCCACTTTTTTTTTTTCAAAGACGGGATTTCTCATTATTGTTTAATGACGACTCAACAAATGTATTTTTTACTTCAAAAAACAAACCAAAAAAATCTTATTAAAAAATAATTTGAAGTAAAAAGGGTTGATTGGATTCTTTCTTTTATAACATAGATAAAAAATTTTTTTTTAAATAATATAGAAAATATGCCCAGGAATATTATTTGGCGAAATGAAGAATTGAATGAAAAATGTATTTAAAATGTATTTAAACTCAAAGCTTTTATGATATATATGTATGTATTCATACCAAGCTCTTTCGTTGGATGTTTTAATAACAATGGGAATACGAAGTGTGTGTGTGTGTGTGTGTGTGTGTGTGTGTGTGTGTGTGTGTGTGTGTGTGTGTGTGTGTGTGATTATAATTATTAACATCCTTATTTCACTTTGCCACGACTTCATATTTGTCAGATATGTCTTTAAAAATGTACTTCCATAATACTACGATATTTGAACGATATGCTAAAGCTATTGATTAAATGCTATTGCTAATGAGATAAACAATTGTGTTGAACTCTTACCTTAGCTGATCAATCAGGCACACGACACACTTTAATAATAGACTTGTTTGTCAGGTTTAAAACAACGAGGATTTTCTCTTTTTCTCATTCTTACTCTCTCTCTTTCTCTCTCTCTCTCTCTCTCTCTCTCTCTCTCTCTCTCTCT
>NW_005187485.1:1063837-1073137 GCF_000239375.1 Pundamilia nyererei | reverse complement strand
CACACACACACACACACACACACACACACACACACACACACACACACTTACTCATTACTTGTGTGAAGACAGACATGAAGACAAATGTCTGCAGTCGATGAGCAGACGCGCTGCGCTGTGCTGACGGAACATCGCCACTAGATGGCGACATAAAATCTTTTAATGGTAAAGGCTCCAGTCCAACGACAAGACTCTCCATAAAGGCCTGTTGGCCTACATACAGGAAATATACTGCACTGATTGTTGAAAATGATATTCTACCAGGAGAAGGATTTTGGAAAGCCATCTTCTTCTTCTTTTTTTATTCCAACCGGACAGAAATAAAAACGAGCAATGAAAGACACAATTACACTCTCAAACATTTATTATTAAAATAAAAAAAGTTGTCTATTGCTGTCAAAATGGGAGGATAGATGTTGCAGTCATAGTATTTACATGTTTAAATATGCCTATATTTTCTTGAAAGCCAGGAAATTAATGTAGGTTATCAGCTCGTTGGCAGGAGAATTCCTTTGAACAAAAGAAGAAAAACTTTGAAAAAAAGAGAGAATTGCGGATAAACTGGAGGCCAGTACTGAAGTACACAAGCCAGTCTCGAGTTTGACATTTACCTAACTACTGGTTGATACTAAAGGATAAAGTTTATTTCAATAAGTTCAGTAAGTAGATGGTTTTTTAAGCTTGTTTTTTTTTCGAGCCGCCAAGAACGTGTGTGAAGAATTGAATCCTGTAATTAATATGTGAATTTGACCGTGATTACCTGAGCCTGGCCTGTTTATATGCAGTGACATTTTTATTTAGCATTACACTGTCTATAAATGTTTTCACTGTTAGTGATTCAGCTTTGATTTCAGTGTTGTATTAAGTAGAAGAAAGGCCCGTGAGCGGACAGCGTGTATCTTCTTCTTCTCTTCTTTTAGTTTTTTTTTTCAAAGCAGAATGTCTTTGGTTAATAATATTAAAGCATCCCACGCACAATTGCCTTGGTCAACGTGTTCCAAAATCATTTCCGATCTTCTGTCAACAGGCCGTATAGGCTGGTTCCAATTAAAACAGGAGAAGGAAATGTGCAGGACAAAACAGAGCCTCTCTGGCGACAACAAAAGCGTTCATAAAGTAATAAATTATAGCACAGGTATTTTTTTCTTTTTTCTTTTCTTTCTTTTTGTTTTGCTTTCTTTTTTCGGATTAAAGGGCATCTATGTCCACCTTTCACCATCCTCGGAGCTAACTGGAGCTCTTGAATTTATTGACGATTTTTTTCTCCTTTACGCGCCTGTTTTGAAACCAGATTGTCACTTGTCTCTCTGTCAGGTTTGTCTGCGCAGATATCCTTCTCCTTTTGTCTTTGGTGATGAATTTATTGGTGGCATATTCTCTTTCCAGTTCCTTGAGCTGCACCTTGGTGTATGGCACACGCTTCTTTCTCCCACGACGCACAGAGTTGTCTCCACCAGAGATAGTTTCTGGGAAATAAAGCACATCAGTTCGTTAATTTGCTGGATTGATGAAAAAAAATGCATCAACAAATATATTTTTAAAAAGTCCAAACGCAAAATGAAGTGGGGAAAAAACAACCTAATATATATAAGCCCTGCAAGCACGTGTTTTTGCAAGTTTAATTACACACGCCGGCAAAGACTGCATATTTCTGTATGAATAAATAAAAAAGAAGAAGAAAAAAAACTTAAATACCTTGTAAAGTGGATTTCCACAGAGGATTTGACTGTGGTTGCTCCTTGGTGCAGTAAACTTGACCACTCCAACCGTTGGTGATGGCCCATGGCTGGTAAGGCTCCATGGGCAACAGAGACTCGTGTCTTGGCTCAGATGGGGCGCTCAGCGCAGGTACGACAGGGACGTCCAAGTAGCTGGGTTGGTAAGGGCCAGAGGAATACCCCTGATAAAAAGCAAATTCTTTCGCTCTAGAAGAGAACTCCTCACCAGAGACCGATGAGTCTATGTACTTATCGCCATAACCAGAAGGCTGTGCGCACGCTTTAACACTGCCGTGTGACATCCTACAAGGGTAATAACTGCTGCCAAAATATCCATAGGGCAAAGATGCATTGGGCGAGCTCTGAGTCGCAGAACAGGGGCTGCACTGTTTGCCAGGTTCCCCCATGCCAGACACTGGCACCTCACTCGCAGTGTAGGTGGTGCTGGGCGCCAGTGAGGTTGGATGCGCTAACAGATTCCTGCACTGATTTGCAGCAAAATTGCCTCCGGTAAATCCTTCCATGTTCTTGCTTCTTTCATCCAAACCGTTCTCGTACAGAAACATCACCGGGTCAATCCAGTGCGAGTGGAGGAGTAATGAGGCGGTCATAGCATTCCCTACATTGAGACGACCAACTCTTTTTCAAAATCCCCTCGACTGAGCCCAGACAGGGACTCGGGCAGAGTAACGATACCAACACGCCTGAGTACGTAAAGATCGTAAGGTTATTGGCCAGGGCCAAGCACGTGATATGCAAAGGAGACGATAAACGTCTTGACACGAGATAATGCAGATCAGGCTCTGAGTTTGAGAAGACACCGCACGTCAGTGCATCCAGTATTTGCCAACAAGACCCGCAGGCATTTATTTTCTATCGGAAACGATTTTTGGAGTCTCACACCGAATGAACCTCGTGTGGAGGCAGTCATATTTTATTACTGTGTAACGCACTGTTTGAAATAAGCAGTAAGTGATTATTGATTTTTTTCCTCTCCCCTGCGAAGTTGTATGCACACGCGCCCGTACAATGAAACATGTTTTAACTTGACTGATAAAGAAAATAATACTTCCACACTCCCAGTGT
This sequence comes from Pundamilia nyererei, assembly GCF_000239375.1. NCBI lineage: Eukaryota > Metazoa > Chordata > Actinopteri > Cichliformes > Cichlidae > Pundamilia > Pundamilia nyererei. Next base: position 1,070,333 of record NW_005187485.1, on the reverse strand, counting down.
TTGGTGGGGTTTAAACCAGTTTTGCAAACATTACATGTTTTGAATGCGCTTTAAGTAAAACGTGCAGATTTTTACTAAATCTAGTATGACACACTCTCCCCCCCCCTGTCACACACACACACACACACACACACACACACACACACACACACACCCCCCCCCACACACACACACAAACAACAAAGCTGTAAACACATCTCTTAAGGATATATTCTAATGCATTTTATGAAAGAAATCAAAAATCAAACCGTTCTCACGTTTAGCAAACACAAATTTGGGGTCCACAAAATACAACAAACATTGCGCATTTGGTTGCACTCTACCTCATGCGAGTGAGACGCAGCCGGAGGGCCAAGGTCAAGTTGAAGTTGCAGTGTTGCCAAAATGACACTTAAAGCACAAAGACAAAGAAGCGCTAAATTCCGCGGACTGCTTGGGCGGCACCGGTTTCCACGAGGAGTAACTTGAATTTGCACTATTCCCTTCCTATGATAAGACTTTGCAATTAAGTAAGAATAAAATCTCTAATAATAAGAAGAATAATGAAGGACTTTCTGGGAAATATGCTAAACCTATATCTTTGTAGGGTCACGTGGGTTACTATTTTCCTGAGTCAGAGCTTTTAAAAAACTCGGAGAAGTAGGGCAGATATTACCATAAACAGATGCTATATGCTCATTGGTCTGCAGTGCAACCAGCAACAAATCCAATGTTTACATTTTAGCCCGTGTGGAAGTCTGTGCAAGTGAGTCTGCCACTGAAAAGGTGAATACGGACGGGAGAAAATTTACATACTATTTTCATTTATGGTTATTTTAAGTTTGAAACCACAAACGCAGAGGAATGTATACCCAACTAAATTTGAGCACCTTTAAAAAAATATATGTTTATATATATATATATATGTGTGTGTGTTTTTAATAGCGTTTTCCCACCTTTTGAGGCCGTAAATCTTTATGGCCCAAGTTCATAGCTAATAGGCAAGAGTGAGTAGTAGTCCAGGCTGGATTTCAGGGGGAAAAAACTCATAATACTTATTGTTTTTATCGCTTTTTGTTTTTTTTTTTATTGCATTGTCACGATAAACTACCCTGAATCTGCTTTTTGTTAAACATTATGCTACTTCGCATTTTTTTTTCCCATCTAAAAAAACTCCGCATTTCAAAAGCGGCTGAGCTACAATAAATGAGAGCTGGCTCGAAAGGAATCTGAGCCAAGTTGTTCACACATTAAAAAGCGGATGCCTTTCTAAAATGAATATAACAGCTAGTAGAAATCGGTTTTTGAGCAGTTTACTCAACTGAAAGTCGATCACGGACTGAAAATTAGGGAAAATCAGTAAAGATGATTTCAGTGTGTTCATACACACAGACACACACGCAAGATTCAGCATTAAACTACTTTGCCTAATTTTGTCTGAAAATTCAGTGATTAACAGGAAACTGTGATTGCAGATTCTAAATACTGGACTAATTATCACAAACACAACAGAAAGAAGACAAAGAACCTAGAAATGTATAAATTAAATATAGAAGAAGACAAAAGACCTCTGAAGTTAGGCGGAGAACACAGACAGATTTACTGATGCTTATAATTCTGTTTGTATAGGGCTTGTTTTTCACCTCCTAATATAGCTATATATATATGAATATAAACATAAAAAACAATATAAATAGATATACATATTAATTGTTAATTTTATTACATTTTTAAATTAAAGACAGAAAAGATAAGCCACCATTTATTACATTTGGAACTTAAAAAATACCGAGGATGTGTTTTTTTTTAACACGATCAACAATAGAATATATCAACTTTTTGCAAACAATGAAAGAAGTTTTAGGCAGAGCCTGAAAGAACCTCGATTGGCTGACACGATCCATGATCAAATACACATGTTATTTATTTATTTTGAGAGCGAGAGCGAGAGAGAGAGCGAGAGAAGAAACCAAACCCACGGCTGGATGTATAATTTATTTTAAAAAATAAAGATGCCATAACTTGAGCTTCGGCGTGTCATGCGCGCTGATGTTTGTGTGTTACTGTCTGCGGAGACCAAAGTGCTGCTCTGTTTGCAGTACCTATCAAGTAGATGACAACACAGCTCTTAGCCTACAGTGCTTAATGGACTTTTTATGGGTTTGTCTTGTGATCGCATGACCTATGGCACCTTGGCCTCTCAGTGGTTCTTGGCAAACTAGATCAGAAACATGCCGTCCTCCTGTCTGGCGTAAGTGGGGATATAAGAGAGGGGTAGATTCCCAAACTAATGAGGCGGACAACCTGGTGCAGCAGTTTACCGCGGCTTTGTTTCTTAGCCTGACGAGTCAAAGCGCAAAAAATATGAAAATCTTAGAGAGCGGGGAAGGATAAGTTGTTCTACAAGTTTTGCCCCTGCATGTGTTTCTCTATCACGCCGCATCCCATCACTGCATCCCCTCTGCAGCAAAGTTTCCCGTGGCAGCTGTTTGTTCAGCATTTTACCGTGACTTCTAATTCAGTAAGACACACAACATGAAGTAACATTTGGGAGCTATTTCACTTACTAGTGCTCTGAAGCATGGGGTGAAAATTACGCAGTGCGAGACCAAATAGGAGCTGCACAATGTATTTAAATCTTAAATTGCCATCTCTTTCGCGAGAATTAGAATCCTTCTTTCCGAGTGTGTGAATTTTGACTGCATTTAATTGCGAGTTTGCGGACTGCGCACATTGAGTTATTTGAGGTGCTTCCTGGGCACAACGTATTGCCATTGTACAAGGTCACAATGAAAGCGCAAGAGTTAAAAAAAAAAAGTATTAAAACTGAAGTCAATTTGAAGCTAAAATCCAAATAAATAAATCCGTTAAAGACGCCAACATTGTTCTTTATTTTGTTTTTTAAACAGGATACCACATGACACTCAAGCATCAACTCCCCTATGAACAAAAAACAAAACAGCAACATAAAGAAACCATTGCAAACAATAGATAAATATGCAGAGAACAACCTGCATTTGTAGTTGTTCAACCCCAAGAAGAATTTCTGCTAAAATTTTAGATACATAGATGATAATTCAACATCTTGTAAATAAAAAATGAAATGAGTGTTTTTACTATAAAAAGGCTAGATCACACAGGATACATGATTTCCTGACAGGAATGAAGTTCTCATTTGATTTGTCACACTTTGTTGGAGCTCTGAGACCTTCAAGAAAAAAAAAAAGCCCTTGTGGTGAAATGCACCCTAACTACGCTATGTTAGTCCTGTGCAGAGCTGGGCATGGAAAGGCTGTGGACGGCGTGGAGGCTGACATTACTGGCCCTCCTCCTCACGCAAAAATTGGAACACTGAGGAAAAATCTTTATTGCCGTAACCACGTGCGCACATCATACGATACACCTGATGGGCTAAGGAGCCGAGAGGGACAGGCGTCTTTGTGTTGGTTGCTGTGTTCTGAGCGAGGCCCAAGTCCTGAAAGAAAAAAAAAAAAGCCCCACATACATTAGAAACACAATCAAAGCGGAAAATGTCATTCTGAAACCACAAGTTAGAAGACCACAGTGTTGTATTAATGAGTTGCTGTCATTAAAGTAAGGCACAGAAATAAATACACCATAAACAAATACTTTATGAATGACAAAACACTTATTTAAAAATAATGGTGCTGCTGGCAATAAGCCGTCGACATCACTGAGAGGAAATGTTATGACTATAAAATAAAATTCCTCCCTCATATGTGTGACCATGAGGTTTACAAACTAACCTTAGCCATTAGCTGAGTGCCAAAGCCTCCCTGGTAGTTATTCCCAGAGGGGACTCCTTCCATGACTCCTGGTACAGGGTTGTAGGTGTCACTAGACCAACACCGGCCTGAACTCATGTTCAGGATTTGGGTCAAAAGTTTGGGATCAAGACCAAGTCTGTGATTTGAAACCAATGTTAGAATTTAACCACATGATGTTATTTGTCATCCATTTTATGTAATGCTAAGTAAGCGTTTTCACCTGATTCCCAAGTTCATTGTCTCAGAAGTCCCGATCATTCCAATAGCTAAAAGCATGTTGTTGCAAATTTTAGCAGCCTACAACAAAATGGTAATTCGTTAGGTGACATCTACATTTCTCATTTTGTGAAATGGTTACGAATGAACCTGTGGACACATGATCAGTGTTTCTCAGAATCACAAAGGCCAGACAACGGCTCACACCTGTCCAGTTCCAACTTGACCGCAATAGATCACATTAGCTCCCATGCAGCTCAGGAGTTCTTTAGCAGCAGTAAATTCCTCCTCTGCTCCTCCAACCATGAAAGTCAGTTTACCCGAGCTGGCGGCACCCACACCTGGGAAAGGGAAACCATGGTTACATACAACATCTGGTATACAGTGCTACATTTTTTAAAAGTGTCATTTGTTTGATAAAAATTTAAAAAGAAGGCAAATTATCTAAGTAGTAACTAATTTTAAAAATATACTATCCATAACCACGCAGCCTTATTAGCAGCTACCGTTCTATGCTTTACACATTCAGCATAGTGTAGAACAGATTTCATTAGTACATCCAGGGCTAGTGGAATATTTTTAGTTTAATATGACATTTATAAAAAACAAAAAAAAAGAGAAAAGATCTTGTTGCATTTTTTTTATTAGTGTTCTGCACTCCCAGTTTCCTGCCTTCTTTAAAATAAAGGTGCTGTGATTCAAATGCAAACAAAAGAGACCCACTATGAAGAAAAAAGTAAATAAAAGGTGATATTCTGTCAACTCAAATCTTGTAGGTCATGGAAATGACAAAAATGAGACTGTATGCGAGGTTAAACACACAAAAAATAAAATAAACGTATAAAAATATAGATATAAAATATAATTAAAATCCCTCCAAAAAAAGACTTGAATGAAAAATTAAGATGATCGACAACAAATGGAAGAGCTAAAAGCAAATAAGTTGTAGATAAATGTATTTTCTCCCACTGTTGGTCAGGATTTGCCCTAATATAAAACCAGCTGTTGCTGGATTCTTTTGTGCATTAAGCATGCATTCAGGTTCATATGGGGTTAAAACCTTGGCAAATATAATAACCAGGTGCAAGCCACTGGGTGCCAAGAAATTAACCAACAGTGTCTTATAATTAATCTTAAAGTTTACAGGAACCCAGCAGAGGAGAAGGGCCAGGATGGGCGGAATATGTGACTCCCTAATCCTTCTGCGCAGTCTGCCTGAAGCCTTTTGTATTAATGGGAATCTAGAAAGACACTGTGCTGGGAGTTACAACAGGCAAGCTGAGAAGCACGAAAAGCATGAGTAATGCCTTTGCAACTCATCCTGAAACAAGGTACATTTAAAAAAAAAAAAACAAACAAACAAAAAAACAACAACCTGTGTGTTATGTTGTAAACCAAAAGCTTTAACAACTACGCTGGCATATCAATGTAGTGCCTCTGTGTCGTTCAAAGGAACAGCATGGACACTTGGCCGAGGCATTTAACAATATAACAAGTAGCTGTGATGAAAGAGATAACCACGACTTCTGATTAACTTCATAGACACGCAGGAAGCATTTAACAACATTCACAGCTGCGTCATCTGCACAACACTGAAAACTGCCAGGATTACAGTAAAGCATAGACGGAAAATTTATTTGATATTGAAGAGTAGTGACGTAACGGGGACAAGTATATGGATTTTATTTATTTTTATTTTTTTAACTGCTGGTAATATTGGATATAATTTATCATTTAAATATTACCAAAATGTACTCAAAGGCACATCTAAAAAGATGAAAATCTGAGCAAATCCATCTTATAAATTGAAACTAGACACAAATGTATTTATTTTATAAGAACATTCAGAGAGTCTAGATTTAGGTTAAAACTGCTTCTTTCGATTAAGATGTGGGATTTGTTGTCATCATTTAGGTTTTGGGAGCGTGTGTGTGTTGCATTCGGAATGTGTGTGTAATCCATTTCTTACACCCTGTGTGTTGTACACTAACCAACTAGCCAACAGTTTGCAAGGCTGGGATGATGATCAATTCCAAAGCTAATGTTTTTTGCCAAATGTAATTCAGACTTGTCTAGAGGAATTCTGCCATCCAATTCCATGTCATAGACATTCAAAATGAAGCCTTCCTTGTGATATGAACAGTTTTGGACATTGATTTTCCTTTTCAGCATCCCTCTCTTATTTCTGACTGTGGCCTTTGGTACAGTAAAGATTTCAGTCTGGTTTCTCAATTGGTCCTAACGTTTATTCACCCAAAGAAACAACTTTTCAAACACATGTTGACTCAATTATGTTCTCTCTGTGTGTGCTTTTAAGTTTAAGCTTACACCACACTGCCACTGTACTCCTTTTGATTTCTGCCTGACAGAAAGAGAGATGTTCACTTCATTTCGGGGCTAAAGCCTGGTGACTGACGTGCTGTCAGAGCATGACATACGGTTCAGATTGCATTACTTAAACTGCCGCCACCACACAAAGAAGTTTGAGCCAGAAAGCAGGACAACTTTAATCC
>NW_005187485.1:1057308-1063128 GCF_000239375.1 Pundamilia nyererei | reverse complement strand
GGGAATGAATCCCCTGTCACTGACATAGAAACTGAATACTGGAGTAGTCAGAAGTCTCAGCTTTTGGCTTGGAGGAGTTACTTGCATATCCAGTGCTGTGCTCGACCACTTCCTGACTTTTTTGTTTTTTTACATTGATCTGAAACATGTCAGTGTGGCAAACAAAATTTAATATTAGACAAAGATAAGCTTAGTAACTACAAAATGCAGTTTTTAAAATTATTCATTTATTAAGGGGAAAGAATGGTTTTAAGTCCAGACTTTGTTAGGTCACATCACAACCTTCTTCTTTATTTTTTTGAGCCATTAAGAGGTGGACTTGGTGGACTGTTGTGTTTTGGATCAACGTCCTGCAGCACAATCCAAGTACATTTGAGCTTAAGGCCACAAACTAAAGGCCAACCATTCTTCTTCGGGATTTTCTGGTAGAGAGCAGACTTTAACATTCCATCAATTATGGCAAACCGTTCAGGTCCTGAAGCAGCAAAGGAGCTCCACACCATCATACTACCACCACCATGTTTGACTGGCATGATGTTATTTTTATGAAATGTGTTAGTTTTACTCCAGATGTAATGGGACACAAACCCTCCAGAAAGGTTAGTTTTTGTTTTATCAATCCACAGAATAATTTCCCCAAAAGTCTTGATGATCATCAAGATATTTTTTGGCAAATGTGAGATGAGCCTTTGTGTTCTTCTTGGTCAGCAGTGTTTTCCCCTTGGTACTTGCCGATGAATGATATTTTTGTTCAGTCTCTTTCTTATCGTTGAATCATGAACTCTGACTTCTCCAGTTCTTTAGATAATGTTCTGGGTTCTTTTAGTGACCTCCTGGATGACCTCCTGGAGTCATTTTGGTAGGCCGGCCACTCCTGGCAAGGTTCCCTACTGTTCCACGATGTTTCCATTTGTGGATAACGGCTCACACCATGTTTCACTGGAGTCCCAAAGCATTACAATTGGCTTTGTAACCCTTTGCAGACTTATTGATGTCATTAACTCTGTTTCTCAGCTGTCCTTGAGTTTTTTTTAGATCATACCACTGGTAAGTTTAAATAGCTTTGTTCCCCCTTAATAAAGAAATCATTATTTAAAAAATACAAATAACTGCATTTTGTATTTAATTATTTTAATCCAGTTATCTTTATCTAATATTTAAGTTTGTTTGATGATCTGCAGCATGAAACCACTATGGAAAAAAAAAAGAACAACCAGGAAGGGCAAATACCTTTTCATAGCATTTGACCTTGTCCATGGTTGTTAACCATCTACCATTGTTAGCCTACATGAAAGAAAAGCTGCAATGCATCAGTCTCTCATTGCTATCAGAAGAATGTCCTCAGGAGTATTAAGATATAAGGACAGGTTATTAATACCCTTAAATTACTTTGTCCTACACAGTAATTTAATGGGAAGCCAGCAATTTCACAAATACTATAAAGCTGAACCAAAATACATCTATCCAGGGAAACAAAAATCTATTCAAATCAAATAAAAATTGTTTATCAAATAATCAAAGTACTTAACTGTAATATGTTTGAAAAACACAGGTGAAAATAATAAAACTAATACTAAATAAAATATTAAACTTACCTCCTGATACAGGTGCGTCCATAAAAACGGCCCCCATCTTCTCAGCATCAGCAGCCATTTCTTTTGACACAGCTGGGTCAATAGTGCTGGAGTCAATGAGTAGGGAGCCTTTCTTTACCTTTCTGTTGATAAAGGTTCAATAAGTTTAGATAAATCTGAGATAAGAGATAAGGGAGCATGACATGCAGCACATATTCAAAGAGAAGCAAAAATAGTACTTAAGAATGCCATTGGGTCCGGTGTAAACGTCGATGACATTGGGACTAGAGGGGAGCATTGTTATAATACGATCAGCCTTCTCTGCTACCTCAGCCGGATTATCCACAATCTGAGGAATAAAGACCCCAAAAACAAACAGGCACATACACAAAACAAAACAAAAGTGTTACAAGATGTACAATCATTTAATTTTTTTAACACAAAGATGCGCGAACATTCAGCTTAGACTACCTGAGCACCCAGCTCTTGCACTTCCTTGCAGGACTCTGGGAACACATCGGTAGCAATGACTGGGTATCCATGCTTCAGCAAGTTCTTCGCCATTGGGTTTCCCATATTTCCCAGACCAACAAACCCCACCTGTGTCTTTGAGGCCATAGACCTTGTGGATACTGGAAAACAACCACCAAATTGAAGATTATAAGACACATTGTCCCCGTTATTTATGCGGAGAAGTAATTTAATTTTAATAATTACCTGAATTTCAAATTACAAAATTAATTAATTTTATTTAAATATATATTTAGATTGAAATCTTCCCTAAAACACAAAATATATTCAGTCCATAGTGCATTTGTCCTGCAGTATCAAAGTACCACCATTTTTAATGTTTACTTAATTAAAGGGCATCATTCGTAACACAAACTTATTTCAATGTTAAAAGTTACGTGTTGAATAAATACCATTGTTGTGCCTTGGTATTAACATTAAAAACAGATACAACACATGCCTGTCTGGGGGAATTTTAATCACTGCGTTTTGTTTATTCATATTCTGAATAATATATCTCTATGCTATCCAAAAGACAGCATTTTTTTTTTCAAATATTTACATTTCTCCCCCCTCATCAGTTTCTCTAAACAACTGTAAGATGTTATAAAGATGCAGACCATGTCTATGTCTACAGTGTGTAGTGGTAATATTGCGTAATGTGCCTTGGATAAAAAGGCAAGACAAGGTAAGACGTGAGACCAAACGATGACAATTTTTGTCCTGGACCGTTTTGAAATAATGAGTAGTGTGTAGCTCTGGTAGACAACTCGGCGTCAAGGAGGGTGTAATCTTTAACAAAAAAATATCCTTAAGCAGTTAATCGTCAACAGAATGCCCTGCAGCAGCTAAACCCAGTCCAGCGAAATTTCTACTCAAACTTCTCTCTCTACATTTCAAGAAAAAATGCCGTTTTCACACCACGAAGATCCTTCAAAGAATAACTTTGGGTTGCAAAGTACGCGAGGCGCCCTACGCAGTGCGCACACGGTCTCAGTTTACTGTACTTACCAAACACAAAGTCAACATGCTTGCAACACCTTCCTACTAGATACCGAGACCCCCTCAACACAGCAGCCATACTTCTTTCCTCTTGACCTTACGTGTGACGTAATAGTACGTGCAATGATGACGGCTGAGCCCTCCAATCAATTTAGAGATCTGCACAGTACCGCCTACCGGTTTCTGCCACTGAGCTACAGGGGAGAGTCAAGACTGAAGAAAAAAAAACGTCCATTCTCTTCCGCTTATGCTTAAAACATAAATAAATAATAAATAAAAATAACAAAATGCCCAACAGTTCACATCACGTACTATATTACATCTTGTATTTCATTTATTCTATTTCTTATAAATTCAATTCTATTCACGGTGCCTGGGGGAAGTAACCTATGTATTCTGATTAAAAAGAAACTAACTCTTTATGAATATATATCTAGAAGTGTGCCCGATTAGGCACATGTGTTTTCTTGCAGATGACCAAAGCCACAGCTCCACGGTGTTGGAAGAATTATTCAGGTCCTGTAAATAATTATGCCAGTAAATAACTAATATTAGTATTTTTTTGTTGAAGAAAAATTGCCATTTTACTCCTAAATATTTTATTATATAACTACATTGCTGGTGCTGTTTTTAAAATACATAGTAATCATTTGTTTGATACTTTGTTTTGATCTTGGGAGAAACATAAACGAATCCCACTAAAGTAAGGTGTGTCATGTGAATCTACACATTGCTACAACGTTATCATCGATGTATTCTTTGTAACAAAGTTATTAATTATAATGTCACAATTTCTCCTCTTAGTGGCCCTTTACGGAAATGACGTAATGTTATTATTCCAGGAAGGGGGCACGGGGAAAGCACTGAACTGCGTCAACAATTGTTTCTGTGATACGTTGGGATTTCAGCTGCTGCCCAACATGACAACTAGGTATGTTCATGGTTTATTTGATAATTTAGATTAAGTATACGACTCTTGGTATTTCAATCTGATCTGCGTTTGTTTTTAGAGGTTTTCTCGCGACACATCGTCGCGAGCTGTTTACGTTAGCTTTAACCTTGTCCCCAATAGCACTGCTCTCTCCGCTGTTTTGTCGTGTTTAATCTAACGCCATGTATTAAAAGAGTTAGAATGGATATTCTACCGAGTGGTTAGCGTTTTTAGTTTAGTTCCATTGTTTTGTGGTTATTAGTCTCCTAAGAAGTATGTTGCTAGCATTAGCCAGTTAGCTGTATAGCTAACTTAGCCAGATGTGGTCAATGTTTTCAAGTTAGGCCTCGCCACGGATTCAGCCATTTCCATTTGCGATTTTTTTTTTTAATTTGATGTTATACTTAGGGTTGATAACTTTTTCGATTGATGTGGATTATGGCTGTGTTGGCTGAATTTCCGATCATCGACTGGGGAAATGTCTTGAGTCAAAGGCCTAATTACGTCGAAGAAAAATATTTTGGCTAAGGCCCAAATGGAAAATCCCTCCCCCTTCTTACTCACGTGGCCGGGTTTTTATGTTGTTTAACTTGCTGGTAGTAGGCCAATAAGCTTTGTTTTTCTCTAGTTTTTCTTATGAGTTGGCACTGTGTCACCTCGCGTGCTAGGATATATCGTCATTAAGAGGCACAATTTAAAATTCAGTGGTAACCCCTCGCGTATTAAAAGAGTAGATCGCGTATGAATTGAAAGAATGTATTCAGTATCTAAAATGTGGCTAAGTATAAATTACAACGGAGCCATGCTTCATCCAGGCTTATAAAGTAGATTCCCTGTTACTTTACACTTACAAGAAGAATACCCGATCTCCCGGATTGTTTGCAATAAAAAAAAACCAACAAGTGTTTTTGTTTGTTTGTATTAGATCGTTTATTACAAACTGTATTAATTTGAAAAATTACTTTCGCGTGCAGGTAAAGTGATCAGAGGTATATACAAAGTACAAATTAAAAGACTGCTGGGTAATGTGTTTTCTAGCTTTGGAGAGCTTTCTTTGCTTTGCTTTCAAGAAAATAAATGTTTAACTAAATCTCAAGGATACTATCATATTCTAATAGGCTTTTGTATGCCTGTCTTTGTTATCAGAGTAACTTTGTTTCAGCTTTCAATATTTACTCTACTGTGTCAGGGCTTTTTCTTGAGATTAACATCCTGAGATCAACTGAAATGTATAATCAGCTTAGGACACACTCCAAGGGCTTTAAAGCTGACCCTAAACCGTGTGTATAGTTATGGGTTGGTTTCTAGGGGTGCAACGATACACAAAATTCACGGTTCGGTTCGATACTTTGGTGTCACGGTTCGATATTTTTTCGATACAAAAATGTTCATGCCTTTTTAATTTGTCATTTATTAAAATTATAAATATATATTTTAACTTAAAAGTACAGTTTTTAAATTTAATGTTGCTGAAACAACAAAGTAATAAAAATAAATAAATATGTCTGATTGAGGAATCACTCATCTTTGGAAAAGAGAGTTTATTACAGAGAAATGGCTCTTTCCAAAATAAAAGCTATACTATACGCTTCTTCTGGGGCATATTGTAGCAGCATATTAAACATATCAGGTCCCCATAAGGAGAATCATGTGCTAACGGCTGTCTAAATGACTCTGGTAAAGTTTGTAGCATGCGTGCTTGTTGTTTTTGTCTGCTTCCACTTGTCTTTGTACTAGGATGCTGTCGGAGTAAATGTGCAGTCATATTCGTTGTGTTCCCACTAGTGCTGTCAGCGTTAATCT
>NW_005187485.1:1046088-1055442 GCF_000239375.1 Pundamilia nyererei | reverse complement strand
GTGAATGGGTTAAATGCAGAGGAACTATTTCCCTATGGGGACTAACTTTACACTTTACACTGATTACTTTACACTGATAGATATCGTTATCGCCTGAAATGAAAAAAACATATCGTGATATGAAAAAATCTTATATCGCCCAGCTCTAGTGGGGGGTTCAATTTGCCATGTTGTAAGGAGAGCTTAACTTCTGTCTCGCTAGCTTGCCCTGCGCTCAGTGAATCTGCATTCGACTACTCCGCCTAGGCTGCACTGTCGAGCGCAGATCCACTGAGCGCTCAACACAGACAGCATCGTCAGAAGAAAAGTTGATAAAATAAATTAAAAATTTTGTATTGTTTGATACATATGCATACCGAACCAAAAGCACTGTATGAACGGTTCAATATCGATACGAGTATCATTGCACCCCTAGTGGTTTCCTGTTGTAATTCTTTTTAATTTTTTTCCTGACATGTTCTGGAACTAAAATGTCACGACTTGAATAAAATTTGGTTGTCATGAACCGTGGCTGAGTTTACTGCTGGCAAATTACAAGCTTCCCAGCCATTTAAAGGCAAATTCTTAATGACAGTGTTGAAGTTATTCTTTTTTTTTGACTTAACACTTTCACAAGGACTTCCCAATGCTTTGATTTCATGGAGGTTTGAAAATAGGAATCCATACCGCTTACCAAAATGAAATGGGACTTGAAGTTCAAGATAGATTTGTCCATCCACTTGCTAACATATCTTAAGGGCTCATTGAGAAATGTCTGCAGATAATAAGGATTGTATTTGCTGTGTCAAACTAACTCTAGCTTGCCTGAAAGCTAAACTGGTTAAAAACCACCATTTACGTTGGAATACTTTTTATATTAATGTAAACTAAACAGTTCATTGAATAAATATTTAGGGGTAGTAGTGTCTGAGGAGGTAGAACAGGTCATCTACTAATCAGGGGTTTAGTTGGTCGATGTCTGACTGCTGTAGTCTGCAAGTATTTGGATAAAACCCCGGGTTATTCCTAATATGTTTAATGGAGTGTGAATGTGTGTGAATATTAGACAGTATGCTCAAGTAGAGTGGAAAAGCGCTATATAAAAAAACAGTCTATTTATCATAAATTACATTCTATGGCCAAAATTTAGGAATCGAATGATTAAACCTTCATTGAAGTTGACTAGTTTGTCTTTTCACTACTCCAGTCATTTGTTGTACTTGTTTCTGTGGGCATTTCATATATATTTGATTGCTTTTGTCTTCCTTTGTAGCCGCTGCTGAGTGGGTTTTATGGCACTGCTCCTGGATAGGACATTGTTAAGCAACAACATGGACACGTCAAATTTTGCCCACGTCATCTTCCAGAATGTGGGGAAGAGCTACCTGCCCCATGCTGCGTTGGAGTGTCACTATACCCTGACACAGTTCATCAAACCGCATCCAAAGGACTGGGTTGGCATTTTCAAGGTGAATGAGTGGAATAATAAAGCACGATATATAATTATGATCAATGAGGACTATGAATCCATGATGGTACTAACAGAAGTAGTCCAATGTGTATTTTCATAACTAGACCACTAGAGCACTTTATGTGTGATATAATGGAAAGTAAAAATACTGTCTGATAATTTAATTTGTATTATGAACAGCCTGCAGTTTACATCTAGACTGTCTGTTGTATAAACTATTTTATCTATGGAATAAAAGAGAGATTTCAAGTTTATCCACTTGAAACTTGACAGAGGAAGTGGAGCATTTTAACCTCCAAAATGTGCTTGGGTGTCCCATATGGGCCTTGTTATAGAAGTGCATTAAATCCAACCCAGTAGCTTTACATTAGCCTCATCTGCATTGAATCGTGACTTTAGGCTTATTATTAAGACCAGCATGCTTTTTATCTACTGAAGTTGAGATGGAAGCTAAGATTAAATACATCACATTAACGAACCCAGCCTTATGGCTCTTTCTCTCTCAATCTGCTTGTGCTGATTTTGTTAGTTGTCTTCTGAATTAAACAATGGCTAAATAATGAGTTAAAGCTAAATCCACAGCCAAATTAGTTGTAACAGTGTATTTCCTCAGATGTTATAGCTGAAGCATATACGAAGAGACAGAACTGATAAATTATACTTTAACAGTGCCACAGGTGCACACAGTTGCATGTAAAGTTTTAAAACATGTGTTAACAGTGGCTTCCTTTCCTAATAGAAGTATTAAAACCACCAAATTCTCTTGAAATAATTTGCAAATATAACTGCTTATCTTGTAGTTAAAAAGTATGTTACCTTTCTTTTACAATTTGGACAGGTTATAATGTAACAATATTGTAATGCTGACTACAGTGTCACTCATTAATAGGTAATTGCAGGATTGTTATATAGGATTCAACTAGACTGTCTGTGACTCATAAACTCATAGATCGTTTACTCGCATTGAGACTGCAAAACGTGTGTTACTTTAGTGGAAAGGAAAAGATGACTGAAGATGAAAACTTCAGTTTTAATTTTATATATATATATATATATATATATATATATATATATACTTACTTGAAGTTATAGGTTATTTGCAGCATGCACTCATTCTAATGTCATGCTATAGTTCAAGTAATACAGCCCAAGAAATAGGTTCAATTGTTAATTTCTTTGCAATATTGATTCAAGCTCCTAAGTTTACTGTCCTTGTTATGTCAACTATTGATGTGTGCATTTTGCTTTACATGTGATATTATTGTGGGTATATGCAGAGACACTTTCCCTAACCTCACTGATAAATTAGGTCATGCCTTCATATTGAAGTTGGATCGTGTATTATCTGGAGGCTGTTTACATACCAAATTGGGTACTGCATTGTGATACCTCATCACATTGTGTTTAGCCTGAAGGTAGGCACCAACTGGCAGCATAAATCTTAAAATTACAAATTTCTTGAGCTTCCAAACAATAGAGCGTCAGCAGAAAAGGCTGAGTGCAGGATTTTAAATTGTGTAAATCATTGACACTGTTGACAGACGTAATGCTTGGTGCCAAAGCTCTATCATTTACCTATCCAGGCAAATGATAGAGCTTTACACACATTCGCGTGAGCTCCAAAGAGTAGTTATAGCTGCTTTTGGCACAGGCTCGTTCTTCCTTTCAATGTTCCCACTATATAACTCTGTAACCTGGCTTATTTAAGATTCAGGATTCAAGTTTTTTTTTATTCGTCACATGCATAGTTATACAAGTATTATATTTATATATTATACAAGGCTTATGATTTATTAAGAGGAAATAGAAAAGCACAGCAACCTTCAAACTAGTTTGGTCAAATTAATACTAATCATATTAATAATTAGATAAAGTAATTAAGGTCTTGATGGTAAATGGATTAAGGAAATGTTTGTTTTAGTATGGGTCCCTGTCGGTTTGATGTTGTTGTTCCATAACTGCAAGTATGGAGCTGGTGCTAGCTGTTTTCGGCTTTATGAAGGAATGTTGAGGCAGGTTGTCAGCATTGGCCCAGGAGAAAGCTAACCCAACGTTATAATTAACCTGTCTGACCACAACCTGTCTGTGTGATTCATGAATAACTCTTGAATTTATATAGGCTAATTGGCAGATAGATGTTACAGTACTTCCTGGGGGAATACTGTCACTCACTTCTGTCAGCATTCTTGCTGAAGTGCTGATGAAAAATCGTGTTAAAGCTGAAGAGCATGTTGCATAGGTAGACGTTCAGACTTCTTTTAGGTTTTGGAAAGTTTACTCTTACAGTGTTATCTGTGTTGTTGTCTTAGTCACTGATCTGAAACCAGTGTTTTGGTGTTGTTATGGTAGCCTTACGCTTTCTCTGCCTTTTGTCTAATATCTATGAGGAAAAACAGGAATTTACAACATTGCAAAGTCCTCTGTTGTAATTTCCCTACAGAGGTTTCACCCACCACCACCACCTCTGCAGCTCTAATGAGTGGACTGGTGAGGGCTAGCCTTCAGTAATGACACTCACTAACTAGGTGCATGTTTTAATTGCTTCCTGTTTTTTACTGCTGGAGGCTGGAACTGCACTGGGGGTTTTGGAGCACCAGGGCCATCTATCTCTGGCTCTGATGAACACTCACAGTATTGTGGCTGCAGGCTGTTTGCACACAGGTGAGAAAATAAACTGCCCAGACGTTGCAAAAAGGCTTCCTACATGCAGCTTTCTAGAAACACAGTGTATCTGCAGTGCAATTTGCTTGTATGATTTTTCTTTTCGTTGCCTTTTTTTAAGAGCAGAGTTTTGAAAGTCACACCACAACTTAACCAACTTAGGTGTAATGGTGTAATGGGGTTTAACTGGGCTTGTTGTAGATGCATGCTTGTGCCTGGGAGTGCACACCAAAAACCAGCAAGCTCAATGTGACACTGATTTTGTTTGACAGTTTTATGGCACCGGTCTGAAGTTATGGATGTATTTTCTGCACTTCCCCCTCATCAGTCATCAGTTAACAACACATAAAATACGTATAATTAAATTTTGGTTTTCATTTTCAAGTTGCCTATGTATAAAATTTTCACCTATTTCCACTTTCCTGTTTGAAGTGAGTTGTAGCTACATTTCCACAGCTAGGCTTTTTCATGATAAGGGCCAGACCACATGCACATGGTTAGCAGGAGTGGTTTCCAGATGATAACTTTTGTAAATGAAAAAATATTACAGTAGGCATGTCCTTACACTATCATCCGAAGATAGATTTAAAGCCCTGTGATTACTGCAATAAACTAGTTTGAGATATTTTGGAAGTGACAGCGTGTGGATTTGGGAAAGTTCCCCTGTTAATCCATCCATTGCTATTATGCTGCACTGATGTGGTGAGGGTGTCTTGTTGAATGAATTCCCCACAATGTCTCACAGGTTGGTTGGAGCACAGCGAGGGACTATTACACATTCTTGTGGTCGCCTCTCCCTGAGAACTATGTGGAAGGCACTGCAGTGAACAGAACAGTGGTCTTTCAGGGTAAGAGCATACATACTTTTCAGTAACTTTGACACCTTTTAATAACTGAATATCATGTGGGTTGGTGAGTGAATTGTTAAGTGTGCAGTTGTGGACAGGATGGATAGAGGAGAAACTTTTCCCAGACATCTCCATTCTGGTGTTAATGACATTTGAGTTAATGTTCTGTTTTTGTCTTTTATACCACCCTTCATAAACTGGCACAATTAAAGTGATTTGCCAGACCAGCACTTAACACTTACGTAGTATTTGTGCTCTTTTTGTGCCTTTTTTTTTCTCTCAGTTTATTGTAACTTTGGGTTAAGTGTTCAGGTTAAGATTCGCTAATAACTGAGATATGTTTAGACTTGTGGAGGAATATGTTTCGTGTTGCTCTGTTGTCTAACATTGAGCTCACTGACTGAGTGATTTACTTCCCCCAGGGTACTATGTTCCCAATGATGATGGCGAGTTCTACCAGTTTTGTTATGTGACCCACAAAGGGGAGATCCGAGGGGCCAGCACACCATTTCAGTTCCGTGCCAGCAGCCCCACAGAGGATGAGCTGCTGACTGTGGAAGATGAATGCAACTCTGACATCCTGGTGGTCACCACGAAAGCTGGCATTCTCGAGGTACAATTTGCCTGAGCAGCAGCGCTCAGTACGCATCGATTTTCATTGGGTTTTATTTTGCTTCAATATCAATTTCTAGCGTGCACAGTTGAAAATTATGATTTCAGTCGTATGTTACCAGTAAATTAAGCTTTTAAAAATACTGAAAAGTGTTTTTGTTTTTTCTTGGCAGCAAAAGGTGGAAGAAGTGCAACGGGAGAAAGATGAGTTGCTTAAAAACATGGCCCTCCTGCAGCAGGAAAAGGAGGAACTGGAGGCTGAGAAAGAGAGCCTGCAGAAGGCGTGTGAGCAAGAGAAGGAGAACTGTGCTCAGCTGAGAAGAGAGAACCAAGTAAGCTGAGAAATGCAGTATTTGTAGCAGTTTTAAAACTTGTAAATGACACAAAATGCCTTTTTCAGGCCATGCTATATATTTTAATAGTCACATGTGGAAATCAGTGATTTATAGTATTAATGCACTGGCTCTTGCATGGAGCTTTTTACATTTGGCCCAGCAGTCTCTTAGCACCCCCTAGTGAAGGGGTCCTAACATGCAGATGTATCCAAACACATGATGTACTGAAAAAATAAATCACACACTGATGGATATGGATGTCTGTATTATCAAAGTTGTAATTCTGCTTTTTATAGTATAACATTAGGTCTTAAAAGCATTGTCAGTCATAATTCACTTTGCCATTTTCTGCCATAAATCTGCTGGTTTTAAAACGGCTTTCAGATGAAAACATGATTACAGATTTTGTGGCTGTTAATTTTATGACTAGACTTTTATATGATTTTTTTATGGTGTGTGAATATAAAGATTCCAAAATTCTGCCTATAAACAAATTGTAAAATATTCATTTCATTTTTTTCTTGAACATTTAAAACTCTCTATCAAGCCATCACGTTCATTTTGAATTAGACTTGTATTTCAAAGACAATAAAATTTTAATGTTTTGCACACATTTTTCCTCAAGCTTTGAGTCAGAGATGGAAAGTTGTATGTTAGGAAGTTAGGTACTGCAAGAAGTGTTGTATTTTTTTTTATGGATTATGAGGCTTTCTTTTTATTTCAGCTGAACTTTACTTCTGTCTTCTGTCTCACAGGAAGTGCAGCATTCTTCCCAGGCCCTGCTGGAAGAGAAAGAGGAGGTAAAGAGGAGACTGGATGAGGCCACAGCCAGAATCATACAGTTGGAGGAAGATCTGATTGGAGTGACACAGAAAGGCATTCAAAAGGAAACAGAGCTAGACAGGTGAATTCTCAGTAAAAGGATTGTGGCAGATTCACTAGATTTTCTAGATTTGTTTGTTTAGATGTACAGAGAGTTAGTAATGCGAACATATGCACTATTTAGTTATATATTGTTTTTGTTTCTGTTTCTCCAGTCTTAAGGACAGACTTAAGAAACTTACAGCAGAGAAGGAGGTTCTTGAATCTCATCTTAAGAATGAAAAAGATGAGAAGGAACTCTACAAGGTAATGCTCTATTTTTGTTGATATCAATACTAAATCCTCAAACTTACCAATATGATCTTTAAATAAAGATTCAATGTTTTGTTTTTTTGGCACACGATTGCACGGAATTTTATTGTAAACGGTACATGCCTTGTTCCGTTTTCTGGCACAATTGGTGTTTCTGTGTCTTTGTTGTGGTATGTGCTGCACAGGAACTGGGAGTGCCACATACTGTTGTGCTCCCACAGAAAACCTCTACCTAATTTAACTTGCACCATCACACTGCGTCTGTTTCAAAAGGACGACTTTATGGGCCTATCTCAATCTCTGTTTTGTAATTGAGGTCATGCAACATTTATTTTAATATGGTCTTTGATTGTGATCGGTGTTGTATAAATGAGGTAAAAAACCCCACTCTGTTTGTGTTTTATAACTTCTCGTGTGTGTGTGCGTGTGCGTGTGTGTGTGCGCGCGCCAGATTCACCTGAAAAACCGGGAGCTGGAGAACACTAAGTTGAGTGCGGAGCTGCAGATGTTGAAGTCTGTGGACGTAAACAAGGAAAACGCCATTGCCCAGTTTAAAGAGGAGGTGGGGCGCCTCCAGGCTTGCCTCACTGAGAAGGACAAACAGTACAAAGAGATCCTGGCCAAAGTTTCCACCTTGGTAAGAAAAAAAAAAGATTTTTGTTTTGAGGTCAGAAGTAGATAATAAACCGTATTTAATATTATTCATTATTATATCATATGAAATTTAAAGATTTCCAGTAGAAAGAATAGGAAGAGGAGAACTGAGATGTAATAACTGATCTTTAAAGAGAAATGAGAGTCAGTCGCCTTAAACGTGTTTACTTCTTGCAGGGAGATGTGAAAGCCCTGAAGGAGCAGCTGCGGCAGAAGGAAGAACAGCTCCAGGCTAACCAGCAGCAGTCCTCTTTGCTGGCTGCCGAGCTGAGAGACGCCTCCAGTGCACGCGATCGTACAATGTCTGAACTGTACCGCATTAAACTTGAGGCTGACAACCTCCGCCAAGCCAAGGCTGAAACTCAGGCCCAGTGCGTCCGCCTGGAATGCCTGGTGGAGCAGATGAAGGCAGAGGCCACGCAGGAAGCAGTAAGAGTGAAACTCAAATAGCCAGACAGCCTTTCGTGTTTAAAAGAGCTTCATTTGAAGTTAAGCGTATTTAATATCATGGTAAACAGGCAGATCAAGAACAAGGATTAATGTCTGGTAACATCTAAAATAACACATTAAATAATAAATATGCAAAAGTTCAACATTTTTCAAAATTATACATCAACTTTCATCAAAAGTTGATGTAAGAGGGTGAAGACTTTGTGTCATATATTTAGATCACAATAGCGTTTAATATTTTGTCACCATAAAGAAATAAAAGATAATAAATCATATCGTATATAATTGTCCAGCTGTGTATAGGTACGCTGTTTGGTTGAGCACTGTGTGAGAAAGTTAACGATATGAAAATAATGGAAACAGAAAACGTTTCTCCCACACAGTTTTTTTTGTTTGTTTTGTTTTGGGGTTTTTTAAACTGCTTCTGCATTTGAAAGATGTTGTAATTCTTCTCATACTTGCTGTTTTTATTGACCACCAGTCTCATACTAAAGAATCACTTCAATATAAACAGTGATAGTGATTATAGTTAATGACTCACAGGAAGTTATATCGCTGCACTGTCACAGTGGACCTTGCAGTTGGCCGGAGTTCTGATCTGTTCTGCTGTAATGTTTTACATGAACAGGCCAAAGCAGAGGACGAAGCTGCTGCAGACCCAGCTGTTGTAGCAGAGCTGCAGAGAGAGGTGGAGGATCTAAAGTTGCGGCTGCACATGGCTGCAGAACACTACAAGGAAAAATATAAGGAATGTCAGCGACTGCAAAAACAAGTGCTGAAACTCTCTGAACAGCAAGGGGTAGGTCCCCACGGATACCAGCCAACATACTGTATTCATGTCCCAACAAGTGAAAGAACAGAATTTCCATTTGTATCTTTGTAACACTACGCCTGCCTCACTTGTACTAGTTAATGCCTTCAGTCATTTTGCCAGTCTTGACTGGAAAGAAGTGCAAGCTGAAAATGAAAATTAACACATCAGGCAAATTCATTTTCATTATCATTCAGTCTGACTGTATAAAATAAAGTTTATTTTAATTTCACTGTAGATACATCAAAAATGGAAACTGGAAAATTCAATCTTGGTACAATTGTTCCCAGTTTTTATCTTTTGTTATTTTGGATTTTTACAAGTTCTTATAAGTAAAAGTAGCTCAAGCCTGTGTTAATCCTTTCATTCATTCATTCATATATATATCCATTCTTTCTT
>NW_005187485.1:1041572-1044086 GCF_000239375.1 Pundamilia nyererei | reverse complement strand
TATCGCATCGCAATCGCAATATTGGGGCAAAAAATCGCAATTAGATTATTTTCCATAATCGTTCAGCCCTACATTGCACGCTGAAGTACGTGGAAAAATCTCAGCTGGTGCAGACCAATCTTTTATTTACTTTGACTGTTTATAGGTCCTGCACCTCTGATACTTTGTGAGCAGTGTTTTTGTCATTTATTTTTCTCCTCTGTGTATATTGTGGTGTGATGAAAACTGAATCATGTGTTGCCCTTTAGGAGGAGAAGGAGCGTAGCTGCATGTTTGCTGATGAGCTGGCCAAGATGGAAGTGAAATTTAAAGAGCAACTGAAGACCAACGAGAACCTGAAGCTGCAGCTGGCAGCAGAGGAAGATCGTTATAAGGTTAGTGTAGGCAGAGTGCAGACACTTAGCACAGCCCAAGCTGTCAGCTGCCAGTGATGCTCTCCTTCAAAGCAGACCTGATTTGGACTCTTCTGTGTTTTTACCGCTGTGTATGGCTGGTATAGCTCAAGGATCTAGCCTTTGATGCTATCTCTCCCCTTGAACACAGTTTCTCTGACAGTGTTGTTTATGAGCGGGACGATCTGTGAGACAACATTTTACTGCTGTTTATGTCAGGCTCTGGAGACAAGCAAGTCTTGCTTGGCTCACAGGACTCATCTCTGGTTGCTTGGCTAATGCTGTGCTTGGCTCAGGTCAGGCGGATATTTGCTTAGTGTCTCACAGGGATTCAAGCAGGTTGTTTTGCTCTGAGCAGTATTGTGCATAAATCAGTCCTCAGCAAAGAGAAGCCTTTTATGGCTGTGATCAATTAACGTCACGCACTATGGTCTGACTGTATTTCACTTACACATTTTTTAATCAGCAGCACATTAAGAGTTTAAGTATATAAAGTGTTTCTTCATTCTTCTGCTTTTGTGCCCTTTACTTTCTACAGAGCCAGGTAGCTGAGAAGGGACGGGAGCTAAAGGAGCTTAAGGACACACTTGTGGTTGTTATGAAGGAGAAGGAAAAACTGGAGGGGGTTAGTGACAGCTTTCATTTTCTCTTTTATAGACTCCTTCCATTTTAAAAATTGCCTGAAATGTGCCATTCCCCTGCCATTTTCCCCTCTCCCAATCTGGTCTGTGTTTAATATGCCTCTAATTGTAGATGCAGAGTAAATGACTTCTTATTTTCCATTCCATTACTTTAGGCCACAGCAAGGTCCTCACTGACCTAAAATGTTGCTTTGAGGTAATGCTGCTAAAGTTAAGAGGAGAATGACCCAATTTGAGGTTTAGACTGTAAATTAACTTGGCGTCTCTTACTGACATAAAAACACAGAATCCTGTTCCCTTTGAAAGTGAGAAAATTCTTTTTAATGAAGGTGTTAATTAAACTGCTTTTGTGAGCACAACAAAAAGCCCCCTACCTCCAAAAAAAGTCACAGCTCTGTGTTGGGATGGTGCGGCTTTGCCTTTTTAGCTGGAGAGCCACACTGAGATAGAATCAGATATGTGGCCGCGATGCCCTAAAGGTTAGAAAAGCAGCTTCTCTGTCTGGAAGGCTGCGGGTTTCATGACGAGACCAGCAGGATAGAATCTGAGTGGAACAAGTGAAAAAGCAGTGCGTTAGGCTCCAGTGGAGCTGCTCCATGGTCAGCAGCAGGTTAGTGTGTGGTTGTACTGGGCTGTGAATGCAATCAGTTTTTTTTCTGGAAATTAAGATTATATCTTAAAGACATGTTAAAACAAAGTGTCCTCACTATATGCACATGATGGGACTGAATTTTGTCAGTGGTTTTTGCTGTTGTGAAGAAATTGTTTCAATTCCCCTTTTGCGTCAGGAGCTCCAGAAGGGCAGCAGCAGGAAGGGAGATCAGGGGACCAGTGAGAAAACCAGTCTGGAGAACCTCCAGTCCAGTGTGCCTTTATTCCTGCAGTACCCTGTCCCGTATGCACAGGATACCCCTACCCCTCTGTTGGTTTCTCAGAGCCCCAGCAAGCTGCATTTTGGGAACCCTTACTCCATCTCGGACTCAAAAGGTTTGTTTTCTTTTCAGAAGCCTTCACTAAACATTGCAGAGATGAGTGACTTTTTATTTACAGTAGCCGTGTCTCTGAAAATCCTCCTGCAGATGATGCGGATGAGTTCTCAGATGACCAGCCACTTAGGCTGCCCCCTGTAGGCCCGCCATCCTGGGACAGCAATGTGGTGTGTATCCAGCCTACCCGCAACCACAGCCGGCCAGAAGGCCATGAGGAGTCAGAGGAAAAGCAAAACAATAATGTAATATTCTCTCTCCCATGTGCAGTATGCAGTACTTCTAATTTCTATCATGTGTGTTTGTTTATCTTAATGCCATTTTGCATCTCCCCCTGTCTCTGCTGCTCTCTCAGGGTAATACCAGCGAACAGCCCACAGTAACTGAAACTCACAGCACATTTGTGAATGATGGACAAAATGCCTTCTGCTTTGATCCCAGGTAACACACCTTGATAATAACCAAACTCTCCAAGTGTGTTAAACTTGTGTATTG
>NW_005187485.1:1020060-1041502 GCF_000239375.1 Pundamilia nyererei | reverse complement strand
CCCCATTAGATGAAGCGCAGGCCACCCACGTTGCATCAGACGGATGCTCTTTATTAGCCGTGCTCCTGTTTTGCCCACGTCTTTGCTTGACTGCTTATTAACGTGAGCTTTCTCTCCCCTCTTTCTCTTCTGCCATCCACTTCCCACGCGCAGCATGGACATGAAACGATGTCCCCTCTGTGAGGTCATCTTCCCACCCAACTATGACCAGAGTAAGTTTGAGGAGCACGTGGAGAGCCACTGGAAAATCTGCCCCATGTGCAGCGAGCAGTTCCCGCTGGACTGCGACCAGAAAGTGTTTGAGAATCACGTGCTTACTCACTTCGACAGCCACCCGCTAAACTTCGACTAGATAAACAGAAAATCAGCACATCCAGTCTGCTTACTTCCTGTCAACCACTCACAACACTTTTCTTTTTTTTTTTTGCATGTAATGGTGTGAAGATCCTCTCTTTAGGACTATACTGAATTTTGCTTCTTTTTTTTTTTTTTTACACTTCACCTTAGAGAAATACTTGGAGCTGATTTAACATTTAAAAATGAAAATGATTCAGTGACATGGCAGGGCTACCAAATTTGTTTTCACACCATTTTCTTTCTTTTAAGGTGGAAGGTTTCATTTAATTTGGATTTTAAGGATACTTTTGGGGGATAAGACTGTTGTACGCATATATATGGACTTTAAACGGACAGATCTGTTAGTCCACACGATGTAATGAATCAGGGAAAGAGATAAGTGTTTACCAAACTTACATTTCAAACATGCAGTCAAATCTGCCCCCTTACACTGTACACGTCATTTAGTCAGTCTTTACAGACAGCAACCTTGGTGCACTATATGCAGTCAGGGAGAACTCTTCAGTGATTATATCCATACATGATTATACAGTATATGCTCAGATCATCTATTTTAGAATAATTAAAGCCAACAATATTGTGACAGCCTTGATAATTTATGTACGACTTTTAGGTTTCCTTTTCTTTGGGTTTGAATTATTTAATTGTGTCTGAATCTTTAAGAACTTTCATATCATCAGCTAATCGCTGCATGCCGAGCTTCTGTTGACCTTCCTCTTGTTCTTTTCTTTTACAGTAATAACTTATTTCATTCATAGAAATGTTTCATTAGTTTAGTGAGTTCCATGTATCTAAAATGAATTAATAAAATCTGTCTAAAACTGAATTGTGTCCAAAGAGTTAATAATGCAAACGTCAGAAGAGCAGAGAAACCTTTATTGTAAAGTAACAAACGTTTACATGAAGCAGCTTCAAGAAGAAATACAGTACGTCACCACCTCTGGTTTTACCGTTTCAGATATACACTTCCATACTTTTTTTTTTTTTTTAAACTTCAGAAATATATGAAAATATAATTTAATGCACTTGACACTAGACAATACATTCACTGTACACTATATCAAAGAGTTGTCTCCATACTGGCAGTTCAGTTTTGCCATGATTCCTATTTGGACTTTAGTTCCTTAACACAAACACCAAGCTGTGAAAATAACCTAGTGGCTCAGATTCGAGAATTTCACGCTCGGTTTTCAATTACTTTAATTATTAAGTCTTTACAAATGGCTAACACATTTTTATGGCACAAACTAAGAGCTGCATGTGTTCCCTCGCAGCCTAAGAGCAGAACTATGAGAATGCAAATGTGCTGAATATACTGACACTAGTTCCTCTTTTCCCATTATCCATGACAGACAGCTAGTTTTGTGAGACCTGAGACCTGTACTATGAAACAGGATTTGGGCTTATCCAGGAAAAATCTGCTAAACCTGGGTTATCAACTCAATAAGGAGGTTCACTTCTTAGCAACGTACATCGCCATGTTGACTTATCACATACACCTAACCTGTATTTGAGATAATAATCCAACAGGTACGAAATTTAACCAATCAGTTCTGTGGAAAATGGCGTTCCCATTCTTGGAAGATTTGAGGTTTTTCTTGATCACGTCAAGAAATGCAATTTCATAGAACGACTTTTCTTATATTCCGGTTATTCTTTTATTAAAGAAACAATATATAATCCTAAAAGGGGAACCCATTTGTACTTTGCATATAGGCTAAGCCTTTTTTTATTTATGGTAAACTATTAGATTGTCCTGTATGTTAAGTATAAAGCTGATACTGATAAGTTTTCCAACTTGCAGGGTCAGCATTCTTGTTAGTTTTCTTTCATAGCTTCAATAAAAGTGCTTTTTCAGTCATTTTC
Source organism: Pundamilia nyererei (assembly GCF_000239375.1). Classification (NCBI taxonomy): domain Eukaryota; kingdom Metazoa; phylum Chordata; class Actinopteri; order Cichliformes; family Cichlidae; genus Pundamilia; species Pundamilia nyererei. The sequence continues at coordinate 1,039,279 of NW_005187485.1, read as the reverse complement.
AAAAAAGTACTTAAAGCTCAAACACATCCATACAGCACTGATATACTATAGTGCTTTTTGTTGCTACACATACTCACAGCTGTGCTGCTTTTCAGTTTGTATCATGTCTTTAATTTTAGAAAAATATAAAAAGCTTCCTTTTTAATATCAATCTGTTGCCACAAGACCTGTCCATGTTTCTGATTGGTCAGATGCTACCAACGCCATCCCACAGCTACTAAGCTGAAAGCCACCTCTGCCTGATTACCTTATCTGGGTTCACTTATGGCATAGATATTGTGGGTATGGTGAACCTGCTTCATAACTCAGGCCTCAGGCAGTCAGTGAATAGTAAACAGAGTGGGCTGACTGCCTGTGTTCAGCAGCTTTGAAAATAAAGTTATACAAAGACTTTTTGGAATGGTTTACATTTCAAGGCAACTGCTGTTATTACAGAAATCTTACAATACTGAAAAGATGAAATGATTGATGTACATCTTTCCTTGGAGCAATGTAGAACGTGCAACTCTACACTCACTGTATATACACTAGAAACAAGATGTTGGTAAAAATGCTAATTTATTTGGCAACTTTTATAAAAGTGCTTCAATCCCTTACTGTAAATAAGCATGGAAAACTGCTTACGTCTTCAGGGAAGCTGTCAGGAACATGAGGAACAATGACAGCTTAAATACTATCAGAACACTTGGGCAGGATTATGATGCTGAAATGTTAGCAAAGAAAAAAAAAAATCACCTGAGAACATTCTTTTGGTGCTCACACACATGTTTAAAGTAAAACTTATCAAAAATGTTTTGAATTCTTGTGATATGAAAGGAACAGTAACTACAAAAAGTCCAACAAATGATCAGTAACATTAAGCCTATTAGAGATTGCCAAATAATGCTTTTATGCTGGATTTCATGCTATAAAACATTATATAAAACACTGAATTTGTCTCAGTCACATTTTATCCTAAAAAAAGAAACTGTTTAATGTGACAAATGCATGGTATGATTGCTTCCTTTCTCAACAATTATCCCAATCTTTTCTCTCCTTCCCTTTAAACCAGAATGCCCAGCAGTACATGTAAGGCTACTTGTGACCTGGGCTAACACATGCCTTCACCATCTGTCAAATGATAAATAAATAAATGATAGTTTAAATGTGCAAAATGCAAAAATGTGAACAAAATAAAGATTCAACATTCTGAATAAAAGATATGAAAGAACAATAATATGTTTATACCATGCAATAGTGTGTAGTGTAGTAAAATGCAACGAGAGGGGAAGAAAAGGGGGAGACAGCTGCTGCTGGTGATGGTGGTCTGTTGATGGTTGCTGACATAGCCTGAAGGCAAGTGCTGGTACCTCACTCAGGCTCTACTGCTGCAACTTGCGGATCATGTCAGTAGAGATGGGTGGATGGAAGTTGATTGTGTGGTGGCGGAGACCCTGAGATGTTTTGTAGCTCTTCCCACAACGACACTTAAAGGGTTTGCGCACCCTTATCTGAGTTCGGTGGCCGTTCTTGGCATGATACTTAATTCCGTTTACATTCTGTAATGGAACAAGGAAATGAAAGAGCCACCACTTTAGACACGCACCAACCAAAGACACAACAAAATAACCTTGAAGCTATTGTAATTCAACCAGTCAGAGGACCAGGATTCTCTCTCTGCGAATGGAAGATGTGTAGAGTTAGTTCACATGTGCATTGACTCTCAAGGACTCTGACTCTGGGTTAGTTGATGTATTTTAAAATATTAAAATTAATATTATAGAGTTGTCCTTGTTAGTGGAAAGACTGTTATTTAGTGCAGATATACATATTCCTTTTTTTCCAAAAGGTGATTAGTTTATTTATAGTAGTCTGTGACTTATGGAAGAAACTGGTTGTGTTCTCCCCTGCATAGATTACAAAACCAAAGCAATGCAAAGTGTTTTTACTTGGAAATAATCACATGTTAAGCCAAAACTCTTCACTGACACATTTCTGGTGCATATAAAGCAGATGATTATGCTTATGATCATTTAATAGGAGACGCTCAGAACAGAAAGGGGAGAGCTGGAGGAGGAGAGCTATTGATTTTTAAAATTCTGGTGTGCACTGCTTGGAGAAAATAATATTGACACATAAAACTATACGCATGTGCGTCTGATTAGCCAGTCCAAAAGTATGAGCATAAAAGTATAGTTATATTAGGTTCCAATTGTCAGAATTGTTAGAAGGTCAGATTTCAGAACATCGCTGCAGAAATTAGCTGGCTTGGCTCTAAACCTTTGTTTCCTTTTATCCAAAGGTCTCAAGGCTGAGGAACAGATTGTTTCCCAGAACTGTGGCCTCCATCACAGTCCTTCCTGCCCCGCAAAAATCACAAATTCTGAAAATTATAGGCACCTACAGATATAGTTATATACCCATCTTCATTCTTAGAGACCGGTATTTTAAAATCATGGTCATACCAAAATGAAAAAGGCAAGGGATATTATGATTGATCTAAAATATAGTGTATATAGTGTAGGGTTAGGGTAGGGTAGTCTATAGTGTAGCATTAAAGGAATTCACAGACTTGGGAATATCTATGATATTTACCAGTCAACATCTGAATGTAGGACAAGATGTTTTCTTGTTTCAAATCTATCTTGTTTTACTGCTAAACAGATGCCTAAGGCTGCCTGCTACCTCAGACTAAGTCATCGCCTATAACCCTGTCATTCACGTCAGCAATGCAATTTTCTCAGGCTGCACATAATTTATTCCAACCACACACACCAGATGTGGATGGAAAATGCTATAAAAACTCCACATCTCTGAAGTGGACTAGATGTATGCATTTCTGTTGTTGTAATGCTCAACTAAGAACCAATTTTCCATTGTCAACAGCAGGGAATCGGCTGGATTTATTTTGAAAGTAAATAAAATCACATCTCTCACACTTAATACAATGCAAATATGTCCGGTTTTCATTTGGTCTCTCTGGTCATGATAAAGATATTTCACACCGTTTTATTATGTTTACAACAGGCATCCTAATAAGATTTAAGAGACCACGAATGAAACTTACCTTATATCTCTTTTTACATCCTGGAACTGGGCATGCAAAAGGCTTTTCATCTCCTCCGTTCATGTACATGGAACTGAGGATGGACTCTGAGCTGATGGCGCTTTCTGTGGTCCATGACTCATCACTGTCAGACTCCTCAAACTCTACATCCTCTTCGTCACACTCACTGCCTGTTAGAGGGTGAAAGATTTAAAGTCAAATAGCAAACGCCTGAGGGCATCTTCACCAGGATTATATTACACAAACCTGCTTCCAAGAAGCTTTGTTTTATGCATATTTTCTATGACGATGAAACCCTGGCCTCTGAGCTTTCAGCCCGACCAACGTGGACCCTTCACAGCATGTGTTCAAGGATAGCATTCCCACAATCTTGACTTCATTTGTTGCAAGTTTTTGGAAAGACTGAAATATGCAAATTGTGGGAAAGAATTTAGGCATTTCATTGAGGTCTTAGGTCAACACGCTGCTATTGTTTTATTAATTCATTAAAGATGCCATTCCAGAAAAACGCATACTTCACAAAAAGAAGACAGAAGTACGTGGGAAAACGCTGCAAAAAAAATAAAAGGGGGGTCCTGTTATTTATAAAGCTAAATAAAGAAACCTAATTAGCTGGACTTTAAGGGCTGTCCCTGATTTTTTGCAGCCTTACAGTGAGCTTCTTTATGGATGTCAAGTCAGGCCCAGCAAGCTCCAGAACTTTCTCACTGTCTCCCCCCCCCAAATCTATTATGATGTTTGTCCTTTTAATTTTTAATGGTATTTAAAAAACATGTAATAATTCAATCATATAATTAATCTAAAGAATAGATTATGCATTTATGAGGGCATGGAAAGAAAAGATGAACACAGACACCATGTGGTCACTTTTCATGTCAACACCAGACACATGAAAGATTTTTTTATATAGTGACAGCCGAGGCAATAAAACACTTCAGCTATAGTGCCTGAACAGGCAAATACAAACTAAACAGACTCAAAGTGGCTGCTTGCTTGTAATTAAGCTCAATGAGGAAGACTGCTGCAGAGGCCACACTGGAGACTGGAATTACCAGCACCAACTCAGCCCGAGTCAGGGAACATTTCTCCCAGGGAATTGATCAAAGTCAGCAAAACTCTCTGATCGTGGGACTTCCCGATCCTGAAAGGACTTCTTTTAGTAGAATAGTTCTTTCAGCAGGATGTAGCAAAAAGACAAAGCCCACAGACTGTGTGAGGTTTGTTCTTGGTAGTGTTGCATGTGGATAACTTAATTCAACAAAAACAAAAACTGTCAATCACAGAAAAATATTTTTTGTTATTCAACCTGTGTTTTTTTAGCTGATTTACTTACAGGATAATTCATTTAGATGATACTAAAAACAGAAACTTTGGCTTTAACATGGATATTAAACAGAGATACATATAATAAATATTAGGTGTTAACAGTAAACTATTAGATTTCCTTATAATAAAGACTCAGCACAAGGATCAACACCAGGAATGACAAACTGTAGTAACCAATCATTTAACTGTAGCTTCAGTTAGAAAAATACATGAATGTTAAGCATCTGGAAATACACATCCTATCCTTGAAACCTAATTAGATGAACTAGTGTGTTGATTATGGTTACCTGTAGGTGTGCTGCTACGGAAAGAAGAAGAAGGGGTGATGGGTGGGGTGACTGGAGGGGTGAGGTTTCCACTGGCGTGGCGGGGTGGTGTGGAAACATTGCTACGTGACAGATTGCCTGTAAGAGACAGAGACAACTTGGGCTGCACCTTCTTCTTCAGGGCCTCGTGTTCTCGCCTTGCAGCATCTGTCATGAACCTGGCGTTGTGAGGTATAAAACTTGTAAGGGTTTGCAAACTTTTTGGATGGAAAAAAAAAAGAGCATCATCTCATTCAGACTACAATCTAGTGTACTGTAGGTTTGGTACTGCTTAAGAAAAAAAAAATCAGTGGCTGCATTTCCCTTTGGGCTTTATGATTGACAGTAAAGTCGTCAGCAAATGTGCACCATAAAACCAAAATGTTAATATAGACACTGTTAAAGCAAATGTGGAATTAACAAATTAGGTGATAGCCACATCAAGATGTGTTTGTGTGAGCAGGGAGACAGAGGCAGACCTTCTTGTACAATGGTTTGCTGCATAAGGCTCTTAAAACGACTGCACAAGCAGCATATCAAAGACAACCAGGATGAACGCAGTGCAATAAAACACCCAACTGCCAAATACTGTAGCAATTCATTTAAGCAATCCACCAGATGACGTTTTTTAGATTGTTGGTAGAACCTCAAAGGAGTACAGCACAAACTTTTCTAGTTAAATCTTTTCAGGCAAACCACTAATAATATTCATCTTATGATTTTGTCAGATTTTAGTAAATTAAAGTCACTTTACTGAAAAGTGAGTTACTGCATTACTAAGTTAACCTTCAGTGGGGTTATTTCAAAAGGAAACTTGTTTCTTTACCTGTTGATATAGCTAAGAGCAACATATGTTGGCTGCTGCTGCTCCTGCTTCTCCAGGAGACATGGGTCTGTATCTGGGAAGACAAGATAGACATAAAGGCAGAAATTTAGCCACAAAATATACCAGTGAACAATGGCACAATTCTTCAATTTTACATTAAAGTTTGTCATATTTTCATGCCAAAGTTATTTTATTTTTTGTTATCCATTTATTACCCTAAGACAACTGTTGAACTGAATTTAATTACTTATACAATTTGGTCCTTAATTACTTTTCAGGGTCCCTACACTCCAAACAGTTTCATATAACAAAAAAAAGAAAAAAAAAAAGAAAAAAGAAAAAAAGAAAGAATGAAAATAAAATATGTATAACTAATAGATAATATATCTGGTTATATAATAACTATTATATGAAATTACATAAAGCAAGTTGCCATATAATAACTTCAGAAGTATTACAGCAAACAAACTACATTCAAATATTCATACCTATACCCAATACATAAACTAAATACAATAGAAAACGTTTTAAGCTATACAGTCAAAAACTAAAGACCTCTTTAAGCTGTTTTAAATGTAATCCATTACATCATTTTACAGAACAGCTGCTGTATGATCATGGTGACAAAAACATAGGTAGGTATTCCAGAGAGAAGACCGCATCAGAGCACTACATTATCTCTCGTCAGAATACAAGAAGAACGATTCACCAATTACATGCGAGGCTAGCATCATCAAGCTTCGTATGAGCTTTTGTGATTCATACGACCAACCCGGTACAGCTCTAAAGTAATAAACATTTCACATTTTAAAACAAAAATGAATTTGTGTCAATGCACCATAAGGCAGAATGGTGTTTTTGACCTAAATAAGGATAGCCAGTTCTCCCTCCAATGCAGTCTTGGTGTCACAGGGAGGATGAAGCACACAAAAGTACCGTATGCATTATCCACCTAGAACTAACCTCTCAACCAAAAAAAAAAACCAAACAAACCCAAAACAAAACAAAAAACCCCAACAACCTCAAAACTATCTCAATTATTTTCAGTGATATGCCAGGCTGTGTTGGATGCACTGTTGTGTTCCATGTTTGTGGCAAAGTACTTTTTCTACCCAGACAGGCAGGCACAGAGGAAAGGTGCGGCTATGTGGGAACTTATGCTGACTTTAGTGATTTTTAAAGGGGTGTTTTTAGAAGCCAGCTTTATTGTGCATGTTGACACAGTGGAAATATAATCAGGAAGAGTTTTGGCAACAAAAATGAAAAGGAAAAAAATAGAGCAGCTAGTAAATATGGAGGGCTTTAGATTTAGAGAAGTATCCTTTTCAAAACTTTGGCACCAGATAACGTTAACATGACAAACGGCTATGTAAGTCATCTGTAATCTACTCTGTGTCATACTAACACATATATGAATAAATTAAGGGTCTTGCAAAAGGTTAGTCAGTGTGCACCTTGGCAGTGCGCTTTGATCAAGAGTTCCAGGTATTCATTTGTGTGGAAGAATTCGATAGCATGTGTTGTCAAGAAAAGGATGTGGGCTCAGCTCGGAAAATATTTTGTAGAACTACTCAAAAGCAAGGTATTGTGCAATGCACATCATTATTGTTTTAAAGATGATGTAATGATTATCAAGAAAACTGATGCTGGAGAAGATCCATAAGCTGATGTTAGCTTCTAAACCAGCTTCTCGTGTCCTTTGAAAGACGTCTACAAAGTTCATGTCATATCTGCTTAACGCTAGAAAAAAACAAAACAATGTCTAGACTGTCAATTCAGTTTTATCTATACAGCACCAAATCACAACAACAATCAAGGTGCTCTATATTGTAAGGTAAAGATCCTACAATATTAGAAAGAAACCCGAACAATCGCACAACCCCAGGAGTAAGCACTTGGAAACAACGGGAAGGAAAAACCTCAGACAGGACCAAATTTAGACATGAAAACCCAGAGCAAAAAGAGACAAGACAAGAATGGGAGAAAGAACCAGAGTTTAATAGTTACTGGTAATTAGATGCAGTGATGTATAAATACACAGGGAGTTAAAACAGTGAAGAAAAAAACAAACCACTCATACATGTATCACTGGAAGCCCCCAAGCAGCCCGAACCCATTGGATCATAGCCAAGGGATGGCTTAGGGTCACCTGATCCACCACCCAACTATACGCTTTATCAAAAAGCAAAGTTTTAAGCCTAATCTGAAAATTAATGAGGCTGTTTATCTCCCAAATCACAACTGGGATATGGCTACATAGTAAAGGGGCCTAATAATAAATTACAACAGTGTAGCCTAGAAGTGTTACATTCATGAATAAATGAAGCATCAGTAATATTGCACAAATGAATGGAGGCTGTCCTACATTTTTGTTTAATGTAATCATTAAATATTTCTCACAGTACTGGAGGTCAAAGCAATCCCATTTAAAGTAAATATCTGGTTACACACCAAATTTCGAAGATTTGTAGGACCAGGTACACAAACTTAAGCTTTTTCTGAATTTAAAAGCAGGAAATTAGAGATAATCCAGGCCTTTATGTCATTAAAGCTATAGTTTAACTAAATTTGTATCATCTGGCTTCATAGATAATTAAAGCTAGGTATCACCTGCATAGCAATGAAAATATATGCAGTGTTTTCTAATAGTATTGTCTAAGGAAAGCATGGACAATGTAAAAAGTATTGGTCCCAGCAAAGAACCCTGTGGAACTCCATGACTAACCTGTGTGAGGACTCCCTATTACCCTGCACAAATTAAAATCTGTCAGATATCATTTAAACCACTGCATTGTTGTTTTTTTAAATAACAATTTTGTGTTCTAATCTCTGTAGTAAGATTTTGTGGTCAACAGGATCAAACACTGCACCTCAAATATAACCAGACAATAACAGAGATGAACCCACTGTCAGAGGCAGTAAGAAGATCATTTGTAACATTCACTATTTCCATTTCTGTGCTATGACGCACTCTAAATCCTGACTTAAAATCTTCAAAAAGAAAAAAAACAAAACATTTCTTTGCAAGTAATCATTTGACTACTTCTTCAAAAATTTTAGAAATAAAAAGAGAAGGTAAGAAATTGGCCTATATAGCTAAGACAGCTGAATCAAAAAAAGGGCTTTTAAGTAAAGGTTTATTTATTCATCATATTTAAAACTGGAGCATTAATTAATGGTATACGTTTTTGAGTAGAATTGAGGGGTCTAAAGGCATTTCGATGGTTTAGAGGAACACATTATTGAAGTTAACTCAGAGAAAACTCAGAAAAACAAAAAATTGAAGACAAAGACTAAATAAATGTTAGCAGTTTTGAAAGTGGCTATACTTAATGGCACATCTGTGGGGCGGCTGTGAATATTTTTTCTCTAATGGTTAAAATTTTGTTCTGTTCTACAACACTGTTTTATATAAAATATAGAACAAGACTGCTCAGGAGCCTTCTGTTTTAAATTTCCATTGCAGTTTTTAAAAAAAGCTGCTCTGCAGACGCCACATTGCTTACACATGACCACACTTGACACATACTGTGTTTTCCCATGCTGTGCTCCAGACATTCATCTTGCTCAGTGGTGCTAAATGTACAACAATAGCCAATCTCCACACCCTGAGGTGAAGCAGGGCTGACTTCAAACACTCTTCCCACTGCTGTCCATGTGGGCAAAGAGAAGATGCCCCATAAAACAACAGTTTCTACCACTTACCAACTAAACCTCCATGTCCAACTCTGTGAAAGACTGCTACCCCCATGTGGTTAAAACTATTACTCATTTTGCCTATGTGCTTATTTGTACACTTACACCTAAGGCCATTTCCAACACTGAATTTTAAATTATGGTTTTGTAAGGCACAAATACTAAAGTGCTGCTTTAACAAGCTATGTGTATTGAGTAACAAAAAATAATGCTAATCATACTGATAATTGCCAATTTCTATTTGATATAATATAAAAAAAATACTAAGGCATTGATATGAAACACATGGTAAAGATGCAATTAAAGTTCTTGGTTAAAGGAGTAAGCAACACCTTTTTCATGCTGTAATAAAAATCTTGAGTCATGCTCATTTATTGCTTCCACTGCCTTGGGATTTTACTCCTGTTTGCATCTTTCTTTGTTTAGTGTTTTCCCCGAGTTCGAATACAATTCTCCTGGACAGAAAGACCTAGAGGGTCAAAGAAGAACTTGTTAGGTTTAGGGGCTCTCTTTCCCTTTTAGGTGACTATTTATTTTGTCTTCTAAATATACCTGCTATTTATAAAACTGCAAGGCTGGAGTTGAATACCACACATCACCACTTTTCAGTAGTGGATGCTGGTACCACATGTTTGCAGACTGGTCATATTCTAACTTTTGTTCAAACACACTGATTAGAAGTTCCACCTAATACATCAGACTTTTGATGTATAAGAGAAATATAGGTTAAGCTAAATGTAGAAAAAAATCCAAATGAGAGAGATTTAAATTATGCAGACACAATTGCTCATAAAGACATGGACACCTCACACAACGCTCTAAATTTTTATCAGTGAAACCCAAACCACATTTAAGCAATATAAATATAAAAAAATATAATCAACAAGGCATCAGTCAGTCAGTCTTAATTTAAAGTCACCATAGGCGTCAGAAGGCAAAGAGCTTTGTACAGTTAGTTTGTACAGCCAAATATCTAGTAAATTGTGGCAGAGTGTTATGATAGATAGAGCAGGTCAAATCTCAGCACCTAAGGCAGAAGGTTTCTTTCAAGGCCTCAGTCGTAAGCAAGTGTTTCATTAACAGTGGATTTATCCCCAGTGAGAAGGATAGCACACCTCTCTTTACTCTCCAGCCAAAGTCATGGAAACATAGAGTAGGAAAGACACATTCATTACGACACTATTCCCATGCCAAAAGCACAGGACTGTGCATATACTACTGTAGGGACTTTTCTGAGCTGTGGGTAATGGCATGTGTCTGTGAGAGAGTGCACAAGAAATCCCTACTAAAATCCCTAATGAGTTTCAAGCAAAGGAATGGCGGTCTGCTCATGCAGCAGTGGATCGGTCTGTCCCTGCACGCTGTAAATCACACACACCTCAGGTAGGACCAGAGAGGAGGCCAGCAGGGGCCAGCTCCCCACAGCCTCCGCTATTCTTTTGGGGCCACCAGCAGTCAAGCACCAGGACGAAGGCGCCTCAAATAGAGATGGGAACCCCTCTAATCAGACTACACAGGTGGTCCACTTTGGTGGCCAGTTATTAGAAGCCTTCTGGGAAACAAAAAAAAAAAAAAAAAAAGGGGATTTATTCACCATCGCTACTTCTAGAGGCAAAGAAGCACAAGCTCCTTCATGGTCAAGTGGGAAAGAAAGACAAATCAGACTTAAAACATTTAATATGTAATTTGATTTCTGATTTCCACTGACATTTTATCAAAATATGTATTAGTTTAAACCACTTTCTGCTCTGCAATCCAAAACTTCCCACACAAGTTGTGGTTTTCAGCAAATTCCCTTTTCCCCCCACAAACAACACACAGTTCACAAAGAAAAGTTCTCATTTAGCAACATGTAAGAAAAAAAAAACTGGATACAATGACAAACGCTGTTAATTTTTGTAGTAATGTTATTTTAAAAAAAAACAAAAAAAACCCAAACATTTATTGGACCTAAACTCTTTTCCAAAATAGAATAGAATAGAATAGAATTCAACTTTATTGTCATTGCACATGCACAGGTACAGGGCAACGAAATGCAGTTTGCATCCATCCAGAAGTGCTTTAGTGATATAGATATATTACAATATATATTAGCAATAATATAGATATGTGAGTATATTACAGAAATGGGTCTATTATGGTATGTTATAATGTACACGGTATGAAGTATGTTGTGAATATTCTATAACTATAAGTATGTACAGGCTGTAGTGAGTACAAGCTTTGTACAGGATATGAACAGGATATAAATATGAAAAACTTTACAGAATATGAAATAAATAACTTTACAGTATCTGGGATATACAGCTATACAGAAATGGGAACTATGCAAGTTGTAAACAGTTGTAGGATTAAAGATTATCGAATGTACAGAATGATTATTTACACAGGGCTATACAGTAGTGCAGTTAAGATAAGTGAGGGTGTAGATAGTTTCTACAGAGGCTATATAAAGTGCTAGTGGTTGTGAGTGGTGGTTCAGTCCATGTTATTATTGTGTTTGAGGGTACAGTTGTCCATTGTGGGTGTGTGTATGTTCAGTCCAAAAGAGCACTGAACTTTCATCTAGGAGTTTGTCTTGGCAGTTTTTTTTAAGCATTTCTTAAGACTTTAAAGTATTTCAATTAAGAGGTCTAGCCTTGACATGATGATGCACAATCATTTACATTTTGGTATAAACCACTTAATTTATGTGACACTTGTGTATGAGAGTGAATCCTGACTGAATTAGTGGTTTCAGTGTATCTCTGGACCACTAAGACATTCTGTGAAAGGAAACCTAGAGACTATCACACAACAAACCTTCCTGGGGCAAGGGGAAGTGACGCCTGCTATTCTCCCCTAACACCCTTCACGACACACACACACACACACACACACACACACACACACACACACACACACACACACACACACACACACACACACACACACCTCTCTCATTTCCACCAGTGTCTAGCTCTCCACCCTCATGGCCAAATGCACTGCAGGGTAGAGCAGAGTGGTGAGCATTATGGTGACATGTTTATGGTGGCTCTGAGCAGCAGGGAACATTACCAGGAGTGGTGGCACAGGTAATTCATTACAATGTGACCTCGAAGGAGGAAATGAAACAGAGTCAATCTCCATGTGTACAAGCTGCCTTTGTGGCTTACTGAAAAAACATGGCAGGGTTAAAATAATCCATTATCGATGTGTTTAATTCAAACAGAACCTCATGTGCTTTCACAAAGATGTGTTTTCACAAACACATATCAAAACATACAATAATTATTTCTTATGGCCATTTACAAATTTTGATCCATCTGGAGAATACATTCTTAATGAATTAATTATTTCCCTGGTGTATCAAATAATAAAAAATATGAGTTTCTTAATGTTTTCTGACAAACAGTCCCAATCCCAAAAATACTGAGCTTACAGTAAAACACGGCAAAGCAACAAATTGTTAAAAATAACTAATATTTTTAGTTTTTGTTTAAAAAAATGACTTCAGATTGATTTTCTGTTACTCTAATAATAAATAAACCATTCCAGCACAGTGTGCCAGGAATAATTATTTTTAAATTTGAGTCTGAATTTAACTTTGCAGCTGTTTCGTTTATAAACTTGTGTATTCGGAAGGCTAAAGAAGTCCTGTGCATAGCAAAGCAATGTACGACAAGTAACCAGGAAACAGCTTTAGGTCAAACTTGGGTGTTACAGATAAAATCACTAAAATAATAGACTCCAGCAAAAATATCACGTTGACTACGCATGTTGTGTAATGTCAACATTATCTCCTGTGTGAAACCTTTTTATGAAGTATGTTGCAGTCACCGCACAGGAACAGAAGCAGCAGTGTCGGGGGTTGGGGAAATGTAATTAGGCTCACCAGGTGCACAGATCAGGGAACTAGTTGCTGTTTCCCAAATTTATTACTTCCGCGCAGATTATGAGGGTGCAGAGCAAAATCTACCAAACGAGCCTCCAGTGAGGACTGGCAACAAGCAGACTCATTGTTATCGTGTATGGACACTACAGGCCATCTACCCAGCAACACATACGCACACACTAAAAGGTTTAAATAACACGATCGCCATTTTCTTTTGGTCTACAGTGGCCTGGTTGCTCAGTGAGAAAGTAAACATTTCAGCGAATAGGTGGGTACAGTTTTTATACCACACAAGAATATCAAGTTCACAGGAGCTCTTTCAGGCTTAAGCCAGCACGCATTACAGTCAGAATTCAAACTTTCCTCGTCCTGATTAGCATGTGCCGATTTTGCTCACAAAGGCCCAAGAGGACAGCCTGACTCTCATTATTAACTTAAAACTCAAAATATAGTTTAATTCACAATGGGGTTAAAAATAAATAAATAAATAACCCCACTACCTTGAGTTTATACTTCATCTGGGCTGATAATCTATATTTTCATTGCAGCTAACAAAAAAGCAATAAGTTTCAATATTCTCTTGATAAATGACCCTAGCTAGACTCTTCGATCAGGCTAGAATGTGAAAAATATGTAGAGTTGTTAAAATGAACTGACTAACTTCTGGCCTATAATACCCATCTAAAAAGACAGCAACCAACAGCAAAGGAGCGCCATCTTTTGTTCACACACCCAATCAGCAGGCTGGCTAGCAGTGGACAAGAATGTGTTCTTGTTTTCCAGGCGCCTAATTATAATGGAGAATGTTCTTTAAGCAGCAGGCCACCAGATGAGGAGGAAGACATGCCAAATCAAGCACTCGCTCTGTAATTATGCTTCACAGGCACTTGGCACAACGCGCAAGATTTCTCACTTCTCAGTGAGCACAGGCCAGCAGACAAAGGAGGGGGGCAGCAAAGTTTTTCCACTTTGAGCCAACTAATTGCTTCATTATTCCCCAATAAGTCATTTGGAAGACTTTTTTTTCTAAGGCTAACACCTTGGACACATGCACAGCACATAGTCAGAGAGCGGAGGATATTAAAGCCAGTCAGGCAACAAACAAGAACAACAGAGACAGCTGAGCCCTGTCAGCTTCAATAGCAAGAGTCTGAAATATTACATTAGGGAACAGATGTAGTTCCCCACAGTTTGACGATCACACGTTCAAATCGTGAGGATTGGAATTCACTTTCTTGACTAGCCTTTGTTAAAAAGACATAAATGCCTTAGCACTTATCAAAAAAAATGCAGTATTCATAACATTTTAATATAAAAACGTGACAAGCAAGGATTAGATCGAAATGAAAAACCACAGGGCACTCTTCATAGGGTGGAATTTCTATGCTTTGTCCTCCTTTTTGATTTTAATGGGGACCATAGTTTACAAAATGAGTGTCATATTGTATTAGATAAGATGTGAAACTAGTGACTGAGATCAAAAACTAATTAGGAAAATGTTTACTTAGGGCAGGGGTCCCCAATCTCAGTCCACGAGGGCAGGGGTCCCTGCAGGTTTTAGATCTCACCCTGGGTCAACACACCTGAATCACATGATTAGCTCATTGCCAGGCCCCTGGAGAACTTCAAGACATGTTGAGAAGGTAATTTATCCATTTAAATCAGCTGTGATGGATCAAGGACACATCCAAAACCTGCAGGGACACCGGCCCTCGTGGACTGAGATTGGGGACCCCTGACTTAGGGTATACGCATGGAGGCCATAGGCATGGAGGCCATAGGCATGGAGGCCATAGGCATGGAGGCCATAGGCATGGAGGCCATGAACTACTGCATTTGGTTCACTTTTTGGATCCAGTAGCTACAGAATTTACAGTTGAGGTCAGAAATCTGGATACGCTCATCAAGACTGATGCTTAATAACTTCTCGTTAGTGATTGTGATTGACAACTGGCAGTTTCTCTTTAACAATGTAAAAATGATTAGTTTGACACCACTCACTGATTAAGCAATAATCTGAGCAATGGGAAAGTCCAAGGAACTCAGCGTTGTAGGGTTACACAAGTCGGGAAGGTCTCTTGGAGCCATTTCTAAACAACTGCCCATCATAATTTCAAACAACTTCATACAGAGTTGCAAAGTTACAGACATTCTGTACTTCAGTAGAAGTACAAACACTACTGTTAAAAAATACTCCAGTAAAAGTTGAAGTACTGATTCAATTTCTTTACTCAGGTAAAAGTCTAAAAGTAGAGACTCAAAATAAGAAAGCAAAAAAATAATTCTTTGGAGGATGTTTCTGGTTTTGTGCAAAGATAACCGATTTTTTTTTATTGTAATTATGCTCAGCTTGAACCTGAAGAAAAAGAAGGGACGTAAAAAAAATCAATCTGATTTCTGTTGCCTACATTGTAGAGGGTAACACAATAATTTCTATTGAAAGCTCCAGTAGATTTTCTTAGTGTACATGCTGTGATCAGCTGACCTGCTGCCCACTATGGATTTACACAACTGAATTTAACAAGAAGTCAGCAGATGTTTCACAGCTGACACTACACTGTTTATGCTGTCTTTATATTAGTCAGTATAAAGTCGATATAAGGGTAGAATTCAGCGAATGAATCTAAGCATCATCAGCTTAACTTCAAATTCATTTCTGCTTCACTTGATGTTGATGGTCTAGCTCAGTTTGTTTAGCAGCAAATTTCACAATATGAAAAAAAACATAATGTCAGATGTACAGACCCAATATCTGATTTAAAAACATTAGGACTTTTCCAGTTTATCAAATCCCACTGAGCAGTCCTTACCTTTAAATCTAACCTCTCTTCTTCCTCTCATGTCCTGTCTTTCTTATCTTTCTCCATCTCTGAGTGAAGTTAGCTCTCTTCCTTTTCTCTCCCTGTGAAATACAGAAGCTGGACCTTTAGCTAGCAACACACTGTGAGACAAACTGCACAAAAACAGTTTGTATGTTTGCTGATGTTTGCTGAGCTGATAGAAATGACCTGACAGTTAAAAAAAAAAGAAACTCCCTTTATGCTCGCTCCCCTTCTGTAGCACTAGCTAGATGCCGAAGTACCTCAACTTATGGACACCTGCAGTAATTCGATGTTGTGGCAAAAAACAAACAAAGAAACCACTGTCCCATGTTTAACCTTTGACTATGGCACATGTCATCTCTTTTTATGTCACATCCTCTGATGATTAATAAATGCAGGCTCGCAGTGACAAAACAATAACTCCCCCCAAATGTGTTAAAGCAAAAGTAACAAGCCTGTTATGAAAATGTAAGAAGAAAGTGCAGATATTTGTTTAAAAATTGTGGGGAGTAAAAGTAAAATGTTTTCAGAAAAAACTACTCAAGCAAAGTAGAGATACCTGAAAATTGTACTTAAGTACACTAACAAAGTACTTTACTTGAGGTATGTTTTCATGATGTGTTTATAGGAGTAAAGGGTGAGGCTTTCAAACCTAAGAAAACTGTCAAGCATGGTGATGGTAGCATCATGTTTTGGGGCTGTTTCGCTGCCAGGTATGTTGCACAAAGTCAATGGAATAATGAAGCAAGAAGAGTACCTTCAAGTTTTTCACCTTCACCTCCACCACACATCAACAGCTAGACGGGTGAAACTTGGACAAAACTGGGTTTTCCAACATGACAGTGATCCCAAACACACATCAAAACATGGTTTTGAAATGGAAAAAGGAGGCTAACATTAAACTTCTGGAAAGTCCCAACCTCAACCCAACTGAATATTTGGAGACTGTGCTTAGCTGGGTCCCAATCAATGTAACTGAACTCTATAAATTCTGCCAGGAAGAGTGGCCAAATATTCAACCAGAATTATGCCAAAAGCTTGTTGATGGCAACTAAAAGCATCTGGTTGAGGTGTAACTTGCTAAGTGAAATTTAACCAAATATTAGTCAAGTGTATGGATATATTTGAACCTGTGTGGATTTGAGAAAATCCAACATAAATTCAAACTTGTGCACCCAATTCTTATTTTGTAAAATTATTAGATATGCAGACTGCACAAGCGTTCCACCCTGAAAAAGAACAGATTAAAGAAATCACTCAGAACTCATGTTCATGATGAGTGTATGTAAACTTTAGACCATAGCTGCATATTCAGTCTATAGTTGTTTCCCTTTTATTCTAAAAGAGGGATTTTTTTTCACTTCCTTTGCATATAGAGGTTCATTTAAATTGGTTTACAATCTTTACCTACTTAAATTAAAATGCATTACACTGCACTAACTTAAGATAACTAATGAAGTATCCCTCTGCAGAAAAAATGTAATCAGTTAATTTCAATTCATTAACAAAAGCAACTTATATTAAGATTAACTATGTGCCAGCCGAACTCATTTAGATAAACTCCCCGAGAGGCTATAAAACAGCAATCAGGAAAAAAAATGATGAACAGGCTAATAAAATAAATATTTCCACAGCCCCATCTATAATTGCTTCCCAATCTCCACCCACAGGCAGTGGCTATTATTGTCTTTCCCAGCATGAACTAGAGGAGGCGCCATTAAATGATAATCTTTTGGGGTGGGAGGCAGCATCTGTGTTGCTAGCCTGCAGTAGACAAACACCCATGTGGAATAGCATAGGTTTAGATTTGGACATTGTAGAATAACACCGGTTTTCTAACTTTTTCTTGCACTTGTCGTATTAAGCCAAATTATGGAAATTTACCAAGCAATACAGTTTTCAGTTTCCAGCCAATTTCCCCAAATTTTAGATTTGGGGCATTGTATATCTACAAAACAAAGAATACAACTTGTAAAAACAAACAAACAAACAAGCAAACAAAAAAACCCACACACATTAAATAATAGATAACTCCAAGGTGCTTTGAACTAAGACAGATAATAAAAACGCTGGTAGTTTGGATAATATCTGAATTGTTGAACAATATTGGTTAGATAATATATTTCCACGAGTGTGTGTGTGTGTTTTTCATACTATTGTTCTCTTTTGAAGGGCCAATACCCAGACGTAGTATTTTTTTTCCTATGTCAGCTGGCGAAATGATATGCAATGTATATTTTTATATAGCCCAGTTAACTACGTTGTCAGGCGGACTGAAACAAGCTGCTGACTCTAAGTTGACTCACGACGTTTCCAGCTACGCGCGCGGGCCTGGCGCTGCATTAACTAATTGCACGCGCGACCCGGGCGCATATAGTAACTTCAAGTTTGCGTTTCTTCGATGTTGCAGCAGTAAAATAACACAGTGACACAGCTTTGAAAGAGAAAAGAAGAGGGGTAACATCAACTGCCGCCACACCTAGCAACAGGGTTGTCAGGACGCAGGAAGTAACTTGCTAGGTTGCTAATTAGCCACGTATGCTAAGCTGCAAACCGGGGCCATGGCCATTGCAGGCTGGGGCTCGGTACTTATCAGTTCTTACCGATGTGGTTATCCTCGATGTGGACGATGAGCTCGGACAGCGAGTCGAAGTGAAGTCCGCAGCCCCCGAACCTGCAAGCGTTGGAAAAGAAGGAAGCAGCGGCGATGCCTGTCATGGTCGCTGCAGCATTAGAAATGAGGGCAAGCGGCGGGGAAACAGCGGGGCGGACAGTGGTGGAAACAGCTGTAGCTCGCACTGGCAGCAGGCTGACTTCTCTCAGCTGCGTCAAACCAGCTGGAGACACTTAATGACACCGGAAGTGAGGCTGTTTGACTTTCATTAAAAAAGCCAAACAATTTTTCTAAATTGCCTCTAGTTATACAGTTCGTATCTGAAGTGAGTCCTTATGGCACGCCTGCAGTGAAGGGATGGCAATATATTAGATGAAAATTAAACTTTTGGCAAACTAGGATACATTGTTAGAGTTTAGGGTCGTACAGGATATTAAATGAGAATTGAAATAGACCTCATCTTAAAGTTTATAAACATTTTCGTATTCCTTTTAAAAGATGTAATAATTTTTTTAAAATATAATTTTGATTATTTTAAACAAAAATACACAATGTTGTTGCCATTGTTATGCCAAGAGCCTAAATATACATTTCGAAACGTCATCTTTTGGTTTGTCTAGCTACATTAATCACTTATTTAAAAAATTTAAAGTTTGTTTATAATTACGTGAACTGTTGGTCAAATTTGAATTATCAAGTAAAACAGCAGA
>NW_005187485.1:987375-1020040 GCF_000239375.1 Pundamilia nyererei | reverse complement strand
CACACACACACACACACACACACACACACACACACACACACACACACACACACACACACACACAAACAAACAAACTGCATTCCTAGAAACTGTGTAGTACGGTAGTTGGCTATATAGTTCTTGTAATGCTTTATAGGAAGTTGCTTTTTGAACAGTTTGCCTAATTTAACGCATGGAGTTTGCACACTTGGCTTGACTAATTAATAGACATCGTCACTGCAAATATTTTTCCTTATATTGACTTATTTGTATGCCTTTTCTTTCAGTTTTCAAATTACCTTTAATTAAGTGCCAGGTAGGATGTGCTTCACTTCAACAAACTAAGTGTCTGCCTTCACCGGAATCGTATTCTAGAACTGACTGATGCTTGTTACATTTGCAATTATGTGCAAATATTTTGTAGTAAATGTGGGTAATTAATAAGTCGTTCTGTGAATTCCACTTTGGAGCAACAAGTAGCTTAAGAGCATCTAATGGCCACAGAGCGGCAGTATTGGCCAGTGAATAGAGGTAAGTCATGTTCAGTGGATTAAAGGTCTCCCAGGACTATCTCTAACTCAGCCAACAGTATAGTCCTACAAGAGGTTTCATCCTTCCTAAGGATTTTATTTTTATATGCTTTTTTTCCTACTATCAACAGCACTTCACATGCCTTGTTCTGCAAAGTGATTTTATTTTCTGAGGTAGTCTGAGGTAGAGACAGGCTGGAATTAAGTGCATGCTGCCATTTTTCATCGTTCATTAATGCTTAAAATCAATTTGAAAATGTGCACAGGTTCTGAATAACTACAGCATGTGTACGCTACATTTAATTAAATTACTTGTCAGAGTAACAGATCTGAAACATTTTGTGCCTTGTCATTAATCTAATCTGGAGCTGGTTCCCCCCTCCCCCATCTGACTGTTTTCAGGAGAACAGAGTGACTGATGCAACAACTTGTAAGAGAGAAACACGGGTCTCTACAATGTATATGTGACAATATGCAACAAATGTTCCTTTTTAAAGAGGCAAAAAAGTGAGTGGAAGAATTCTTTAGTTACTTTTTTTGCATCCATGGACTGTGTGGTAACTTTGAGTCTGTGCCTGATGAATGTGTAATAACTGGGCTCATCCAAATTTCAGACCAGTGATGGTAGAACTTTTTTCTTTTCCAGTTATGCATGAGAACACTGTGGGATATTACTATGAAAGCATTACATCACTCACAGCTTCTTGTTTGAGGAAACTGATGGGTTTCTTTTAAAAATCCTGGCATGGCTTATCCTCTGTTATTTATTGAAGTTTTTGCTTGATGGGTAAGGCTTCACCTAATCATTACTCTTAAGTTTAGAGATGAGGTAATAGATATGTTTGGGATTCTTTGGGCTTAGGATGTACTGAATAGACTGTTCAACCTCACTGTGGAAACACATGCAGGCAAAGTCACGTTTAATAGCTGCTCGTAAGTGACCAAACCCTTCTGTTCTCTGGGAACTGCCCAGCAAGTTTGAGTCAACCAATAAGATAATTTCCTCACTCCTACACTCTACAGTAAAGAAAGGGCACCTCAGTCCTTCTGGCTTCATTTTTGCATGGAGTGGAGACTTATTTCAAACAGCTGAAAGTGAAAACAGCTCCCTAGGGACTTTATTTCTAACTCAAATCATCAGTGTGTTTATTTAAGTGATTTGTAATAGGACAGCGGGTCCCGCAAGCCAATATAAATCATATAGGGATGACTAACACAATGGAAATACCACTCACAACATATTATCCATGCAGTGTTGTAATGTAATCTAAAGGTGTTATGATAGTGTTATTGTTAGCCTCGCCATATAACATTTAAAAATTGTTATTGTTAAAAATGTTATTAATAATCTCCTTTAAGTAACACAGAAGACAAGTTCATATATCATTAGACTGATAAACTTTCTCGCAAGTGCTGTGCAAAAAGATTATCCTACACAATTACAAATCTCCATAGCTTTCACTCAGGCACCACCATTTATCGTCCACCTAATGTAAATGTTATAGGGTCAAGTGTTTGAGCGAGAAAAAGCCACTAAGGTTATCTACTGAGGACCCTCCAGAGTATATATTTTGTTGGACAAGACTCCCAGGGCCATTAGAAAGCTCAGCAGAGATAGTTGACATACCAAGACAGAAATTACTGAGTCTTGACAGTTTCAAACCACTAGCTTCATTTCAGTATTTCAATGATTAATCTGAATGCTGAAATTTGAGTAACTCAGATGTTGCAGTGCACAAAAGTAAATTTACTGGTTAAACAACTGCCTGTAGAGTAAAGGGTTTTCTATCCTTATTTTGAAGTTTAATTGCAAAACATCCCCATAAACCAGTATTGAATTATTTTTTTTTTACTGTATTGTTGTTTTGCAATGCAGTGAATTACTGAACATTCTAATTTTTCAAGTAACACAAATATATGTACTTTTTTTCTTTTACAACCCACAGACCTTGACATTGTCAGAGTGTCAACACTGTGATATTCAGTATGTCCTGAGGTTTCCCTCACCACACAGTAGTTCCTGATCTTTAACCACTGAACAGCAAACACTTGGAACGACATTCCCACCAGTTCAGAAGCAATGTCTTTCAATATTTATAGTCAGCTAGGCTGGTATATTTTCCTGGCTTTGTAAAGATATGATTATGTTTTCAAATTAGACAAATTAGTAACTCTACACTACTTATTTATTTATTTTTGACATTCAGACTATATACCAATTTATTCTGTTAAATAATTTAAAAAAATAGAACATTTCTGAAGAAAGTTTGAATCTGTCAACATAACTACTGCTGTGGAAAGCCCAGACTATCTTCTTTCAGATGCCAGTAAAATTGACTTGGCTGCTTAGGTCTTATCTTACATCTTTCCCTCTGCCACAACAGTCATGACTTGCTTGGTCTTAAATATGTGATAAGAGTTCGATGGTGAAGCCTCTGATTGAAACGTAGTGATTTTAAAACAAACATACCACTATGGATGATCTCATCTACAGACTAAAGTGACTGCTTTCATATATTGTTGGTTAAAATCAGAGTTTTAGAAGTTTTTTTTTAACCCAAAATGTAAGGTGAGGATGCACCAGTAGTGCGTGAAAACACCAGTTGACAAAGACCTACAATCATTTGTTAGTTTTATATTTCTATTTTCTATTTTGCTTTTTCTACCCCAAATTTTGGAGAAGTATTTGCTTATATGAGCGGTAACAGATAACTAAATATCTTAGATTTCTGTTGTTGCACAGTTACTAAGAGCTTTATACTAATATCTCTTTGGGCGTAGTCATCTCTGTTTGAGAGCAGCATTAATCTGGACATCTATTTCCTATAGCTGACTGCTTTGCAAAGTGGAATATTCATTAAAGTGCTTTATATTTTGATGAAAATTGAAAACCTATGAGACGATTTTGTTATTAGCCTCCTTCACCTTTTGCACCTGCTACAACAAAGCATCATCACTGGTCCCTATCTTCCCAAGGTGATCTTAGCTAGAAGCATTGCACAAAGGCATAATAATAAAAGGTTTAGTATAATATAGATCAAGTCCACTTTAGTGTGGGTCACTGACCCAAACTGTATCGGCTCTTTCCAACCTTAATAGTCTGCTCCGCTGGGAGCATAATGTTTGGATTGGTTGGGAAATATATTGGCAATAAAGAGACAAAAGGATGTCATAAATGTTGATTAAAGCTCTGGTTAAAAGACAAAGGCGGAGAGGCTCTGAGTTATGAGGGCTTTTCAGACTGCGTTATTGTTTCAGTGACAGAGCTCTTAGTGTGTCTAGTGGAGTGGCGAGTGGTAAACATTTCTCAATGTGTGAGGAGTCATTAATCCCTGGAACCGAGGATGGCTTCACTACCAGTGTCTGTGGCCCAAGAAATCACAGCCAGTTGGCACCAGCAGGTCGTGCAGAGCTCCAACATAAATGCTTTGTACTTCAGAGCTGTTTAAATCTCTTCTATGTGCTGTAGCTAAGGCACGCTTTAGAAAAGGCAACAGGCAACACTCTGTGTTTTGCACATTCAGTTCATTTGCCAGTCAAGCTGTTGATGATGCATTGAGTCCTGCCAGGTTATAGTCTCACTGTGAAACATAAGCAAAAAATGAAGCCAGTTTGACGAAAACACGTTTCTAAGGCCCTGACAGTAACGTCAGGGAGTAATACAGTATGCAGATTGTCACTGAGGCTGAATCGTAATTCTGGCAAAAAGTAACTTTCCTGTTTCTGGAGTCATTAGACTTGGTCATGTATGTTTATTATAATTTATTTTGAAGAGATTCCCAGTTTCATAATTACTTTAGGTTCTTTAGGTTTGTAGGTAGAGTTTTCCCAAATTCTACTTGAATTTTTGAATTAGCAAATCCGAGGACCACAAGTCTGAGAAAATTTGTATTCTTGCATGAAAAACACTTTACTCATCATGTCACACAAGCGCACACAAGGTACATTGTAAAGGTCAGTTTCTGCTTGGTTCCTTTTAAAGGGGGGCTTTTGTTGTGTTTCCTTGTTTTCTCGCATGTACATAAATATATAATACTGCCATAATCAAAGCTCCTGTGAGAGGAAACAGCCCTAATATAGTCATCCCAGTCATCTAGCCTAATGTTCAAGCCTTCTGTTCGCAAGGGGGAGTCTATCAATAGAAAGCTGGCGTAAAGGAAGTGTAGCTTTTAAAAGAGGAGTTAAAACGTCTTGGTTCAGCAGTGGATTTGCTGTGAGGCTGTGGCTAATGTTCAAAGCTACTGAGTCCAAGAATAAAGCTATGGAGCTGGAAATCAGCAAATAGTAGAATTATTTTTATTTACTTGTAGGGAGCTTCCTATTATAAAGTTTCAATTTTGTTGGTTAAAGTTTGCAGGGTCTTGATTATACTTCACGCGTGGGACTGTTTAGCAGGTTTTCCCGTTTATCGCTCTCGCAGTTGACAGATAGAAGCTGCAGCACCGCACGTTTATTTGCACTCATTGCTCTGTACTGGCGCTCCAGCTTTGGACCACACCCACCAAGGGCCAGCGGTGTTCATACATGCCCCTGGGCGTGCATTTGCAAACTCCGCCCCCGCTGGCTCCACCCACCAGCGGACCACAATGATTTAGAAGTTCAGGAATCCCACGTGACGTCACCCAGGGTGACGTTATGCTCTCTAAATAGATCGTATTGTAATCTTTTCTCAGTCCAACGTGGTTTCTTCTGAGAGACTGCTTCACATTTTCTGCACTTGTTTGGTAAGTTGAAAGCCTTGCCACCATGCAGAGGACCGTGCACGCGCCTCTGCAGGTTTGTCATCTTTTTATTTTTATTCTTTTAAAAAGCGATTCTTCTCACTTGTCCTTCTCCCTTTTTCATGCAACAGCTTGTTTTCTCGTTCGCTTCAGCAGTCTTTCTAAAGATGTGATTTTGTTTTATTTCTTTCACCTCCTGGTGTCTGCAGCTTTGTGTCGTGCGAGTTTTGTTTGAGTGAGTGCATTGTCATGTCACTTCGCGCTCCGTGTGTTTGGCCTGTCTCTTACACTGTTGTTGAAGTTGAATCGCGGAGTCAAGTGCCGCTGCAGCTCGGTCTGTCAAGTAGCAGCTAAGGCAAGTCTGCAGAAAATTATCTGAAAGGACAAAAACACGAACATTTTTATTGCAACGGGCGCTTTTCGTTGCACTTCACACCAATTTGGCACGTCTTCTAAGTTTTCATTTAGCTCTAAATCTCCGAAGCTGGACCCCTGCATCATTGTCATGCCTGTCCCATCCAGGGATACGCAGAGCAGGCTAATCTTCGGGACTCGTGCGTGCTGCGGTTCACCAATGACTGTCTGGAATATAATGGGCCGGTGGTTACGCTGTTACCCCAGGGTATCCTTGTTTACGTTAAATTTATGTTCCTCTTTTTCTCTTGAACAGCAATGTTCATCAAGATTACGTCATTCTGCAGGCCAGTCGATATTTGATTAAGCGCTAAGATGTTGAGGGTTACTTTGAGTAAGGTTGTGCTGACGGTGCGCACTTTGTGACGGAACGGCTTTTTTAAAAAAAGAGAAAGATGCTTTAATTATTTGATTGCTCTCCGGCCGCTATCATTATGTTTATGTGACAGCACTATCAATAACACATGTTTCTCGTACACGATTCCACTTATTGTGCCCGAGTTTTTATTCGGTGTCGTAATAACGCCTGTTAAAGTGTTATTTATGCCTGTTGCGACTTTTTTCAGCATTTAATGTAGACTGGGATGGAGTTTCTTTGTATGAAAGCTTTTGCAATAATTTGTCTCCTTAAAAATATGTAGCCTATCAGATTGAGTAAAGTTAACTTGCTGGACAAATTTTTTTTATTTTTAAAGCAAAAATACATAATCCAAAAATAGTTCATAATAATTATTAGGATTTACATAAACTTAGACCAAGTATCATAAGCTATAGTTAATGCATTTAAATTCACTTGTTTATTCTATAATAGTGTTATTTACTAACCTTCATGGCTATATGTTTTTTACATGTTAAGCTGGATTGCAGCAGTAAACTGTTAGCTGCATTTCTTGTGCTTGAGGTACCCCTGGTAATGTCTCTACTAATATAGAAGGTGTGAAAAGGTAGCAAACATAAAGGCAGTCTCAAGTCTGAGCAACAAGTACACCACAGAAGTTAGAGCATTTTATTTTAATACTAGAGCTTTCTTTTCGCCTTTACCTGCAAAGTTCTGCAAAGTGAACGCTAAGAATAATACAGTTAGAATAATGTGAGCAGTGCTAATCCCATGCTAGACCTCTGAGGGTAAATTTTTTGATTTATGAGTTTATGTTGAGTCAGAGACCAGTAATTGAAAGCTTTTGAAGTTTATATTTCAGTTAGACCAGTCTTCTAGTCATGCATTGAGTTTAAGAGCAGAAGTTCAGTGCAGACATTGTCAGAGAGGTCCCGTGTACGTTGTCTCAGGGATCGCCGTAATCCTTCTTTCAATTTGTACTCTCAAAAGCCCAGGTTATGGCACTGGAGCTGGAGAGTTGAATTGCTGTGCATGTTTGTGCTTGCTTTAACCCCATATGCCTTTGCACCCCAACCCTTCTTTTCCTCACCATATTGTTTAAATTCTAATATGCGTTCTACCTGGAGAGTTCTTCCCAAGTTCCTCTTGAAATCGAATGCCGGACCCTAATCCTTCCCCTCACTCACATCAGGATGCAGTTAATGTAAAGTGTAACCAAATTTCCTCTGCTAAATGAAAACATCTATATTAAATGAGAGCCAAGTGCCCTGTCCAAGGAAAGGGCGTTGAATGCTGATAATTTGAAGTGTGAAAGCTATTGGATAATTCGCAGAGGCATTCGCAGAATTAATGGCTGGAAGTTTTATGTATCATATGGTTTGAATTTCCTAGTAAATGTGAGGGAATGATCAAGTCCCGTTTTAGAAACAGGAACAGGAAGGTAAACGTTTCTGTTTTTTACAGTTATGGAAACAATTTTTCTCTTATTTTTTTAATGCCTTGCTTTAAAGTTTTTATGTTTCAAGAACTGTTCCAAATTCATACTGGCAATCAAGAAGGGAGCTAGTAAACAACAGTTCCAACAAGAGTTGAAACACAACAGCTGATTCATGCTGTTTCATGAACATTTGGGGCCTTTATTTAATACACGAGTGAGTAGCGCCATATCTACAGACACTGTTTTTGTCATCTAGCGCTTAGTTTTATTTAATGATCAGCAGTGTTGGTTGTGTTTGTTGTGTCAAAATAGACCAGGTGAGTTTTTAGGGGCCCTGTTTTAGAGAACTGAACTGGTGATAGAAAGAGAGACCAGGTCTCATTGCTCTCTGACAGTGAGACCCTTTCCAGACCCTGTTCAAGCGGGCTTGGTCATGAAGTACAACTTGTTAGGAAAACAGGACTGCTTAGCAAAACACAATATTTGACTGTTTTGACTGCGCTTAAGGAAATAGCCTGTACCTATGAAAAAGACACACATGCACATAGTGTATGAAAGTATTCATGCCTGACACTTGACATGCCGCACTGACTTATTACAGACTTATTACAGAATTACAGATGTGGTGCGGTTCTTGTGAACTGGTAGGAGGGAGAGGTGATAATAATGCAAGCGATAAAAGGAAATGTTTAATGTGCCATTAAATAAAAATGATGTGGTCCAGTATCAGTGTTGTAAATACTGCAGATGTTTTAGTTGTACTGAGAGGACACATGATAAACCACAGACCTATTTGATGATCATCAAACTCTTAGTGTCTTATTAAACCCCCTTCTCTGATTACATTTAAGTTGTGCAATAAAAAGCAGATAAAACTAAGCAGAAAAAGTTTTGTGTCTCATTTTATGTCATAATGCCAAATTTTCTTTATTTAACTGCAATTCTAAGTTATTGTAACATAGAAGAAATAGGTTATGGCGAAATAGGTTTCTGTGAAACTATCATGCAGCCAAGACTCATAAGGCTCATAAGGCCAAGAATCATTAAATAATTAAATACAAAATCCATTTCTTATATGGCTAGACACCCCAAGCGCTTTGTGGGCTTTGCATTGAAACCACACATCAGCCAAGTGTGGTTTCCATGTGTGGGGTGTGAAATAGGGATGCAAGAATGGTTAAGAAATTTTATGTTAAAATAACAACTTGGAAAGTACCAATGCAGCATATATGGGTTTTTTTTATTGGTATGTAATAATTTGTGCCGGGAGACAATGAAAACTACATTAAAATCTTTCAGTTCTCCACAACTTGGTAAATGGCAGCCAGCAAGGCTGATATAAGCCAGTACTGATGTTCCTTATATATAATGGTGCATCCCTGTTTTGCATGTTTTGCATGTTCATGTCCACCTTCACCCTAAAAGACAAATAATCGTACTTACTTAACATCTGGTACGACATCCGTCTAAAAGTGCTTGGCATTTGTGTTATTGAAATGTGATGACTGCTCAGAGGCTCTTTGTTAGTGTTTATTAGAAGAATAGTTTATACTTTTGCACTGTAACAATAATAAGATCTCGAAATACTAAATAAGCTGCGAACCAAGTATGATGTCGCAAAAAAAAGTACAAGGATTGCACAAATAATATTTTTTGCTCAGTAGTTTGCAGACTGTGACGAAAACCGTTTTTCTCTTTTACACAAGTGAGATAAATTTCTGTGTTTAATGTTGTCTAAACACAAAGATCTTAACAAAAATTGTTTCAGTAAAAATGCAAATGCAAGCAAAAATTTAGCTCAGAATCTGACCAAACTTCAAGTATACTGTGTGTGTTGCCTTGGTAAGCTTACAAGTGGTTGGCATCCTGAATATCACTTTTAAAAAAAGTCAAACGTCAAAATAAAATGTAGTAATAATAATAAAAAGATATATTCCTTCCTATTCCTGCCTAAAATAATTTTAAAAAATTATTGGCAGGAACAATAAAGTAAGATGCTGTAAACCTGTGCAATATAAATGTTTGAATGTGTGCGCTCCATCATGTGGATATCATATTTTACATAGGTGTTGTTTAATGTGTTTGATGTTGATCGATATATTTTAAAATCCAACTGTTGTTTCTGTAATTTATTTGAAATGTATGAAAAAATACAGTTGAAAATTTTGACTTCTTTAACTGGTTTTGCCTGATTGGGTTTTTCAAAGTTAAAAGAGGAAAAGGATAGAATTTGAAATAATTTGTAGAGGTTTATTTTTAGTGTTTTTATCTTTTACCATCGCTTGTCCCATTTTGCTTTGAATTCTTAAAGTTAAAATGATATGGGTGCACTGAGAAGTTCCTAAAGTGCACGTTAAAAAACCTGAGGCCCGCTTACTTTTAAGCTTTAAAACTAACACCAACTAAAGTTCCTTTTCTTCTTTCTATCAAATAAGCTGCACTTTCTGACTGTGCACGGCTGCACAGCCGCTGCTTCCTTTTCTTGTTCTCACTAAAAGATGCATAACCAGCGAATCAATTCATTAAGAAACCGATGACTGTATGGCTGAAACTTAAATGTGGAGCTATTTTTTCCAGATGTAAGTGCCTTTTATTTAAAGTCAATTTTGTCTTACTACATAGCTGCCTTAATAAAAAATATATAAGTACTGAGAAACAGTGTCTATATAGATACATTTGTTCATTTTGTTTATTACCAGCTTTAAAGTGTGTTACAATCTATGTGGTAATGTGCAATAAAAACGTGGATATAAAGAAAATCCATCTATTGAAATATTTAAAAGTTTTCCCAGTGGTTGAGTTTTGCTGAAGTTATTGGACCCAGTGTTTCCACAACCTCAGCCTTGATGTCATTTTAGTGGAGCCCAGATTACTGTAGCGTGAGAAAACTAGTGCAGGTGCAGTAACAGTTTCATGTCTAGCATGACACGAGCGTATTTTCCCTCGTCTAAGGAAAGCAAAATTATTCAGCTCTCCTCACTGCTTTCTTCTTTTGTCTTTTTCTGTAGTTTTATGAGAAGTTGGCCAGAGTGATGAACTCGGACCAGGAAAGGCCGTTCGTGTGCAACGCTCCTGGCTGTTCTCAGGTGAGACTGTCGTGATAAAACTCAATGCGTACATGTGCATGTGTATATGTATGTCTGCCTGTGATATCAATACACCAAAGAGGGATTCGGAGTAGATTTATCTCTCGCGCATGAGGGAGAAGCGCAATACCATGGAAGTGCTTGAAACACAAACTGTGATCGGGTCTAGTGTTAAAATACCTAAAGAAAAAAAAGTTTCTTTTAGGATGTAGTCAAGAATGACTACAATAACAGTGAATGTTATTTTAGGGTAGTGCTTCATTTCCTATCAGTTACTCATACTTGTCTCTTTACATATGTACAATTCCTTTTTTTTTTCAACAGCGATTCCCCACAGAGGACCATCTAATGATACATCGACACAAACATGAGATGACCCTTAAGTTCCCCTCCATAAAGAACGACAACATGTTATCAGGTGAGTTATGCTCCTTCAATACAGACTATCTCACTATTTGAGCAGGGTTTGAAAGAAACTTGGAGTTTGTTTGCAGCTGTGTCTTTGTGACTCATGCACAGACACACTCGTCTATCATCAGTATGCTTTACAGTGCCTCCAGAAGCTGTTTGCAATAATGTAAATCATATGAGGCATGCTACCCTACAGCTTAGTTTCATTCACACTGAACACTTCAGTAACATATAAAGAAGCTGCCTGACAAAAACTGGACAAATGAGCATTTTATGTGTGAGCTTGTCTTTCCTGTTACTTCATGTGATTTGCGCTTTTCTGTCACTCGGTGTGTCATCATTCTATATATCACGTCGAAAGAAAGGAAGTTTTACAGGGTGCAAAAGCCCAGTTGAGCCGCTGATCTGGACATTAATCTAGAGTTTCAAAAGTCCAGTAAGAGTCAAACCAATAGTAGCGGCCAATCCAATAGTGTAGATCTCTACTCCTTATAACATTCCTAATGCATCAGCCATCGTCTAGTAAAAATTGCTACAGCCAGACTATTCAAGTAGTTTCTTCTTTATTGTTTACACTCGGTAGTCAGTAGGATCAGATTTTCTAAGCCAGGCGTCTTTATCACTTTTCGCCTGAGTTACAACTATGACTACTTTTTTACTGATACACTGAACTCAGGATAAAATAATCAGTGGTTATGCAGCACACAAAGTCACACCTCAGACACACAATGTCACATGCAAAATTGTCTACGCTTAACTTTTAGTACTATAATTGATGACCTAAAGTTGACCTGCTCTATTTGCTTTGCATTGACTCGACTAAAAACTGACATTACTCGGTTTCTTAATAGAGCTTGAGTAATATCGTCAGTCTCTGCAGATCGAAACGGCGCTGTATATTTGCAGAGTAAAACTGTGTTTTGAGTACACACGTCATGACGAAAGTTTGAGTCAATCCTCAGTCTAGCCAGAATGGATAAACACGCCATGGAGTATGCTTTTAGCCTTTGAAACAACTGTGATCCCAAAATCACCTTCAACAGTCTGAAACCCGATCTGCATGCACCCCCCACAATGTCAAGCTGAATACCACAGCTTGACTGAGCTCGACAAATGAGACCCCACTCTGTAGGTGGGATCTGTACTTTGTCAGCAAAAAACTGGGCTGTCAAAAGTAGTGTCTCTCATCGGCTAAATACAAGTAATGCTTACTTAAAAACACAATGTGCAACAACAGTGTACGTTCATTATTCTTTTTGGATTGGTCTCCATTAGCTTGCTTAAAGTGCATGCTGGTAAAAACTTTGGCTCACATAATTGGACATCATTTTTTTAGAGGAAGGAACAATGAGGCAGAAAATACAAAAAATACAAGACATAAAAATCGGAGAGTACAAGAAGAGTCACAGAATCAAATTAAAAGTTAGCAGTAAAACTATCCAAATTATCAGAATAAAACATGCTGCGCTGTCAAAACAGATTTAAATGCTTTCTCGTGTCTCATTTAACTTCTTGCAGACATGGTTCCTGTTTTAAATACCGTTGTGCGCATATTTGCATTTTGGTTCATTTTGCCTGCGTAAGTTTTTACATTGTATATATGTTTCAGGTATGCAAATGAGAATTAGGCATACATCTTTTACAAAAGCATCACACAATATCACAAAATGGAAAAGGAAAAAGACAAATATGAAATCAACTTTTTCACGAAAACACTACGCTTGCGGATATATTTTGCCATTTGGAACCCCTTAAAACTCTTTTCCCTCTAACTTTTAAAGGTCCACATTCTACTTTTAAACCTGAAAAACATTTTTTCTTCGTTTACAGACCAGACACCCACGCCAACACGTTTTTTAAAGAACTGTGAGGAGGTGGGCTTGTTCAGTGACCTGGACTGCTCAATTGAGCAGGAATTTTGCAAAGCCCAGGAAGAAGAGGACAGTAAACAGGTACTGGAACAAAAAAGGAAAAAAAAACTCAGACTAAAAAAAACAAAACAAAAAACAGATGAGACCAAAGCCACAGAGGTTAGGTGGTTAAGAGCTCTTATCTGGAGTGATCACATGAGTAATGTCGCTAACAGCGGCTCACACTGCATGAGCTGATAACACATTTTTTTTATAGACTGGAAACACATAGACCTCATGCAACCACATTCTGCCCATTTGTTCAAAAATGGATAGCCACAAGTGTTTATTCACCGCTAATATTTCTGCTATATTTCTCTCTTTTATCCAAACTATATGTTCCCTGTCTAGTTCTCGTGATGCCACTAGTGCCACGCTACTTTAACCTCATCTGACTTGTCAACAGTGACAGACAGGGCTAGCAGGTGGAGATTTGTCACCCATCACAGATGAGGACAAAAGATATCAGGTTCTCCACCTGCAGCTTCAAACAGATCTTCATCGCTTAGAGAAGGAGTCCTATTTCTCCCAGACAGACAGACCCCTGAGACATCTTTTTCAGCAGTAATCAGGAAAAAATACTGACCAGACAGTCTTGTATGTGAGCAGAGTCACAAACACTGACGTTTGACAAAGAACATGATCATTTATGCATTATACATCTGCCCTGAAGCACCTTGACCTGAAACATGGGTAATAGTCAAATCACCACAAGACAGACTGCTTATCTAAGGTCTGGGAGTGTGTGCAGTCCCTGCTGCAGCTAAGCTGTTGTCTCTGTGGTTTGGCTCTGGAGATCGTGCGTGCTCAGGTCAGCCATGTCTAGGCTGCCCAGCCTGTGTGGTTTATGATGGGAGGCTTTGCCAAGTCAGCAGGAGGCGAGTCAGAGCAAGACTTGCAGGGAGTGTAAAGCACAACAAGATAAGAGTTAAAAATTTGAAACTTTAAGAAAACACCAAGAAGACAGTATGAAATAGTCTTATTTCCATATCCTGCAATATACTATCATAATGGTGAAGATTAAGTAATTGTACTGCAATGCAAAATACTTTATGGCAATGTAAGTGTGTGAGAGATACGTGAGTGTGAGTATTCTATCACTTGCAGCTATTTTAGTATGAATATTCATAATGTGACAGTTAAAAACTGTTGGTAAAATAAAAATAAAGGAAATATGGTCATCAATAAACTCTCAGCTCAGCACAGAAAAGCTTGTAGATGATACCTTACTTAGTTCCTCATTACCCATTCCCACCCACTGAATGTGTGAAGTCCAAGGCCAAATGGTTGAAATGCTTGAAAATGCTCTTTATAGAGTCCTAAACCTCTATACTGTGCTCACTCGCCTCCTCTCTTCTCTTTACAGAACATTTCACTGCATGGCCAAGCAGGCCAAGGCCAGCACCAGCAGTCCCACTCACGAATGGGCAATCATGATACCAGCATAGTGATCCAGCAGGCCCTGCCCTCTCCTCAGTCCAGCTCTGTCATAACTCAGGCTCCATCAACAAATAGACAGATAGGGTAAGCAGACCGCAGTGGCCGAAAGATGTCGTGAAACATCAGCAGCGTAAATACAAGTAACAGGTACAAACAGGTTTTATGAAACTTGCTACTGAGAGAGGCATTTTCTCTTTTCTGTATGACATGAAACAGCAGTTGTTGAGCACTGCTGAGAATTGATGACAGACTGAAAACCGCCTGACAAGCGCAGTGATCTTTGGGGATTCTCTCACCTCAAGTGTGCCCCTGTTATACTGACAGCCTCAGTCTCATCCTGGTCCCTCTGTTTCTGTGCCGGCTGTCATCCCCCCCATTGTCTCTGAGGCAATGTCAGTGTTTCATTACATTTGGAGCAGTGTGTGTGGGACTTGCCATTCGTGTTTTGCTGTTCATTCACTGTTGTCCCATAGCAGAGCATGCCAAAGAGGGTCCCAGAGGATAAGATGAAGTCATTGTTGAAGCCTAAGCCGTGACCGCTTTTACACAGGTTTAGCATTTCATGTTCTAAAATAGTTCTTTTCACAGTATGGGAATGGCAGCTGCCTTAGAGCTCTGCTTCTCTGGAACCTTTGCAGATAGAGAAACCATATTAATTACAATGTGTGTGGGTTGCTTCTTTGTGCTTATTACTTGTATATGCACACTGTACGTAATGATTGGGGTATTGCATTGGGTATTGATTGCATAAATTTTGCCAACTCTTGCAGGGCTGTCATCTCTTTGAGTGAAACGTCTTTCCCTCTGCTGCAGCTCTGTCTTAATACGTCAGTGACATAACGGTTATAGGAAACGCACACAAACATTTATGCACCTTTTTTCCCATATGAGGACTCTCCACTGACCTCATTCATTCCTTGTGCTTTAACTTCAGCCACCTTCAAATCTGTGCCAGGGCTTTGTTACTGTAAACCAGGCCTGTGGCAAACTTGTTAGACATTGAGATGGCTCAGAGTTAGGCCAGCCCTGTGTTGAGGCTGTCTTGTGTAGATTTACAGCTTCGGGAGCTAGTGAATATTGGATGGGAGGCCCATCACTAAGTCTGACTGACACCCCATCAGGCTCTTTGTTGAGGACAGGGATGGAATTTCAACCCCTTGGAGGAGCAGCAATCACTGCCAGTAACAGAGACGTTGTCAGGCCTGCTTCACCTGACTTTACCTGTCATTGTAAACTCTTTACCTGACTCACCACTTCACTTCGCAGCCCTTTCTGACCACAGAGCCCTTACCGGTTTGTTGAGAGAGCTGTGTTATTGTTTATTGTCGTAAAATCGCATCACTCAAAATTCAGAGACGGTATGCCATGTGGTGGTGGTTGCCAGCCACAGAACTGCACCAAGTTGCCAGCTGCAGTGATCTGTCACACATGATCTGAGGCAACCTCTGAGCAGCAATTGTATGGTCTAAAGTTGCAGATGCGTCACTTGTTTACGAGGATGGCGGAATCCTGAAACGCGAATAGGATGGGAATATTCACACAAGAGAAAACTGATCTGGAAATGTTCACATCAGCAGGAAAATGGGCTGAGGAAACCCCTCCACTGAAAAGCAGAACTTCCACAGGAAGCCATTAGGGCTCACCAAAGCCTCTGTGCACAGGGTCTCTCCACAGGAACTTCCTACATAGAGACCATGCTGGACACTTCACAGACTGGTGTACTCAGTCCAACACAGTCCAGATATTAGCCTGTTAATTCATGAGAATTGTAGGCTTCAATATGTTTTGATTTACTGTGCTTTTGTGAACAAGGTCATCATGTAAAACTAGAAGCACAGTTAGGTTCCCGCTATGTAAATCTTTGTGTTTAATTTGAACCATAATAACCTAAGAGACTATTAAAAAATGGTTATCCTTGTCACGACTGGTAAAGGTTGTGTATCTGATCATTGCAGGTCTATAAATCTTTTAGTATCAATACACTTTATGGGGCTCTGTGGTAAATATGTCTCTAAATGAGACAAAATCACCAAACAAAATCAGTTTAATCTCACTTCCATCTGCTTCTTCATTTTGTTCCTCTGCTCTGCTGAGTGCACAGCATGAGCATCCAATGAATTAGGATAACAAGTCATTTTCATTGCTCCACAATGTTTACTAAAGAGCTTTGAGGCTTGGAATCAATTAGGATTGGCTTTCCTCAAGTCCATTTACTTTAGGATTGAGCTGGGCCTGCAGCTGTGAAACCTGAGGACCTCTCTCGCTCTCGCTTTTTCTCTCCTTCCCTCAGCTCTGAGTCCTTAAAGGAGGTCTTGGGGGAGCTGCACTGACACAAACCAGTGTTAAAACCAGGCATAAGAAACAGCCAGCAGATCTTAATGTCACGGCTATCATTATCATACAAAGTGAAGCGGTGTCCAACTGTTCTGAATGCTCTCTGCTTTTCAGTTACAAACATCTGGTGCTGAGTTATGTCAGAGTTAAATGTGTTGGACATTACTAGTCAACCATGTGAGATACAACATTCTGTGAAAACCTCAGCCTTTTCACTTGTAAGTGGAGCTCGCTGGGTGGATGGGTGTGGGCACAAGGCATTAAAAAATGACATTCTTCTATTTTGGCTGCACAAAGGAATTCAGCCTGATTGTTTCCATTACATAGCACAATCAACCTGAATGCATCTGGGCTACGTGAATACAGTACAGATGTGGCAGATTTCATCATCAGTTGCCGATAATTTGATAGTTAAGTACTGCTTTCAACTATTATTTTTTTTTGTTAAATGTACAGTACAGATGTCTAAACCTACTAAAGTGTTAAAGACAATATTTGAACTTATGAGATGCAGCCCTCAAAACCACTAACTGCTGATGTCAGGTAGTGTTGGTTTTTCACCATTTAACCAAAAGGTTTTTCAATTTACCTTCAATAATGAAAATAGAACTTTGTCTCATTTTGTTTTTGTACAAATGTGACAATAACCACATTAACTTTAAAGCAGCTCTTTCTATGCGGAGAGTCTATTCGCTTTTCTAGATTGTGGATTTATCTTTAAACCTATACATCTATCATTTGCGGTGTCCCACCCTGGGTGTACTGTGTGCAACTTGTAAGTTTGGCTGTCACATTGTGCACAGGTTTGAAGGAAGTCAATTTGTGGTTGTGTTTCCCATGCTGCTTTAAATGCACAATATTTTTCACACCTTCAGCACCCTTCTACTTGTGGTCCTTGTCTTTGCCTTTAAGGGAAGTAGCAGAAATAGATGTTGGTCTTCATGCCTTCTTAACAGCAAGGTTTCATGCAAAGTGTAGAGTGATATTAACTTCCTGTGTTTTTGCAAAGAGATTTGCTAGTGTGCTGATTGATCATGAAGAACCACTGGGTAGAAGATTTGCTTTTAATAGATTGAATTGTAGCAGTTCAATTTATTAAAATGTATAAGTGTCTGTGACAAAGTACATTTGCATTTCTATTTGATTGCAAAAGCTTGCGATCATCCTGTTAATCCACGATCATTGTCAGATATTATAGCTAGTGAGCACTTATTGAGAACAGATGTTCACGTCTAAACACAATGTGTACATGCTCTTTTACATACAGTGTAATCTGATACTCACTACTTCATCAATTGTTTAAAATAGCACCGCTGACCTACTATACTGAATTAATATTGATACAGTGGTGCCGATAGGTGGTTCATGATACACACTGCATATCGTATAGATTGCATAATAACTCTTTCCATGCCTGTAATAACCCAGTGGTGCTGCCTTCTAAGTGCACTGCACTGGTGCATGAGCATAGAGAGAAAGGATGTTATGGGCTGTTTATGGATAAAGTTTGACCTCATGAACTTTACAATTTAAACAAGATGTCTTTTATTATTGTTTATGATTAGATTGCATTCACAAAGTTGTGATAAGGAGGGAGGTCCGTCCTGAGTATACGAGTGTGTGACCTCTACAGAAAGCTTAAGTTGCCCCCGTGCTCGAACTTGTTAGTTCTCCGCAAAAAAAAGTGGCTATTGGCTCCGAATAAATTGTAGAGCTAATCCAAATAGAAAGGAAGGAGGTAGACAGAAGAGAAAACTGGTAAGCACGGTACAGACGAATAAAGCTCAAACTATGTAATCAATTAAAAAAATAGTGAAAAGACAAAAAGAAAGAGAGAGAAAGCAGGATGTACATCTGACCTGAATTAAGATGAGCTCATTGTGTACTGCACTGGGTTTAATAGTGCGTTTTTAGAGGAACGCCCAGACTCTGTTCCCTCTCATTCCAGCGGGTCTGTGTCATCCCTGCCCTGGGGCCACCACACATGCAGGCTCCTGCACAAGCAACTCACACACAGGGATGTGCCTCAGAGCTCTGGGGAGCACAGGGATCACAATGTAGGGAAGTGTGGAAAAGAGGGATCAGAGGTGGACAGAGTAGGGGAAGAATGGGATCAGAGGTGGATGGAGGAGTGGAAGAAGGTATTAGGAGGTATAGATGGCGGAGAGGAAATGACAGATCCTGGGGGTAAAGGAGAGAGAGTGAAGAGTGGCATCAGATGGTGAGGACATGGATTTTGCTGGATGGTGTGTACAGAATTAGAGGAAAAGATAGAAGCATGAAGAACATGGCATCAGAACAATGTGGGTGTGGGAAAAATGTATGGAGAATCTGAAAGAGAAGGGAAGATGGAAAGCTGAATGGGAGATGAGACTGACAGAAGACAGGAATCAGGTGGCAGGGTGACAGGAGCCTAGGTTGGCTTTACAGCAGAGACATAAACATGTTAATAAATAGTGAAGTTTTAGTAGATGAAAAGGGAAAAAGATGAAGTATCTCTGAAAGTGAAAGGGTCTGTTTATGCCAAATGTTACAGCACCAGTCAGGTGCTGCTGACAGATCCCAGGGTAGCTTGTAACAAGATGACTCATTAGCTGCTGAAGAGTTTTTCCGATTCACCGCCGATATGAATGCACTGACATGCTTTCGTTAAAATGAAAGCCAACTCATCTTTGCTTTCCTCAGCCAAGAGCATCTGATGATTCAAAACAGTATCATATTTGGTGAATAAATACCGCAACACTTACACTAATTTGCTCCAGAGTGTCACTCCCCACCATTCCTAAACTGTGCTTTGGCATGCCTTAACTCAGCTTGAGGCACCCTAATGTGAGGACACCCCAGCCCAGATCCATTCCAGTGAAGCACCCTCCCAGCATCCATCCCTTCTCTAGAGCGCTAATAAAAGTCAGCCTGTGTCGTAACCCATTATAGCTGATTTATTTGATCAGATTCGTATTATTTCCTCAGTCCAAACCCCATGGCACTCTCCTCCCACCAGTGATTAAAGGCAGTAAATCAGGGGCAGGTCCTGTGTAGTGTTTACTCAGAGAGCCAGGCAGCTGCAAGCTGTTTGAGGCCCTTGTTTCTCCCGGTATTTACCTCCGTTCCCATGGTGACTGCACCACCATCTCCCAAACGTCTGGAACTTGGCCCTAGGCTGTTTTGGTTACGTTCAAAAGTTTTTAGCTGCTGTGTCTACCCAGAGCTTGCAGTGACTTCACCCAGCGAGGAGTGAGTACAGTGATGCTGGACTGAGTTGAGGAGGGAAAGAGAGGGAAAAGTGAGAGGAGGATGGGAGGGAGGGACAAAATCTGGGGGTAGGCAGGCACAGGGTGGGGGGAGGGCGAAAAACCAAGAGCATTACATCATTGCTGGAGCCGAGTCAGAAAGGGAAGGATATGAGTCAGTGGACTCTCTCTCTCTCTCTCTCTGTTGGATGGCAGCCAACCCCCTTGTGTATAAGTCCCCAGTACTTGAGTTGGAGTTGGGACTGTTGGGATTGGGACAGTAAAGCAGTGTGTCTACAAAATTTGTAGATTACACACAGTAGATCAGGGGGACGTGGGTTTAGGCGTGGACACCATGAGGGGTCCGTGGTGGAAAGAAATATCATAATGATGTGGACAATTAGAAATAAGAGAGCACAAGAAAAAGTAAAAAAGGCATAAAGAGGGATGAAAGTCTACTAATGATGTCATGGTGGAGTGAAGATGGGTGGGTTTGGGCGGCGGCGGTTCTTGGGCGGGGATTGTGGAGGAGAGCTGGGCTGAGAGCGAAGCACTCAGTAATGTGAGAGCGCAGGGTCAGAACTGCAGAGTGTCTACCTGCTCTCCCCTGGGGCCCACAGCCCAGGCTATTATCAGTCCCCTCAGTGGAGCCGAGCCTGTCATTATTCACTCACACACACACACACACACACACACACACACACACACACACACACACACACACACACATGCATATGTTCACACGCAGCTTAATGAAAAAGTCACACACTCACATATGCACTTATTCACATATAAACACTTTGAGCAGGAGGATGTAAATACACAAAGCAGGAGGGAGCATGAAATATAGAAAGTTTCTTGTTTAACTCTTTATACTGTATTTGATTAGTGCCTTACTGACGGTGTACGATGGTGCTATATTAAAATGCATTATTTTGTAGAGTATAGTATTTATCAGAGTGAAAAAAAGAATAAATGGTTTAGTCTGTAAAACGCACAGGAAAAGGAAAGAGTGACACAATACTACATTTAAGAGTTCATCAGAAGCAGGAAATCTTTCATTTTAAGTTGCTGGAAAAAGCTAGAAAAACAAGTTCAGCCCTTTTTCAGAACTGTTGCTGAGGCGCTTTACAGTGTGGTTCTGACACTGTAATGCATAAGAAAAGTTGCCATTGTGTTCACTTCAACAAGTAAGTTATATTTGTTTCTTCTAGATTTTTGGATTCACCGTTAGTGACTTTTTGCCGGCTGTCTGAAATGTCTTTATTTATCAGCAGAGTCAGCACAAAGCTCGGGTTAATCCCTTGAGGAAGTGCTGTCAGATGTTAGTGTTGTTTTTTTCTTCCCAGTGGACAAGCAGGTTGTGTTTTGGTGAATGTGGTCGTGATGGACAGAGTGTTCGTCTAACAGACAGGTGCAGAAGTTACAGTCTTCAAAAGGAGCCTTTATTCTCTGTGTCACAGAGCCTGTGTGTCTGCGTGTTTTTTTTAATGTTGTTGTTTATTATGTGGCTGCCAGGATTAAGGATGAAGTATGACTGAAATAGGGCTAATTAATAAAAAAATAAACGTATAAAGCTTATCCTTCTTACAAAATACTGTTTGTTTAAATTAGTAGAATAGCACACATGTTACATGTGGGAAACGAAAGCAAATACTGTGACAGTTTTAGAACAAAAATACTTTAAATGAGCCAGTTTTGTTTAGCTAATTGACACATCATAATGAGATACAGACGTGCTTCAAGTTAACATTCGTTTTTACTTCAGTGTGTTGCAAAAATCTGTTGAGAAAACTTCAGTCTGCGTCTGAATGAAAAATCGAGTCATCACGTAGTTATGAAAAAATGATGTAGTCTTCATCTACATAATCAACAGCATGTACCAGCATGCGACTGTTCATCCTTCTGAATGCTGGCAAAGTCTAAACACTGAGGGAAACTGTTGATGCAGCTACACTGCATACCTCATTGTACTTTCATGAGTTTTCCCATGTGGAAATGTTTGAATTCGCTGTGTTGCTCAGATGTCATACGCGCTGTTAAATGAGTGTGATTGTGATAAATTGGGATGTTATACTGGCATGACACATCGTCAGGATGGTAATAGTCCTGTGTGTGTGTGCAGCAATCTAAAATGTCTGGAGCATAAATGCACATATTTAGGTCTGGAAAAATACAGGTATTTATTCAGGTGGTGGAACGTTTGCCCTGTTACCCCCCCTCCATTAGGCCATCACTCCTTCACCACTCACTATTACCGTAATCCAGGCTGTGATGTGGTGAATTGATTATGTTAACCCGTTGAACACAGCTAACCTAAATGCTTCTTGTTTGCTTGGAGGAAATGGAGCTTAAATAGCTGGTGAGTGGCAGCGCTGATTGTGGCGATACAGATAACTGGAGATTTATTGATTCTTCTGATGCAAGTTGTTGAAGAATCGTGCGGTGAATGCTGCTTTTAGATGTGAGGACTGAATAACTGCTGCATTCATGCGGGTGTTGCAGCACCTTGCAGCTGGGAATTGTTGTTCTTAGAAGCAGGGATTTGGTGACAGTTGTATAAATGATGTCACCGAGCGCAGATGTATTTGTCTGGGTATTTGTATGGCCAAGGCCTTGAGCCAGTGACTGAGACAGGACTGCTGTCAATAGTTTAAGCTTAGCCTGGGCCCTCTGTACATGTGATTTATTGATGTGGCCGTGAGTGTGGATAAGCCCGTTGGTCCGCCCGCTCTTGTGGTCACTGAAAGAGATTTTCCCCACAGGGCTTCCATTGCTTTAGCAGTTTCTAAATATGATTCTCATCATGCTCATCTCATGTGGTTGTTATGACAAATATTAGTCATTTATCATCACCAAAATCATTATTCATCCATTGTTTTTGGATATACTTTACAAAAGTAAAGTAT
The DNA here is from genome assembly GCF_000239375.1 of Pundamilia nyererei. NCBI lineage: Eukaryota > Metazoa > Chordata > Actinopteri > Cichliformes > Cichlidae > Pundamilia > Pundamilia nyererei. The sequence goes on along the minus strand of NW_005187485.1, from coordinate 997,301 downwards.
ATCCAAAAACTCATGAGATGATTGAAGTGCAGCATGCGCACAGGCTCACTAATGTTTTTTTTTTTTTTTGGGGGGGGGGGGGGGTTCTGTTCTGAGTTTGTGGCTGTAGAAAGAAGAGCAAACTAAAAAAGAACGAGCTTGCGGAAAGCATTTTCTCTCAAAATGTTAAATTTACTTTAAAGTGTACGAATAGATTTCCTTAGCCGCCCCACTTTGTAGAATTACGATAATACAATAGGTTTTTTTTAGCGTGCGCGCTTTCAGCTCAGGGCTTTCCGAGAACATGTGGCAGCAGCCAACTTGCATGTTTGGAAAGTGATTACACTTTTAACAAGAAATACGAAAAATGAAAGCAATTCATTGCATTCAGAGACTCTGAATCTTTTGATATAAGCACCAACATTTCTCTCAGTATCTATGACAGAATCAGCCCCTTTAGTCTAAAAGGAAACACTTGATGAAGTTTTTTCTTTATTATTGTCAATGGAGCCACAGACCCTTAGTTTTTATAAGCACATCAGTGCGTCACATCAGGTGACAGCAAAATACCTAATCCTCTAAACTGCGATTGACAGAAGTCCCCTATATTTTTTATATTATTATCATGTTATGAAGTCATGTAATATATAATGTAATATATAGTAATATTCGTGCTCTGTTTTTGATGTTCCTGTCTTCAGAGTCAATGAGCTTCAAACCAGAGGGCTAGAATTGAGTATAAAAGTTAGACATGATCACCAACTATATCAGTGGGTAATCAAATTCCCTTTAGCAACTGTAGTTTTTAAACATACAGTTTTTAAACTCACAAAGGTGACTTAAGCTAAGCTTGTCGTGCATTTTTTCACTTGCCTTCTTTCATGCCTTTGTATATTATAGTAATAATTTATTTCAGCACTTAATTTGTAGGAAATATAAAAACAGTGAGTCATTTATATCACACTATAATATATAATACAATTATTCATACACTGAAAGTACAGAAAGATAAAATTAACTGAGAATCAAACTTTTTTGTGTGTGTAAAAAAAAAGAAGAAATTAGTAAATGTCCATTAATATACTAAAAAGGGATGTTACACTATATTATCACTTCTTTCTTTAATATATGCTTATACATTAATTTTGTGCTTATTAGGACACGTTAAAAACTAGCGCTAAATGTCATGCTGGATTTGGTGCTGGTGTATGAAACAACAAAGAATAATATTCTTAGATTGTGTGTAGCAGGACAAACCCTTAAGTTCCTTGTCTGTGTCCTTTTAGGCCCGTCCCCGGCTCGCTGTCCTCACTACTGCACCTACGAAACAGACAGAGGCAGCCTCTGCCAGCCTCCATGCCTGGAACTCTGCCAGACCCGACCATGCCCGGCTCCTCTGCTGTGTTGATGCCTGTGAGTACCACAACAGATTACAGAGCATATTCACTTACAGCGGTGCTCACGCATGCAGAAGTAGACTCGTTTACTCCTGTGATGACAGTGCACTGTACATTCAGACTGAACATAAGCTGTGTTGGTGTTGCTGTGCAGTTTCGACTCTTCCTGCAGAAATGAATGGTTTTTTCCTGTGAGTTCAAAATGTAAATTTTCACTACAATTAAGCCAACTAAATTCAGAACAATCACATTGTGTAACAGGAAATGATAACAACATAGCAAAAGGCCCTCGTATCAGGATTGCAATGATACAACATATGTTCCGTTTGTAACATAAGACGGCTCAGTTTTATGGTGTGGAAAAATCCTTCCCATGTTTATTAAATTAAGGGCTAAGCGATTTTTGGGAAGATTGACGGTTCAGGAAAGGGGTGCACGTTTGGGTGATATTTTTACACAAAACACACTTACTGCAATTAAGATTGTGTGTCAGGTTCTAGACCCAAATCTCTGTGGACCAGGGGAAGGGGAGGGCAAGGAAAAGGTCCAGCCAGGGGTGGGGGTGAGAGGGCCCATGCCTCATGGAGAGCACCGCAAACTTCACCAAAACTTCAGCAGCTAAGAGGCCGCAACACCTTACACGCACACATGCATGTAGATGTTCAAGCAAACATATCGTCTTTCCTGTTTGCACCACACGGTGAACACGGGTCACCTTTCACCACATGTCATGTGAATTCTTCACATTCAGGTCTCAGCTATGACACATAACGACCAGACTAGAATCAATCAGAGACAGGTAGTGAGCGCATACACACAAAGACAGATGGTTAGAAATTTGTAGAGCTAACTAACCTATGTCCTTATTGAAACATCCTGCAACTAGACGACTTTGATGTTAGTCTGACAGATACTCACCAAACTGCTGTTAGAAACTCTCACACACACACACACACACCCCAGTTGCCCAGCTTCCTGTGTTAAGTCCCTGCATGCTGGCTTCCTGTTTTGGGTCAGCTCCAGTTATCATCACACAGAGCTGTGCACAGGGCAGCCTGTCATGTGAAATCAGGCTCTCATGCGTTCTCATCTCATGCTCCATAACCTCAAAGGATAGGTCTCACACTTAAAATGCTTAAAGGTTTTTGGTGCATACCTGTGAGAAAGCAGTGATTGCATCTCTGAAAAATCACCACTCTTAGCATAAATAGTACAGCATGATTGATATGTGTTTAAATAAAGCCCTGTTTACACTTGCGTGATTGTTATTGTATTGTTGTAATCTTCAGATGGAGAGACAAATGTCCATGGGCTCCAATATGATGGGCATGCAAAGCCCCGCCCACAGCAGCTCCTGCTCCTCCACTCACATTCCCTCCATGCACTCAGAGGCCAAACTGGTGAGTATATGCAAGCATTCACATGCATACATACACTTTTATGCCTGCACACACACACAAACACACACACACACACACAAGCTGAAAAGTGTTGCAACCTTCTTTTCCACTGGGCTCTGCCAGCAAGGCTGCACTCTTAGGCCTGTGTGGATTTCATCATTTGGTGTGTAATCAAAGCTGTGTCTGAACCTGCCAGTGCAGCACCGGAGACTCTGGCTGGAATAAAGGGCCCTTTATGTGGTTGTGGCTCGGCTGCCCACCAACTGCCTGATGTATATCTTAATGTACAGAACATGTTCTGTAGGTCCTGCAACTTGTTAGCACTAGTTTAACACAGCAGGGAAAAAAATCAAATGACCTCATCCTTTCACAAAGCATTTAGTTGTAGAAGTTGGAATAATATGTAGGCACAGGTTTTGAGAGTCAAAGAAGGACTGGCAGAAGAAAAAGCTCAAAAAGAAAAGATTCTTTGCACTGTTCTTGATTTTGAATGCCAGTACTGCTGCAACACTGGTTCATGACACCTCTGATTAATGAAAAATAGCTAAAAAGTTACATTTAAGGTGATATGAATTGATTAATGCTGTAGCAACGTGACCAACTGCCAACCTTTGTTTTAAAAATAAATAACTGGAGTGTCATGACATGGATATCGAGAAAAAAGAAATTATAAACCATAATGAAAAGAGTTGGCTGCTCTTTGTGTTTGGAAAGGTTCATAGATAGCTGGGTTTACTGGAGAGAAACATCCTGGAGAGGCAAAGACACACACATAGACAGAGAGAGAGGGAGAGAGAGAGGGGTAGCAGAGGTCATTAGAAGAGTTATTGGTCTGATAGAGGAGAGCGGGAGCAGTCCCAGGGCATTTAATTCTCCCTCTTCCTCCCGTTCTCTCAAGATTGATCGCCTTTGTAGTCTTTTGAATCTCTTCAACTGTTCCTATGGTAACACACTAGGGTAACACAATATTAGTGTATTAGGCTTATCTCTTCCCTGGCCATCATCCAGACATGTCTTACTCTTTTTTTTTTCTCCTCCTATCTGTGTAATTGAATTGTAAATGCTCTGTTAGGCCTCCTATAAACATATGCAGTCACTAAATGGCTGCAGGCCCCCTAACCATGCAACTTTCTGGTTAGTTGGCCATTCGGGCACGAGGCACAGCAACCCAATGTGTATCAATTGAGATTCTGCTCCCTGATGTCTGAACACAACTGATGGAATTTTGTGATTGTGGACAGAAAGTGAGAGACTAATTGTGTTATCCGGGTGCGATCTCCAGCGTGGGTTTCATAAGCATAGACGGGGTCTCTAATGTCTCCAATATCCTCGCCCGGGCCTGGTCGATAAATACGGCCTCGCTATCGGATAACTGGGCCATGATCAGGCCCATGTGTCCCCTGCGACGATCTCAATCCGGCTCTAATCGCATTACCCTGACCATGTTGACTTTCCGCCAATGGGAAATCTTCGCACTGTAACCCCACACCTCAGAGGAACGGATCTGGATGCACTCTTTGTGCTCAACGTTTACATTGTGAGAGCAGAAGAGGGGATTGAGTGGGACTTTGATAGACATGAAGGAAACGGACAGACAGGCAGAATAGGCAATAGAATTAAAAGGCGAGAAGCAATATTGATATACTGCAAGATCAAACAATGAATAAGAAGGGAGAAAATAGAAGACTTCTTAGGGAAAAGTAGAACCAGTTTCCTTTGTCTTTTCATGTTTGTGCATGCATGTATGGCCATATGGGTGAGCTTGCTGCTGTTTGATATTTTGTGGTAACTGGAGGCATCGGTAGCAGGATTATCCCTCCCCTGTCAGAGAAAGCATGCCCTGAGCCTGGGCTAATGAAGGCTAATTGATTTTGTGGTGGGCCAGAGCAGTAGGGAGGCCTGTCTCTGGTGTAAATAGTTAATGAGCCAAAGGACTGCTGTGGCCCCTTGGGGACTCATATCTTGCTCTAAGCTCTCTGTTTGTGCTCTCTGGGCTAAAGACTGTATCTGCATCAGTGCCCATCTTTGTTCTTCTGATTTTCTACTTAAGTGCCATCATTTAAGTGGTATAGCAAAGCTTGATGGTGGAATAATTGATATGTTTTTTTTTCTTAATGCTTTTAGTTTGTTGCCTGGGAGGGTTGCTGGGATTGGAATGTTTTATTAGTTTTAGCTCAAGTGTTTTTTTTCCCCCTTCTTGTTGTGAGGGACTGGGTGCTCTTGGTGCCGGGTGTGGTTGAATTCTGCTCTGTTGTGGTCTGGGGAATTGAATAGTGAGTGTTGTGTGCTGGAGCTTGTGGGATAGTTGACCCTCGCAGCGTGGAGGAAACGCAGTACAGAGGAGGCCAAGTTCCACAGCATGCCGGCCAAAGCATTACATCACCACTCCTTACGAGCGCACGCACACACACATATATGCACCGCGCGTGGACCAGCACTGTGTCATCTTGCTTGTACAAATAGCTGCAAAATCATGCACACACGTGCACCCACACATGCATGTACAGGCAGCCAAGACTACTTGAAAAACGACTGACAGATGAGATGCACACACAGAATACATGCATGCCTATAAAGGAAAACTGTAAAACATTTCTGAATACTTGTACTGTTTTCTACTCCCCACACCTACACCCCCAACCCACCCCAACCCTCACACACCACAGACCCCCTATGCTTAAATTTTGATATTTTTGTTCATGCAATGAAAGGTAATTGCTATCATTTTTCATCTGTAACAAGAAAAACCCAAACAAGCCCTTATCAAATTTCCCCTAAAAACAAACTCAAGTCTATGAATGCCCGCTGTGGCGCATGGCTCATGTCAGTGGCACTGTTTTCAGCATGGTGCACTTTGGCATTGTTTTATTGTGTCTTTTAACTGAGTCCCATGCTTTCCACACATCCTGACTGCTTGCTAATTTCAGAAAGAGGGGCCTTGAAAGGGCTTTGTGCTGGTGTATGAAAATGTGTTATTTATTATCTCCCAATTATCTATTGTTTATATTGTTACTAAGGACAATAAATTTGTCACTAAGCATCGGGCTAGGTGCTGAGATTTTTATGTGGTAAACAATACTATATGTTCTTTCACTGCAGCCTGCTTGGCTGTGGAGCTGGCACTAGATTGGTGGATGACATAATTCCTGGCATGCTCTAAATATGCTCCTTTTTACTTGAAGGGGGGGAGGGGGGGGCAAGCAGTGCTTCTCTTAAAGGAACATTTCATAGCACACAGGAGGGCCAATAATCAAAGTATTCCACGTGCACTGATGTTGAGTTTTCATTTCACTTGCACAAACCTTGCTGTTAGTTCTTCAGGGTAACTCTTTCGTACATGTTCACTGTTTAGCGAAACGCTTGATCTTTAATCCTGATAATCCAAATACTAGTTGCAATTCAGTAACTGCACTGAACTGCACCTATTTTGCTCACAAATTCCAAAAAAGTGAGGCAGCTGCAGATGTTACAGTTTTCATCTCTGCCATGTCATGATTGATGAAATGATTACCTTAGTATAAAATCATTTGTAAGCAGTTAAACCATTAGCATAAACTGTAACTCTGTTATGTGTTCCATTCATTTTCTTTCACCATAGTAGGGGAGCACCTCTGGCAAATTCTCTTGTTGTGAGGAGGAGGAGGAGCAGTACACACAATGAGAGTCTAACTACAGGTTTTGTAAGCAACATCTGTATGAATGGTGGCATTGTCGGGGTATGATGTCACTGAGCAGAGACGCTGAGCTAAGAGCACAGCTGAATCTGCAGACTGCTTGCGTTAACTCTAGCTTGTATGTACATTGTGTGTGTTTGTATGCATGGTCATGATTGTGTGTGTAAATGCCTCTTTTTTCACTGCACTGGCACCCCGTCTGGTACTCATTGTCCTTGGAGCCAAAACACATCTGTGGACAAAGTGGGCTAAAACAAACCATGAAGTCAGAGTTTGCATATGGTTTGTGATACAGATCAGTTATATGCATATGTGTGGTTAGTTAAGTAAACGTGGAAGATGTGCAGTCAACTAGTGACAGGGTACAAAGGACACATAGAGAGAAGGTTAAATATTTTGGATGCAGCAGAAGTTTATATGACTAGTGGTGGTGGTGGTGGTGGTGGTGGTGGTGGGGTTCTACAGAGATGAGTCCTTTTAGCAGCGTAGAGTGTGACGCAAGAGCTGCTGGATCAGTGCAACTGCCACATAAACCAGAAAGGAACTTCTGCTTCAGTGCGACTAAAATTGTACTTGTGAGATAGATAGATGAATCATCAAAAACCTCACGACACCACAATTTATCACCTTTTTCAACTATAAAATATGCCTGCCAACATCTGTTTGCAGAAAATCCAGAAGAAAACATGTTAGATAAAAGTTATAAATTGATTTCCATTCCACTGAATAAACCCAGCCAGAATTTTGGTTCCCAGGATTCTCTGTTGGATGTACTTTCAGCTGAGCCGATTTAACAAAAGTTTGCTCGGCCAACATTATCTCAGATTGGTGGTGAATTAGATGAGCCCTCTTGTTAACAGTATTTTGATGGTGTTTTAATGTCCCTGTAAAATCGCCATGGAAAATATTGGGATACTACGCTATGAGTGAGAACTCAACAAAACAACTCTATGTTTATATATATGTGTGTGTGTGCGTGTGATTGTGTTATTGTAAGATTATATTTAGAAAACTCATATTCACATTTGAATAGTGAGTGAGCGTGGCAGGAGGAATGAGTAATGTGTTAGTTGATGAGATTTCCTTCCCATTCTGTACCATCGGTTAGTTAGAAAACGATTTAAAGGACAAGTTCATGAAATTTACGTTTCATGTCTATTAGTTTATCGGTCTTTTAAGGACTTTACACAGTGGTGTCTGTGAGTGTATTAATTTTATTTATTTTTTTTATTAAATAGCATTTTTTAAAATCAGAGAGCTTGACTATAAGAATAGAGACAAATTACAGCAGAAGCACTTGCACAGTTACAACAAAACAAAACTTTGAAATAAAAGATTTTACCTGATAATTCAAGCACAAATCCACTTTGTAAATACGAAGGGTCTTGAGCTTTGATATAGAACACAACCCCCAAAATTTGCTGACCTGATTCTTAGGGGACAGATCCACAGTTTGGGATCCTTTCTGTTTTCAAGGTACAGCAGTACTAACGCATATTCATCTTACAACGTGCATGCATCCATACTATTACCACTTTATAACCATTAACAGATACTTTTGGAAATGCAGCTGATCAAGTTTTAGGTTAAAAACTCTCATTACAAAACAGTGACAGAGAGTTTGTTTTCTGATTGTCATTAAAATGGAAAAAAAACCCACATTATAGTTCTGCTCATATACCTTTGCGTCAGTACACATTTGTCATCACCATAGTTTTCTCTGATGATAGATAGCGCTCAAAGCATCACTTGCTTTGAGACAACAGCTGATCTATGATTTCTGCTGCCATGGCTGTTTTATACTAATGTGTTATATTTCGCTTCACTTCCACTTCATTGTCGGGCCAATCAAAATAAATGCATTAAAAAAATAAAAATCTATTTTTATACTTTTTTCATTTCTGTTTGTCTGTTTTTGTGTTGTTGTGTTTTCTAGAAATAGCTGACCTTTTGCTTCATTTTTACCCCAGCGCTCATGTGACCAGTGTATGTGAATGGTGATATATGTGTAACTATAAATGGAAAGTATTGTTGAAAATGTGCTAAAGTGCTTGCCTGGGCAAAGGATTGGTGTGAAAGCTTGTGCAAGGTACTACTCGTATGATTGAGGGGCTGTAGGGGGCCTAGCAGGAGTAAAACATGTTGCTGGCTCATAATACACTCTGAAGCAAGATCAGCAAGCTTTATGGAAGAGGAGGAAGCTTCTGAGTAGTTTTGTGTGTGTGTGTGTGTGTGTGTGTGTGTGTGTGTGTGTGTGTGATTGTGCGCTTCTATGTTGGGTTGAGTTTTCGTGACAAGAGTGGCGTTGGTGGCACAGAGTGTCGCATCTGTTTGTCTTTGGATGACTGCTTGTTTTTTTTAGGTGTGCTGATGGGTGGTGTATGTGAAGGCCATTTGGTTATGGTTCAGGGCCTATGAATGGGAAGGGACACAAGCAGAGCCAAGCTTGGGTAAACCAGCTGCCATCAACACTGCGTGATCCAGACCGGACTGGTCCAGCCACCATTAGCACTCCTGGAGCCTGAGCAAAAAAAAAACAAGACACTCACACCAAAATAACTTTAACAATGCTGAGGAGGTGATCTGAATCAGACAAGTTCGTGCTTCATGTTTTCAACAATTACTTCTTGGAAATTTTGGCATGTCGAAACACAAGTGGCTTCTCACACCTGTGGGTGTATTGACAGTGCGGGTAAAGAGGGGCTATTTATTATCAGAGAACAAGAACCAAAACTCAAACCATTAATAAAAAAAAGCTATTGTGAAAGATTTGTAATGGCCAAAATACACTAACATTAGAGATCTGATATTTTAAACATCTTTCAAACTACATTTGATTCCACTTACGTTTATCGACACAATGACTCGTGATGCCTCTTTTAATCCCACAACTTAAGAGTATGTAAGTGTTTAGCATTGTATTCATGCTCTGTCTGTCTCTCTCACTCAGGGGCATTGTCTGTATTCAAGATTGTGACAGTGGGTGTAGTGATAACCATGTAGGCTGCACTCGAGCAGGGCTTTACAAGAGAGGGAACAGTGGGGATATGCAGACTGGAGTCAGAGGCCCATCCATTAACTTGACAGGCTGCAGAAGCTGCCAAGAGTATGAGCGCATGCTTTGGAGCACACTTCTCAGTGGGCGTGTGTCTTGCTGCACCCATACTGCCACGGTTCCTCCGAGCACCACCGGAACGTCTGGCCCTGGCTGAACAGTCAGTCTATGTCCATCTCCATGTCTGTGTCTGGAACCACAGGGAAGCTCTGATCAGCTTGGCCCAGAACCTGAGAGAGGAGAGAGGGGGCGATATTACAGCCCAGCACTCCCATCAGACTGTCTGCCTCACTGTTCCCTGAGGAAATCAGTTTAACAGTCCCCAGCTCTTGGCAAGCAGAGGGAGAGGGGGTGGAGGAAAAGGCAAGAGGTGTGTGTGTGTGTGTGTGTGTGTGTGTGTGTGTGTGTGTGTGTGTGTGTG
>NW_005187485.1:978853-987283 GCF_000239375.1 Pundamilia nyererei | reverse complement strand
GAGAGAGAGAGGGGGTGGTAGATGTTACTGCCTCTCTGGGTGAGAGGGAAATCTAATAAAATTGAACTAATGGGGGTATGGGCTTTTTAGGGGACAGAGAGTGGGTTTGTAGACAGGCACTGGTGGGTAGTGCTGGCGGTGGAGATGAGGAGGATGGAACAGGATCCGTGGAGTGCTTGGCGAAGCAGCAGAGCCAAACTCCTGCTTTCAGCTGCAGATGGTGAACCCGGGTCGGGTTTAGAGTGCAAGGTAGGGGGGCCGAGGCATATATAAAATACTCCCGGAAAGTTACAGCTTTGATATATTATGCAATTAGAAATGCTGTGTGCTTACTCACGATCACTGTGCTTGCCTGATGTTAACAAAGAAGCTGACAGTGAGAGACAGAAGCTTTAATGTTTCTCTGCAGACCCTTAAATGGGAAGCGAAAGAGCACCATTTGAATCTTTGATCTTTTTGCAGTTGAACTGTGACTCCACAGACTGATCAAATCTTTCAAACCTACTGTGAGGCGCCAGAGGGCCACAGGTCCCCTGATAGTACAATGCTCCACTTTTAAGGGGAATAAAAGTGCTCACCCTGACCTTGCTAGGTTTGATTTACCCATCCTTAGGCAGGCGTGGTCTCTTCCCTTTGTACCTGCTTCATGATCATGGTTTCTCCTCCCAGGGTTAATAGACATGAAGTCATCTGGTGAGCAGAAACCTGAGTGTGTTCTCAGGATGTGCCCAGAGCACTCACAGGGACATCACTCAAAGCCCCTGTGTCAGAGAGGACACAGCCATTAATAAATATCATTAATGGATGATCACCTGGTATCCCTGAAACCACATAAATGAGAGAGGCCTAAAAAAAGGAGAGGGAGTGGAGAGGTCAGGGGGCAAAGGTCTGAGAGGAGATAGCTCCCCTCTGGGCAAAAGATGGCTGAATCAGGGATGGTGGAAAATCAATAGCACTGCTACTTTCAGTATACTGTCAGAATGCGTGTATTTATGCTGCTACTATATAAAAATTATTGTGAAGGAAGCTGACCACTTTCTAATGGTGTCACGGAGACTTCATTTTCCTGTTGCAACTTGGCAGCAGGGCAGACGGTGGTAGAACAGGATGCATACCGTCCCATCTTTGAGCGCTCTGCACAGCCGCAAGCTAACACCTGCACTGATTTAATGACTGTTTTCTGTGGCAGCCATGTTGCTGCAGGAGAAATGTATATGTTTGTGTGTGTGTGTCATTAGAGTAAAATGCACATGGTGGTTAAGTTCTTGTGCTTAGCACAGTCTGGGGAAATACAACCATGTGTTAAAGAGTCATTAAGGGGCTGATGAAGGTGTTTGAGAATCACAGCCTGCTCATCATCACTCTGCTAACGTCCCTTAGTTGCGTCACTGTGGTTCTGGATACAAAGACTTAAGTTTTGGCTGAGCTGGGTTTAACTGAGCTGTGTCTCGACTTCAGATGCAGGAGAGGTAGACACTTGTACAGAGCTAGCTTCAGGAATAGGGTTATATCACGGTAAGGGTTTTCTCTTTTAACTGTGTCCTTTTCTTTAAACCTATCAGTTTAAGGTGGTGCATTTATATATTCATACTGCCTATTTAAAGAGCTGGATTTTCCATTATTCATCATGTAAGTGGGAAGGTCCTGCCAGCTAATCCAGTCAAAGAGAGTGGTTTAATTTCTATGCGTGTACTAAAAATTTAAGTTGTATGTTGTCAAGATGTTTCTGTAGTTCTTTGATTGATTTTGTTATGTGTAATAGCTATGCTGTCTCTGTTGAACTGTATTATATTAACTTGTGTTGCATTACATTCAGTTACTTTTGTACTTTGTTGTGTATATAACCATCGCCACTAAGGCTTGTGCATCGGCCCCTTGGCTCTTTGACCTGCAGTCCCTCTGTACTTTGACACTCGCAGGCCGCTTTGAATGCAGGCTAATTGAATTAATATACAGATAGTGCCAGCTGGACAGCTCGCTGAGACGCTGACAAATGACCAATTGCTGTTTCAGGCTAATGGTGTGTGGGGAAGAGACACTGGAATCCATCTAATCTCTTCCCACCTCTAGTCTTTGTCTCTCTTAATACTCCCCTTCACCATTTATGCTCTCTGTCTTCCACCTGGCGTCCTCCCTTTCTAGAAGGGAGTTTCAGTGACACCAGAAGAGCATCTTACCGGCCATCAGCTTACTAAACGTCTTATAGAGACTACAAAGGTAGACATGCTGCCAGCAAACTCCTCTGGCTTCTATTCATTCAGGTGATTCCCTGCTTGAGTGGCAGGAGCTTGCCAGACCTTGATTGGTTTTCTCTTGCACAAAAGGCGTGGGTCTCACCTCTCTGGTTCATACTGATCGACTGCAGGCTGCAGGGAAGGTGCTCAGTGAGAGCTGTCAAACTCAGAATTCATCCTGTGATGTACAGAAGATGTCCTTGTCAACACTGGTGACTATGATTGATCTGTAAGCACTTTAAATCCCTTTTCTGCTTCAGCTGCATGTCAATTAGCTGTCGTGTTTTAAGATGTTATTTCCAGATAGCTACCCTTTGCAGATTGTAACTATTTGTAGTGTTTGTAGTTTGTAGTGTGTTAAAGAAAGTCAGAGACTTCTCAGTGCATCAGTAAGACTCAGTGTGACTATGATGCCGCTGACAGCTGCAGGCTTGAAGACACTCGCTGTGTGTAGACTGTGGTATTTTAACCCATGTCTCTCTGGTCACAAAAAGGAAGGGTTGTGGCCCCTGAGAACAATTCTTAGAGGTTTTGGTGAAGGCCGTTAGTGGGGTTAGGGTGTGATTATATTGGTTTACGATGTGTTATCTATGACATTAGAAGTGTAGAAGTTTAAAATAACATTCATAGTGAGGTACAACAGATAAAATCTTGTGCTTCCAGAAAAGTACCTGCTTCAAAGTGTCAGGCATACCTTTCTGTGACAAACAGAAACTATAGTCAACTAAAACTGGCTCGACAAGGTCATAAATTCACTGTGCCGGTTTCATGTGCAATTCTCTGCATCCCACACTGTCCGTAGAAAAGACAACTAACTCCAAACACACACACACACACACACACACACACACACACACACACACACACACACACACACACACACACATATATAATGTGTAAATATGGTAAAACGCAGTCACTTTTTTTGTTCCCAATCTTCTAAAATGCTTTATTGGACTGTGCCGCCTTACTACTTGTAAAAAGCGTTCCACTCATAGACAGTGTGAGCGGGAAGTGAAGGGATGGTGTTGTGCTCTGCTTATGTCCTAGCATTGTGATCCAGACCAGCTGGATGCCATTCCCTATGGGAATCATGAATGTGAAGGTTGTTAAAAGATATGGAGCCTTGGACTTACTGACAGCAGCTGGGAGAAGGGGGAAGGGAGCAGAGAGGAAAAAGAGAATACTGGGAAAGGGAAAAGAAAACGTTGTGGAATTCACAACAGTAGCCTTAGACACAATGTCTTTCTTTTCATTTTTGCTGCTAACTTTTTACTAAACATGTCTCAGGAGATCAACTGTAAAAGGAATCATTAATTTCCATGTTTTTTAGTGTTAGTGTTTTAGTGTAAAATTAAATAAGGTTTTGCAACCTGTTAAAAGCTATTAAACTGTAAATATGTCATGCATTTTTTATTTATGTCTAGGTTTGTGCTGGGTTTTTGCGCTTGCGGTCGTCTTTATGCGGTGCCCAGAAAAACACACTCTAGTGGAGAGGTGCATTTGGTAAACATGAGGAACACAAGTGCACTTTTAGTGTGCTTCTCTCTGGTTCTCATCCCAGACTGCTCAGAGACACCGTCTCAGTCAGTGCTAAGTAGACCACACAGTTAAAGCAACAAACCTGTTGCTGGGTCAACAGTAAGGGAGCGTTCTGAGGTCTCACACCTTACCGGCGATCTCATCTCACCAGCAGAAATGCACAAACAAACACACGTGCTCCATAAGAGAGAGAGAGAGGGGCTGTTGTGAATATGAAGAGCAGGGACCGGTGGGATGCAGTCATGAAAGGTAAAGAGCAAGAATGACAGGACTGAAGGAGAGATGAAGGACAGCCTAAGTGGCTTTGACTTGTCCTGCTGACATGTGGATTTATGAAGCCATTTGTCACGTCGTAGTCTGCGCTTAATCATCACACTGATGGAGGCGAATATGTACAAACATAATGACGAAATACTCCCAGAGATTTATATTAAATGTTGTCTTTGGTGTCCACTTTGTCTCCTTTAGAGGCTAAAGGCTGCACTTTCACACCACCCCGGTGCCATCGCAAACGGCAACATGAACTCCATGGGCCACATGATGGATATGATGTCATCACGGCAGGACCAAGGCGCTCACCATCACATGCACTCGCACTCGCACCCGCACCAGCACCTGCAAGCCCCTCCGCACGCATACCAGCACCACGGACACCACCACCACAATCAGGGCCACGCTCAGGGTGGACACCATCACCCGCAGGGACACAATCCCCATCACAACTCCCACAACCCCCATCTTCATCCTGGGCACCCACATCAGACATCACCGCACCCTCCGATGCACTCTGCTTCACAGGTAAGCAAATCGTCTCCCCGAGAGAGCTGAGAAGCTTTTAGGCAGCCCAAAGGCAAAGCCACAAGTTCAATAACACATTAACTACACTGCACATTAAAATCACTCACACAGCTAGAAGTCAGCGTGTATGCAGCGTGACTAAAACAAGCCAGTCCTTTGGAAGGCTTTTGAGTAGTTTTGAAGTCAGCTATTAGTGGTTTAGTATAGAAGCATGGCTAAAATGATGCTTAGAATTCACAGCGAGTGAGTGGATGAACGCATTTTCCCTTGCTGCATCCTTAATAGCGAGTTTCCTGGCACCCGGTGCAAAAGTATTTTTTCCTTTTTGTTTGGTCAGCTACAGGTCAGTGTTGGATGCCTGCCATGGAGAGAAGGGGTCACGAAGAGTTCAGAAACGGTTACAAAAGGATGTTCAGGACTGTCTTTTGAAAACTTTGCTCCACTGCACCAACCACTTGCAATTATGTAGTCACGGCATGCTTCAAGCGCAGAAGAAGTTTTACAAACCAGAGGAACAGATAGCCTTTGCTTATAGTTCTGGGACGTCTTATCTGTGAATATACCTGTTTCAGTATTAACTGACAGTATTGCTCATGGCATTAAAAAAAGAGGCATTTTGTCCTTGCGTTCTTTGAAGCCTTTTTGCAGCACAGAGTGCCACATCATGAAGTGCATTTCACTATATATTTTAAATGTACCATTAAAGCTTTAAAACAACATTGTCTGTGTGTGCAGCCGCCATTAAAGTGGCGTGCATTTTCCATGCTTCTCATAAAAATGTAATGTTTTGAAGACTGAAAACACTTGACCTAGCCAAGTATATGTCAAGATTTGTCAGTGCATAGAAATGGGCCTTTTGACTGCGTCTGGTGGTGTTAGTCTGAGTGGAAGTGGGCGTTGGAAAACTGCCTCCTGACACCTCTTTAACAAGGTGGGCAAGCTAGTGAATCAGCCCAGTCAGTCAGTCAGTCATTCACTCCTGACACCCACAGCCCAGCTTCTTAAGGCACGCGGTACAAGCAGATGTTGTTTTTGGGGAAGTTGCCAGACATAAAATACCTGCAGGAAGTAATGTATATATTGTTGTTTAGAGGCAGGAGGCTCTGAGGCAGCATAGCGGCTGCAGCAGACAGCTGACTGGCTGCTTTCCAGCTGTGTCAGGATGGTTACATATGTGGTCGGATCGTGGCAGGCAGGCGCTGCCCCATCGGGGACATCAGTAATGTTAATGCCATTTTCCCGTGATTCAGATGTCACCTGCAACCCAGCAGATGCAGCCCACGCAGACGTTGCAGTCTCCGCCACCCAGTGGTGGACGGCGCAGACGAGTAGTGGACGAGGACCCGGATGAACGTCGGCGAAAGTTTCTGGAGCGAAACAGAGCGGCTGCAACAAGATGCAGGCAGAAGCGAAAAGTTTGGGTGATGTCATTAGAGAAGAAGGCAGAGGAGCTCACACAGACCAACATGCAGCTTCAGGTAAAAACCCAAAAAATCAAAAAACACCTTTAGAGCCTCTAAATCTATGTACAGTAACAACTGCAACTCAGGGCCATCACCATGGATTTTGATTTGTTTATATTGGGTAGTATGACCTGAGTATTTTACTGTTTGTTTTTAGGTAGTTAAGGATGGAGAGTTGCCAAGAAATGTTGATTCGCTGAAATCTGAAAATATTTTTCTTTTTCTCAGAATGAAGTCACAATGCTAAAGAACGAGGTGACACAGCTCAAGCAGCTTCTCCTCACACACAAGGACTGTCCCATCACCACTATGCAGAAAGAGTCCCAAGGTTACCTCAGTGAGTAGCTTAAACATAAACACACTCACACACCTTTAACTGTGTGCCTTAGCTCTGCGGTGGAAAGGAATAAACCCTACAGACACAAGTCTGATGGACACACAGTAACTGGCAAGGCTTTTCGTTCCAGTGTGCTGGTATCCAGCTCCCACGCTCGCTGCAGGACTCTTCCTTTGACATATGGGTGTTGCACACTCTGGTAGCTGGCTGTCTGAATCCCTTTTGAGACTTATTTTTTCCATCTCACAGCAGCTCTGTGCACAGAAGCAGCCGAGCCTCAACGTGAGAAAGACATCACAGTCTGCACGTTGACATCACAGCCCTAATGGATGCCTGGGATCTCACTGATTTTTGGACTGTGCTTCAGCTCAGCCGTACATGACATCAGAGCCCCACCCTTTGATACGGATTCGAGTGACATTTCCATGTAATTAGGATAAGTCACCTCCCTGTGCAGCTTTAGGAAAATAAGGCTCACGTCCCCCCTTGGCTGAATGGCTCTTTTGTACAAGAGAAAGCCAACTCCCAGCCTGGGCTGGAATGACTTTCATCGATGAGTCTAACTGGTGTAAAGATGTCACCTACAATGTGTCCAAAATCCATCAGGCGTATTTACGGAGTGGAATGATTCACGTTTCCATTTTTGTGTTATCCATTATCGTCTATTTTGAGATGGAGGATGAGACATTTGGTGTAACCTTAGGTTGTCACATGTTTGAAATAAATGCTCTTCTGCTAATAAAGATTTTTTTTGTAATATAATGAGAGATCCTGTGTTTATTTTGCTAGATTTTACCATTATGCATACTTTATGTATCCCTGTGTGCAGCTCCTCGGTTCTATCTTTTGTACTTGCACTCACACATGCGTGCTTTACGCATCACTTCTATCTTCAGTGATGTCTCTGCTTTCTCCTCAGGTCCAGAGAGCAGTCCTGCAGGCAGTCCAGCTCCAGTGTGCTCCCAGCAGCAGGTCATCCAGCACAACACCATCACCACCTCCACTACGACTGTAGGGGGCAGCAGTGTGCACGGGCAGACCAACCACTGCACAGACATTAACCCCATCCACTAGGGACAAAGGAGACCGTAACCTCGGCTGCAGCCACGAATCCCCCCCCCCCACCACCACCCATGCTTTTTGAGGGTCGCCAGCTGCACGTGCTGCTCCTCATTCTCCATCAAGAAAAACCTCAAAGGCCTGTGAGGCTGTTCTTTATACAGTAGCTACAGTATCTATTTTTATAGACCAATCCTATTAACGCATAAAACTTTTATGTTTTTTGGCGCGTTTTTTTAATTCTGCTTTTTTTGTGCTTAGTGGAAAGACATTTTTGTTAATCTCATGCACCATTTCAGTGACTTTTTCTGTTTTGTAATGGTACAAAATTGATCACGATGCTCATGAAACCAGAGGACAGAGACGCGTGCCTCAGACTGTCATCTCTTAAAAAACAAAAATACAGGTCTTACATCTCTATGTGCCCAGTGGACTGAATAAAGAGTGACCGTAAGCTGCGTAAGCTTGCAGCAATGTGGAAGACACTGAAAAATCGGAAAAACTGAGGGGGACGTCGCTGCGTTTTATTTGTTGTTTAAAGTCAGACTTTGAACACGGATGTCTTGAAGACAGGAATATGCAAGCAGGTGAAATGACCCTTTTTCTTTTTTTCCAAGAAACATATATGACTGTTAACAATCTTCCCTGTCGGCAGTATTCTTTAAAAACAAGCAAACAAACAAAAAAAGCTTTACAATATACGGCGTGACAGTGAAAATACCATATGCTCAGACGGAAGCAATACATCACAGTGTTGATCATCTTTTTTCTACTGTACGCCCACATTAATGATCAGAATGGCCAAGGACATTTGATGCTGTTGCAGCGACAGAACTGTACACTGTGATACCAGTGAGGCAGCTCAGCAGCGGAGATCAGCGTCCTCCGCTCTCCAGGACCAACTGAAGCTTTTTAATCGTTGAGGCCTCTTGTTGTGTGTGTGTGTGTGTGTGTGTGTGTGTGTGTGTGTGTGTGTGTGTGTGTGTGTGTGTGTGTG
>NW_005187485.1:838014-978833 GCF_000239375.1 Pundamilia nyererei | reverse complement strand
GTGTGTGTGTGTGTGTGTGTTGTGCATTCAGACCAAAATAACATTTGATTGAGTGTGTGCACAGTCTGGCATGTGAATATTGTTATATATATATTTGTGTTTTGTCCCTCTTTCCTGCTGCAGAACAAAGTTCGACTTGTATTAAGAAAGAAAAGTATGTGAGAAAATATATATCTGTTTATCTTTTTTTTTAAATCTTTTTCTTTTCCACCACCACAACTTGCAATTCCTGAAGAAGAGCAGCTCGTGTTTGTGCTTTCCAAGATATCACAATGTGCCTGAATCTTCCTTAAAAAGCTTTTCTGGCTTATTATATTTAATAGCTTCGTTTTAATCACCATAATTATCTCTGCTTTTTCTTTTGTTTTTCTATGAATTTTTGTTATGGGCTTTCTTACAGATGTCTGTTACACCTAAGGCCAAATCTCCTGAGTTCCTTACAGGCGACCTTTTCTACATCCATCTCCTTTAGGCTGCAGCGCCTCTTTATTTCCACTTCCATATGACCAGGAATGTCAGTTCATGAGCATGATGACCACAATGCACTGTGTTTTTACAGTAGGACGGATGAAATACTTTCCACGCACAGGTGGAGCGATCGCAGAGCTGTCTATGCACTTTGTCCTCTGTTATGACGGAGGGTAGAATAGCCATATTAAGGTCAGAGGTAATTCTCAGTGATCCCCCCCCCTCCCCCCAAAAAGCCCTCCTCCCTGTCTTCACACACCAGCGACAACCTGTAACTATGTTTGGCTTTATAGAGAAAATATGCCTGGCTTGTTTCACATGCCCATAAAAAGAATAATGGAACCTGGAGCTTGCACTGCCAGGCATGATTAAGGACCTGATAGCGTTGAATTTGTTCTTTCCCGTTTAATTGAAAAATATCTTTCCCCATAACGGACCACATGGTGGTTTTTGTGAAGGCATTTGATGTATTCATGTTGTTTCTTACCCTTAAAATCTGTGCGTGCTGTTTAGTGTGTGTGTGTGAGATGATTATTGAGTGACGAGTCTTAGAAAATCCTTTGTAAAAGGGCTTTGTTGCACCGACCCTCTGAACTGAAGCTTGCCTTAATTTTGGCTGTTTGTAAAACCCTGTTTAGATCAGACCATTCCAAATTAACCTCATGCATGTGAAAATATGTTTATGACCTCATCGCGCTTTCAACTGGAATTATTAGGAGTTTTCATTTCTGATAATGGATCCATGTTCATAATAAAAATGCATTTGTTACTATATAGGTATACAAAAAAAGGAGCTATGGAAGTACAGCGTGAGTGTGTCTGTGTGTGAGAGAGAACAATTCCTACATATTAATGATGTTGTAATTGTATTATTTTAAGTCTAAAAGTATAAATATTGTACATAATATTAATTTCTATAATCCTGTACATGTAATGCAACCACCTTTCTTTTAGAAGGGAGAATAAACGTGTGGTACGTTTGTAAATAATGTTTGCACTTGTTGCCTTTTGCTGTACGTCGAGGCTCACCCCAGCGCTTAAGTACATTGTTGATATGTAACAAACGGATGGGATCCATTCCTGCCTGCATATCCTTGTACTTTTTTTTTTTGTTTCTTTTGGTCCGTAATTACATTGTCTCCATTTTATTTTGCATTTGTACAGATGTTAAAGTATCACTGCAGTTACATTACGGTATGAAAATAAAGCACTTGTTCTGTAACATTCATTCGCGCGACATGATGTCATTGTTTCTGAAACCCAGGAAAGTAATATTTCAATCAAAGGATCAACAGCATTTGCTGATGCTTGTCCTTGAAAAAT
Organism: Pundamilia nyererei; assembly: GCF_000239375.1. Classification (NCBI taxonomy): domain Eukaryota; kingdom Metazoa; phylum Chordata; class Actinopteri; order Cichliformes; family Cichlidae; genus Pundamilia; species Pundamilia nyererei. The sequence goes on along the minus strand of NW_005187485.1, from coordinate 977,042 downwards.
GACTGCTCATTAAATAGTAAGATGCTTTAAAGGTTTAGAATGCTCATTAATTATTGAACTGTCTAGACAGCTTGATAGATGCCCGATGAAATAACATGGCAGTTAACTTCAGTACACAAACATCTTTGTTGAATCCTGTCAAAATGCCAAATCACTGCCGATGCAGAGAGACAATTAAATCTTAGCCACAACAATGAAACAAATAAGCAATAAAAATAAACATTGTTGTGTAAGAAATTCATTTCCGGCTGCTACTGTGGACACATGCGGAGGGACCTCTTTAAGTAATGAAGAGGACTTTTTCAGGACCTTACTTCGGATGATCGAGAGCTCCAGTGATTTCATTTTCAAAGTGCATTTAATGACTGACAGCAGTTTGGGGAGGCAATGATCTATGCCAGTTAGCAGCCAAGCAGAGACTTGTCTTTGGAGTATCATGACCCCTGGTGTACAACTTGTTCACTTTCCCAAACAATACTTTCACATCGAGCAATGTTTTCAAATCCCACCTCAATTGGTTCACTTCTCAGTTTAGTTTCAGACCCACGGGGTTTTGCTCGCTCATTTCTTCTACTGAAGTTATATTTCTTTTCCATAGTTTCATTTTAGTTTTCAGGGACTGGAAGCTATCCCAGTGACCAGTCACACCTTGGACAAGTTTCCACTCTATCGCAGGGTCATCACGCAGAGTTGAGAGTTGAATCCAGGTCCTTCTTCCTGTGAGGTGACAGTACAAACCACTGTTCCACAAACAGCAACACTAACCAGATCTGACTCCACTTCCTCTCCAAGATAAAGTGTGCACCACCATCATTTTTGGCTTTTCCCCGTCTCTCATGTACTGGGAGGTAGACCACAATATAACACAACGATAAAAACACTTAATGGCCTCAAGCAAAAGGTTGTAAGCAACACAATGTGATGTTTTAAAAAAAAGAAACATCTTTATTTCAAGTAATTTCAACACTTAAGGCTTTACAGTCCCTTCTGACTGTGACAGACATTCAAACACAAACTTTAAAAAGAATTGGATATATTGAAGAAAAAGGTTCTTTAATACAAATCAAACTTGTGTTAGAAAAAAATAATTCCACCTTTAGTGACTGAAAACAAAGCATGCATTCATAACTGGTAGCAGTTGGACCAGAAACACCTCCAAGCTTTATTCAATCACTTTGCATATAATAACCTTTTATCTTAGTGTAAGTGCCACAGGAAGGTACAAAGAACTGCTTAGAACCTTTTGCTTCAATACATGAAATCATTTAAAACTTGTATGAACCGTTTTAAAAGTTCTTTTAAAAGAAATCTTGATATGAGTGAAATGTGTTTTTGAATTTTGCATTGAATTTTGTCTCCGAAGCGTGCACTGATTTCACACAACATACATTAACTCATACTGACCCGAGAAAAAACAAACATGAACCCTTAAAATTTAAGACGTTAACCTGATTTATCAGTTTTACCATTTCTGTTTGCAACAATCCAGATATCGCATCCAAGCTAAGAGTGTGCATCAGAGAGCACACGCTTAGAAGAAATGTATCCTCTGGTTTTTAAAAAGTTCTGCAAAAAAATGATGAAAACAAAAACTTGATTTAAGTTAGCTGTGACAATCAGTCTTAAATCAACGCTCTGTGCTCGATCTGCTCTCTAAAGTGAAGGTGCTTGAACATTTGCACTTCTCCACCCGTGCTTTTCATTTCCAGCCCTGAGTTGACAAGAATCTGTCAATCATGTCAAAGGACCTCTGCGGTTGGTCGTAAGGCAGAATGTGCCCTCCTCCTCGTATGATGACCTGCATGAAGAGAACGACAGCGGATAACGGTAAACCTCAATAACGCCGAGAGATTTAAGATCATGCATTTGGCCTTTTGTTTCACAATCCGCTCACCTGATAAAACTCTCCAACTTGCCGAACATAACCCGCCACCTCCGTGTCAGTGGGCTGAACCTTCCAGTGGAAGCGAGGGGCTTTTTTGTACTCGGCAGCCCCGGTCCAGTTCACAGTGGGCAGGAACCTCTCAGTCAGTGGAGCAGCCACAATCACATCTAGCTGACCACTATACATCAAGACCTGGATAAATACATTCAACTTGTATCAGTTAACTGACTCCATAGATTCACACACACACAGCAACTGTTGTTTTTGATATCAGACTGAATCCTCGTCACCCGGAGACATGCTCTGCTCTTCTTCAGAAACAACCTCTCAGTGGCTCTTTCCTGGAAGTGTTGCATTCCTCCACCTTTCTCTTTAAAATACCCCAGAGTTTTCACTTCTCTTTTCTCTCCCCCTCCCTTTCACTGCGCTTTGAATCTTCATCAAGCTTTCCTGACTCAGTTCTGGAGACTGCGAGTCATCTCGTCATCCAGTATTGTGCTCCATCGACGGTCACGCCTAGTGTCATCTGTAGAAGTCATCCCCCTAAGCACTTTTTGCACTCACGCAGCGCTGACACCTCTGTGCTTCACACCAACCAGGGGATGAACAAATTTATCTTGATCTCATTGACCACAGAATGCGCTTCCAGTTTTCATCAGGCTTCTTTTTGTGCTCCTACAGTCTTCTGTAAGGTTTTCCTTTTGGACCCCATCCATAGAAGATGATGTAACGAAGTTCAACAGTGTCTGAGTTGGGCTTTTTTTTTTTTAAGATTGTTTCCTGTTAAGACTTGAGAACGATGCCCAGTTCACTTGTCAATAAATAAATAAATAAAGTGATAAAAGTAAAACATTTGTCTCACACTCTAAATATAAAACATCATGAGCAAAATCCTGATTTTTTTCTCCCCCTTCACATTTTCCCCTTGTGCATTTTAGATTTAAAAAAATAAAAATAAAAATAAATAAATAAAAATGGATGACCCTGCAGTTTTTACCCTGTAGTTGTCCATCAGCACCCCCAGCCATGGTTTGATGGTCTTCATGACATCCTGCAGGAGGTGCTTCTCCACCTCAGAGCCATCGTGGAACGTCAGGTTGCCCACGTGGATGGCACGTCGCACTTCAGGCAGGGTCACAAACTGGGAGAAGTAGTCCTGATCCTCAGGCTCCTGAGGCACACAAAGGAAATTTGTGAGTTCTTTAAGCTGTTAAAAAGCAACAGTTTACAAAAAAGAACTTCAAGGAACTCCGAGTACCTGACATATCAAGTAGTTGAAGTAGTTGGTACAACCTGTTGCATTTTGGAAGAAGGAGGGATAAGGATCTACATCGCCATTCAGCAAACGATCAAAGACCTGAAGTCAGACGATTGAAATTGAAATGAAAAAGGCATCCATGATAGGTGTGCCTTCAACAATTAGAAAATACTGCAAATGTAGATGACGAACAACATCAACTCATTACCTCAAAAGCCTCCACCCACTTCTCCTGCTGGATGAGCTTAACTCCAAGGTCTGTCTGCTGGTCGACGTATTGCTTTTGGAGTTCATCTATCATTCCCGTTTGGTACAGGAACTCACCGTAGCCACCCAGCATCTGATGTGGAAGAACAGTAAACTGTCACTATACTGTCACCTTTCTGCATCAGCATATAGGAGCAGACGGCATCAAACATGAGCGAAGTGGAGGACGAACGTACAGTGTGGACAATGAAAGCAAAAGACACAGCAGCCTGTGTTTCAATGAAGACACACATTTAGACCATATGAGGGAAAAAATGTTTAAGTCAATGAGTCTTGTTCATGAAACAGATGCTTTAATGCTTTATTAAACTCTTTCTAAGCCAACTCTAGACTTTATCCAGGAGATTTTCCTGCCGGTTACGTAGGGATATGGCAGTTTAGGTCACACATAAGTCCAAGCCTTTAGAAAACTCTTTTTGTTCTGCCACACCTCGCTCACCGCAGCAGCAGCACCAAACCTTCTCTACCATCGTCACGATCAGGTCTTCTAAAGAGTTTGCTTTTCTGTTGGCCGTTTTCCGACTGCACCGTGAGTTGCGATGGCATTGTGCAACTACAAAATTGCAACACAGCTGCTTAAGTTCTAAATGTCATTCCTGCCTGAGCAAGTTTTATGATTAAGCATGTCTTATGAATCAAACATTAGCACTTTCAGGAACAATCTTAGGACAGAGTTTACGTCTAAATAATAAAATTCTTCTACATACGCACCAGCTCTGGATCACAGAGTCCATCGCCAATAGCCATCCCCTTGAAGTTGATTTTCACCTTGGCAGTAGGGTTGTTTTTATGAATGTAATAAGAAACGGCAGGAACATACTTCCCTGCATATGACTGCAAAGAGAATGTATTGCATGGTGAGGAGGCCATCTTAACAAAATAAGACGTTAAAATTTCATTATATTTTGCAAAAAGTATTAATTGGTTAGCATGGTAAGCATATATCTGCTAGCCCTGTAATCATGTTGCTCTGTTTAAATAGCTACTCGTGTCATACTGCTCTGTGAAGTGTGGAAAAATTATTTTCTGACCTCTCCAGTTGCGTAGAACTCATTGGACTGATATTCAGGAAAGATCTGGAAGAACTGTGTCAAAGCACTTATAAAAGAAAAGAGGAGAATAAGAAAAAGAGTTAGTAACGATCATTACTGTGAAGATAAATGAAATGACTACATGCAAATTCGATGGTCATATTTTACTTGTACAAATCTCTGCCAACATCATCCTGGTCCTGAGCGAAACCTCTGTCATCTTCAGTGAAGCTGAAACCTGTTCCAACCTAGAGAGAGAGGAGAAAAAAGAAAACAAATCCCAACACTTCCTCAATGTTTCAAAAGCACCAAGTGAAAATGACATTTTAAGTAATACTGCTTTTTTTTTATGTGATGATAAATCAGAAATACATACTGGATTATCAATGTACAAAACTGAATATCTGGCTGTCCAGGCATAATCCCTCGGACCGACTGCAAAGACAGAGGATATAAACTTTATAAGAAGGTTTAAACAACCTGGGAGTCTTCCTCCTACAAATCAGTTCTTACCCGTCATGTTCTTGTACACCACATACGGCCCATGTTCCACAAAGAGACCGAACATGGACGTGCCACCAGGCCCACCTTGCAGCCAGAGCAGGACTGGAGCTTTCTCCTGGTTTGCCTATCAGTCACATCAGAGCAAGCACAAAGTTTAAGAAACTAGCGCCACCTAGTGGACTTTTACCGCCATACAGTTGTTTAAAATTATGATTTTGGAATCTGCAGTGTTTAGAAATGGCCCCAAAAGACCTTCCTAACTTGTGTAAATCAATAATTCTCCTTCCACCGAGTTGCTTGGACTTTCCCCATTGTTGTGAACATTGGTCTGATAGGTAGTGTCAAACTTTTTCCTATTTATGTTGAGACAGTGAACCTACCACTTGTCACTAATCAACCAGAAGTTAATAGGCCTTGTCAAGTTAAAAGACATTGTAGAACCTTCAGCGCTACTTTTTAAAAGATTTAAGTGAATGAATAGATTTGAACCTCTATGTATACTTTTGACCCAATTCCTGTTTTTTACGTAATTATAGATGTGTGCTGCACAATCATTCCACCCTAGAGAAAAAACAGTGCAAAGAAATCATGTTCATAGTGACCCTGACATTCATGCTCATTTTTAATGTGATTTAAACTCCTGATCACAGTTGTATATGTATTCTGGTCCAACAGGGGTAAAAGGAAGTTGTTTAGAACCTTTCCAGTTTCTTTTTTTCCCTGGAGGCTTTTTAGTAAAAAACATTCAGTAAGATTCAAACTTTACTTGCTGTCATTAAATGCATCCATCTCCACTGCTCTGGAGCATTTTCATAAATAAAACTAAAAAACAAAACACTCAGTTAATGATTAAAAGACATAATAAAAAAGGCACACGTGTAAGTTAAAGTAAAACAAGCTCTCTTCCTGTAAGGATTTTCGCTTTAAAAATCAGCAAAGGAAAACCTGGGTATTCCTGGTTGCAGCTGACTAAATATCACAACTTCACAGAGGGACTAAAGATAAAGTTGACTTCTGAAAACCCCACACAGATTTGATCCTAAAACCTCTCCGTCCTCTCAGCGATTTCCTGTCACACTGCACAAATAAGAGTACTGTAAATTTGGGAAGCCCCTGGGGTAAAAGAAGTTAGGCCTACCATGGAAGCAGGGAAGAACCAAAAGAAGAGGTTGCTGTTGTATTTTTTGTTGACTGTGAGGTATCCAGCATAACTCTTGACTGACTTATTGCCTCCTGGCAGGTCTCCCACCAGACTCAGTTTCCTGGCTGGAAGAACGAGATATCGCCACATTGTGGATGTGCAACACAAAAAGCACGAAGCCAATCTATAGTACTTTACTTCGTAGTAACACAAATACAAGTTTACCTTCATCTATAGCGCCCTTCTCCAGATAAGGAGTGAGAAAGAGAGGGGCACCGGGGTCGACTCCGTTCAGGCCGCTGACGCGGGGAGATTTTCGGCAGAAAAACGACGAGCAGCCCCCGAAGGCGGCGGAGTGCAGACAGGCCCACAGTAAGAGGACACCCAGAGTTTCTCTCAGCAGCCTGCCAATATATGTAACATAGATATCACAATGCGGGCCTGGCCAACGATGTGTGAACCTCAAGCACCCCCAAGACACTCAGATTTCAAAACAGTGCGACCACAGCGAGGCTGCACGCCCCTGACTGCGAGCATGAACTTATCGTCATTCTTTTAAAACTCACCTCATTGTCGCAAACACCGGCAGCAGCACAGACTTCACCTTCTAACACAGGCGAAGGCAGGTGGACTAACAAATCCGGTCTCACTGTGATTTTAGTCACATGATCGGCTCTGTGCCGGTCACATGAGATACTGGATCACGTGGTCGTTGTTGTTTAATCAGCCCTCAGTCGTGCCTAGCAGGAGACGCCATTCGACTGTGGCTTTAATGGCCACATGTGTCATTACACCAACGTCCCTAGACAGACCTTAACAGTATAATACAAACTACACCATGCAGCACCAACGCTGGCATGTTTTCTGTTAGTCTCCTGGTTGTAAATTGCAGACAGCAGTTCCTAACTTTTTTTTTTTTTTTTTAAAAAGCACTAACTGACACTTTTAAACATACAAAAAATACCCTGATAACGACTGTGTTTAGTCTGTTCCTTCACATTCCATGCAAGGCCACCTGGGTTGGCTGGAAGACTGTTTACTTAGCCTGGCAGGGCGAAGGACACTGTCTCAGCTGAACTATGGACACGCACACACATACATATACTGATACTGATAAGCACTCACCGACGCATCACCCTCCCTACCCCGGATCCAACACCACCTCCAACGCTTACCTCCCCTCTGATGTGGACATCGGGTCAGTTGGAGGCGCAGTCGAAAGATTGCAGCGGTCCCAGATCAGATGTACACACTGGAACTGTCTGTGTTTATTGTGCTATGGTGTGTTGATGTGCATTCCTGTATTATCCTTTTGTGTTACACATTTCAATGTTTTTTCCTCGCTACCTAGCCTGACCTGTCTCCCCAATGTGATGTTTGTGTATTGTATGTACGGTCGGCAAGGTCTGTCATCTCGGTTGTGGGCAAAAGACCTGCAACTGACAAATAAAGGCTATCTCATCTCATCTCCTCTCATAATTTGTTCACAAAGTTTCAAAGTAAGACAGTTTTCAGTAGCTGTTTTGGTAATATTTTATCCACTGCTCAAAATAAAATGTAATTAGTTCTTTAAGTGACTACAGAGTAGATCCAATAACACAAAGTGGGTAAAACTTCAGGGATTTTACTCTGTCCAGTACACATAGCATAAACCACTGTGGTTAAGTGACAACAGCTGCACTGGAGAAGCAACAACTCCCAGAAAGGGAATGGTTTTGTAGGTAGTGTCCCAATCCCTCCTGATTTTTTTTTTCTGTCAAGCTCTGGCAGATCTCCTCCTGGTCCTCCTCAAACAAAGGAGCAGTTAACAGTCCTGCTGTTGAAGCTGATGGTTCTGTACAGCACTCGTGTAACAGCTCGTGTCCTGGTTTCTCCTCAGGACTGTCGAGACTGCGCTGAGAGACACAGCAAACCTTCTGGTGAGGGCACATATGGATGTGTCATCCTGGAGGCGCTGGGCAACCTGTGCAACCTGAATGTGCTGCAGGCAACATTTCATGCTGACAAGGACACTGACAAAAAGAAAAACCGGGCACTCTCCAGGATATCTGCTGTCACTTTTACTTGGATAAGAGCAGATGAAATAATGGTTTATGTTTACTAAGTTAGTTGTATACCTAAAATTTATTTTATGCTGTAATATATAATATACTTAATTTTTTTGAGCACTGTATATTTAGCCTTTGCCAAGGAGGTGTTTTAACCTTCACATAGAAAAATAGCAATGCACTGGCCAGCTGGAAAAAGGTGAAGTGGAAACTAATTATCTGGTGTTTCTGGTGAACACAGATGCAAGTAATAAATCTTTGAATGAGCCTAACAGTACTGCAAACTTGGGCAACATTTAAAATAGGAGTAATAAGAACTCTGTTCTTCAGAACATTTTTAGTTTATCTGCTTTAAAGCATCAACAAATAGCTTGCACTCTATATTATTTGGTATCATGAAACAGGAATCCTTTGGGTTTGTTTCTCACTGACATCTGGAAAGTGCTTGGAGCTGATGTAAAGTGAAAGTGGCAGGCACCAGGGCTGATGTGATAGGTTGAGACAGCTGTCCATCAGATCTCAAACGGTTCTCACCTATTCCACAGCTGAGGGACTGAGCATTGTTTTAAATATAGTGATATTTTGCCTTTTGCTGAATTGAGACTCACTTACTTGGCGATCATTTCTGTGGAGGAGACCAAACCAGAGCTAAAAGATTTGAATATGGTGCTTAGACTCGTCGGTGTGTGAGCATCAGTCGGCTATTCTAGATGATACAATCAGTGTGTCAATAACCTGTAAACAAAATCACGCATTCTTTAACACTGATTGATGGTTGTGTTATTATTGTCCTGTTTCCACTATGAAGGGGAAAACTATTATTAATAAAACCAGTGATGGCTGCTCTCTGTTGTTCAAGCAATGGCACGTGACAGTGAGCCTGGCATGTATCGTGCCAAGGACAAGTATTCAAACACACAACTCTGAAACAATGATGGAAATCTCTTGTGTGTGTGAATGACTGATCCTTCTGCCTCCGATGCAGTGAAAAAAAGACGGTACAAGGAGCTGCTTGCAAAAGGTTTTTGGAAAGAGCTGATGGTGAGATTTTTTCTGAGGCGGTTGTAACGTCATTAACAATCTGCTTTTCTATCAATTTCCGGTGTGTTTTTATTGACTGTTTTGCTTATAGTACATAATTCTGTCTGCAGGTGCAGCCACACTGCACACACCCTGCTGTTGGGCAGAGGTCAGGGTGAAGTCGTGAGCATGTAACTGGTGGATGTGCAGAAGCTGTCAAAATAATACAAAATGTAAGCCAGTTGATCGTTTTCTCCATCGCTCTTTTTTTAACTGATAAAAACGTTCATTTCTTCGAGCGATATATATTTTTGCACCACCAGATGGCGCACAGACACCGGGCTCGCCACAGCTGTTTCATCAAAAATGAAAATAAGAACTGCCAGCTCTGGAATAATACAATTTGCCCATTTGTGCCTTTTCATGAATCAAACGAGTGTGATTTGAGGAAGAAAGTTCCGTCTGTTTGACATTCCGCAAGCGGAGCTGAGCTCTGCTGTTTTGGGCTTGTTTTTGCCTGTCAGGACTGCTTACATCTGGAAAACCTTGCTCCACAAAACTTTCACTTTAAGAAGGCGCGTCTAGGCTGCGGTGTGGTGTGTTTATTGCGATCCTTAAAGTGGCACATGGACGCCGTGGCTGGGCTCTGCATGGCACGACACTTTGCACCTACAGGTTCGGTCCATTGTGGGGAGGAAACGTTTTGACGAAACCGACCCACGGAGCACGTTCCTGTAGTCTTTTTCATCTTTCTCATTTATTTTTGGATCCACGGCACCCACGGTGTATGCTGCTGCGTGAACTCCTCGCCGAGGCGCGCAGCGAGGCGAAGGAAAGGATCAGCAGATTCAAACGGACGGACGGGGGTGGTGTTGGTGGGCTCGGGATCAAACAAGACATGAAATGATCACCAGTCAGGCGTCAAAGGTGAAGCACACTGGGGCGTGAGGGAAATGGAGGCACCGCCAGGGACGAGCTGCTGTGAGCCCACCTTGGCCAAACAGGACTAACCGAGTCGTGAAAGTGATTGGGATGGCAGCATCCAGCAACTCAAGCCTCTCAGGTTCATCTTTATCCTCTGGTAAGAGTTCAAATTCTCCCCAAACGAACAGACACAGAAGCTTTGCACTAAATAATAGAAATAATAATAGGATGGCATTTCCTCTTGAGAAGTTTCTAATGCTTTCGTTTGGCTTGAATCAAACTTTTCTCTTGTATACAACCCACGCATTATCTTAATCTCTATTAATCTGTCTCACAGATGCCTTTCATTAAACTTTCTCGAGGTGGCAGCTGTGATAATATAGAAAAAACCCTCTAAGTGGATGCAGCTGTGGAGGTACTGGGGTAAAAGGAAAGCCCTTCATGTGCACAAGGATTATAAGGTCGTGAGATGCAGTCAGTGTGACGCTTGGTTTTGGATGTTGTCCTTAACGTTGCCAATCATTTCCACAATTCCACTATTGACTTTCCACTTGGCTGTCTTCTGTGATTATCTTTGGCCTCCTTAGTCTACCATTTTCCAAAAATGCAACATCAACCAGGCTGAGGTGTTTTCTGATATTTTTTTTAATCTAATATGCCCAGTTGAGTGATTATAATACATCTCAGTTTGCAGAAAACTCCAGCCAAATCCCCTTTGCATAAACAATGGTATAGCTCAGTGATTAGCGCATATTATTTGTCATTTTTGTGTGCTTTGCTTTTCACAGAAGGAAAAGCAGAATGTTTGTCAGCAGCTGTTCAAATAAACCCTGAAAATGCAGTGGGAGCAGCAGAATGCTTTCTCTGCGCATAGTCCCTTGTGTGTTGATAAGGAGTAGCTCGTATTTGCCAGAGTATAAAGTACAACCTCCACTATCGCAGCACTGCTTGATGTGGAAGCCCCACCAAACAACCAGGGGCGAGCGTGTGTGACAGAGGGATGAGGCTGTTTGTAACGCTGAGCCTCCGCACGCGTGGTTTATGTTTGGACTATAAAATCACATCAAGAAAATGTGCAAAAAAGAGGGGAAAAAAGCTGCAGCAAAAAGTCAAATTCAGCATTGCTTTGGTGGATTTTCATTTAATTTATGGCAGGACGAGGACATTCCATCAAGTGTTTGTTTTACTTTCTCACTGTCTCTGCATCCTGACCACACAGCAGCGTCACATTTCCCAAGGTACTGCCCAGTGGGAGGGACAGACAGTCAAGCTGATATAGCCCAGGGTGACCACAGGCTTCACAAAGCATTATCTCATGTGTGCGTTTCAGAAATAAGTGGATTTATTGTTTGACCGCTGCTGCTTTAAGAGGAAAGTCTCTTCTTTCTGTGGCATTGGAGGGTTGTCATTACTGTTGGGCTCTCAATATAATTATCAGAGGTTACAAGCTGCACTGTTGCCAGGGATGGAGTGGTTGTCGCAAGGGTATTATTATTTTCGTGCAGAGCTCTTTGGCAGCCAGATGCAACATTTGAATAATCTTGTCTATGAGGCATATGACTGAAACATGAATCTCTGTGAAATTCCAGCTCCGTATTAGGTCTTCTGTTCTTGCTGCAAACAAAGTGCTTTGGTATATTTGGCTAAATCCATCATATTTGTAAATCTGCACAATCGAATTGTAACTGATGGCAATTTTTTTTTATTTTTAAGTAACAAAAAGAGGTAACTGGGTTGATTTGTTTCTTTACTTTCTGCAAAATATCTACAAAACCCAATACAATGGGGTATTAGATTGTATGCAAATCACCAAAAAGCATGTTGTAGACATTTTTGAACTGAATGTTGAATATATACAGCTGGAAGATAATAGCTATAGCCTCTATTCTTTGAAGTTGATTATAGCAATAGACAACCAAAATGATTGCCATAAGATTGCATTTATGTTGCAATCTCATCCTTTCCCTGGAAACATATCCTCTGGCTTTCTGTCTAAATCGGGGAGATTCCTACACATTCTTGGCGTGGTTAGGCATGGAAGCATGTAACTGTACCAGCAGCACACCAATTGGCAGACGGCTTCAGGAAATGAAGCTTTGAAAATGTTTTGTGAGGGCTACAGCATGAAAGTACCGTATGTCTTTAGATCCAGCCTTAAATGATAAAGTTGGTCAGGGAGGCAGACATGTCGCCATGCATTACAGACAGGCTGACTGTTAAGTGCGATCCTACACATTTCTTACAACATATCTCAACATATTTCTGTTACTTCTTTATTTTTCCTCATTTATTTGTTAATCTTTCAGGACTAGATTTGTGTCATGTTTTACTTGCATGTTTGCATTCACATTCTCCACAGCAGACTCAAAGAAATGTCAAAATCAGGTTACCAAATGATATTTTTCCTTGTTTAAACTCGCCTACACTTCTTTTTAACAGCCAGCTTTCCCTAAGGGTGTCTATGCCAGCAGCACACAAACACACTCCACAGAGAGAGAGACACTCTCCTACCTGTCACATGTTATTTGGTCAGCTAAGACTGTGTTGAGATACTTGTTTTGGATCACTGTAACACACAGATGGTCTCCCTGCTGCAGCTCTGATGTATCCCACTGACATGCTTGTGTGTGCAAGTATTTTTGTGAGGTACGCACACTTGGAGATCTTCTCCAGAATGTGTCGTTTCTTAATCCTCCTTATGCGTGTGGATAAATCTCAAACCTGTAACTAAAACTTCAAAGTGTTTTTTTTTTCCCCCACAAGTGGTCAACAGTAAAATTATTTTTCACAGTCACCTTTTGTTATGTTTATGAAACGGCCTTTTCTGATCATACATAAGCATCTTTACAGTCTTCACGAAGAACAGAAATAAGAATTTCTGTTCTCTTCATCTTTAGATGGTTAAAATGAGGAAAAATCAGATGGTATTTGAAACTGTAGAAGATATTCAAAGGACTTGAAATTAAAAGGACTCCTCCTGCCAGAACAAGACCTTGAAAGGTTTAAAAAAATAAACTAAAAGCAGTCGTGTACTGTTGGTCCATAATTTGCTTAAAAATCCCCACAATTTTTCTAGTCTGTACAATCAGCATGTGATTGAAGTCCGGTGAATAACTATTTTGGAATTACGGACGTTTTTATACACAGTGCCTAATTTTCAGAGGCCAGAAAACACCTAACAGAGCCCGAACAATACAAAAAAAATCTTTAGATAAACAGAACAAAGCTGAATTTTTAGCACAATGATGGTAATAAAAAGATATGAAGGAAAGAAACGGCTCATGATCCAAACTATACCACATCATCTGTCAAACATGGCAAAGGGAGTGTTATGGTTATGGGCATGTATGGCTGCCAGTGGAAGTGGGTCACTAGTGTTTATTGATGATATGACTGCTAACAGAAGCAGCAGGATTAATTATGAAGCATACAGGGCTGTACTCTCTGCTCAGATTCAGACAAATGCTGCAAAACTGACGGATCTTCACAGTGCAAATGAATAATGACCCAAAGCATAGTGTAAAAGCAGTAGAGTTTCTTATGGTAGAGAAATGGGATATTCTTCAATGACCTAGTCGATCACCTGATCTCAACCCGATAGAGCATGCATTTCAATCGCTGAAGACAAATCTGAAAGTAGAAAGACCTACAAACAAGCAGCAACTGAAGATGATGCAGTAAAGGCCTGTTGGAGCATCTCAAGGGAGGAACGATAACATTTGGTGATGTCTATTGGTTCCAGACTTTAGGCAATCAATGACTGCAAAGGATTTTCATTCAAGTGATTAAAATAATCCTTATATTCAAAATTGTTTTAATTTGTCCAGTTTCAGTTGAGCCTCTGAAAAATGGGGGACTGAATAAAAACAAAATGACTGTAATTCTTAACCAGTTAATGAAGGAAAGAAATCCTTGAATTAAAACTGAAAGTCTGCACTTCAGTCACATATCAATTGCTTGATTTAAAATCCACCGTAGTGGTGTCCCACAAATTTTGGGAGCTGACTATAAGCTGTAAAAAGGACTGCACAAATCAGATTTAAAGACATCTGCACGTACGATACAGTGACAGTGGGTCCCAGTTTCCAGTGAAATTACTGGCTCCATATTACCTCTGCAGATACGCCCCCAGATATGCAGCATTGCATTGCATGTTGGGAAACATCCCATCAGATGGTCAGGTATTGGTCTCATTTCTCCTTGTAATTGTAGTTTCTGTGTCACCTTCACTGTTGACAACAGCAGTGAGGATTGTGCACAGAAATCCTGTCTTAAAATACTCCAAAGTTGCTGTTGTCAGCCATGCGTTCAGTGTACATCAACACAAGTCATTGTTTTAGGCGCTGAAGTGGAATATTTCTTTTGCATTTTGCACAGACAGTAGAGCGGACGGTATCTCGGGGGATAAAACTCTTAGCTTGATCTTTATTCATCGCAAATTCTCTTTGTCATCGAAGCAAACACCCGCTGGTAATTATTTTATTGAATGCTTCTGACTTGGTGAGTAATGGAGGGCAACGCAATTAATAGCTGTTTCTTCGGGGGGGAAGAGCCCTCTGGCTGCTTCAGAATTTTAAAATTCTCCCTGATCATCGTCAGAGAGACGCCACACAAACTCTGAGCCACTTGGAAATTCTTTTTGATGTTCTGTGTGTGTGTGTGTGTGTGAGAGAGAGTGTGGGTGGGTGGGTAGGTATTTGCACATATGTGTATATTTGGGCAAGTGTCTGCCAGTGTTTGCATCTGAACCAGCACTTACGCGCTCCCTCTTTTGTAGCCAAAGCTGCTGCTCAATTCCAGGCCGAAATGCCATTCGTCATTATTAAGAATTAGATTGAAAAGAGAATATTTGGCAGCCCACCAGATGAAATCACATTCTTTAAATAAGCTGCAGTGGAATAAATCTTTCAGGCTGTTGCCAGTGCAGTACACAGTGACAAAGCGTCAGTGTTGAACAATACATTTTCCAAGGCAGCTTAGCCGCGCATCGGCAAATGGAGCCCGAAGGTTATTTGGTAGTGTTGGAAGGCAGACACTCTGTGAAGGGCTTCAGCAACAAAATTTATCGGGGTCGGGCTTGTTTGCCTTTTCTTTTTGTCATTGACATATTCAGCTGTTAATTGTGTGCACCTGTCTTGTTTGTGCCCTGTAATAAACAGAGCTCTTTGCACAGTGACTGTGCCGCAATGATGAGCTTTTTATTTTATTTGAAAATACTGCAACCAGCCTCCAGTCAAACTCATGCTGCCACCGCTCGCAGAGAAGCCAGCAGGAAGGAAGCGCCCTGACTGTCTGCTCTTCAAGTGCTGTCAGACACAAAAAAAATCAAAGAGGAACATAGAGATGTTAGTGGAACAGTTTTAACACAGATGCACTTCATATGACTAATGATTTTCAGTTTAGCTGCCTGGACCTCGGTGGCCATATCCAGCAAGTGCTCACTGGTTTTCATTATCTGATTCCCATCCCCATATGAGGTGTGTTTTATTACTTTCCTTCCTCGCCAGAGGGGTGTGGTGCGGATTTGCTGATGAGTACAAAGGAATGCTTTACATGTATCATCTGGGCGCAGTTGGGTAAATCTCTCTCTCTCTGGCACTGGGAGTGACATTGCTGGCTATTTTCTGCATTTGGAAGTCTAATCTGCCTATGTGATAGCTATAGGCCACCAGGACTGATATTGTATGACTGAGTCAGTGTCACAGTGTGCATGCTGAGCATACCAGGCATTCAGTAATTTTCAAACATGCAATTAATTGTTTCTTCTAAGGGAAGAAAATCTAATTCTTATGAGATTTTTAGCTGTAACTGGTGTCAAATTAGCATGTTTTAACTGACTGCAATTTAATAGATCGTGAAAATCTTCAGGTTTTTGTAATTACAACCTTGTAACACGATTAAAAAACCAAACAAACAAACGTTTGAGTTTGAAGGTTGAAGCTTGACACGACCTAAAAGTCCTCGCCAGGAGCGCTGATTGTTTGGGATCTTGCCAGACTGCTCTGCAAACACAGTCAAAAACAACAAAGGGATATTAATATTGACAAATCAGTTTCCACATCATGAAACTGATGTGTACAGTAACAAGTTGCTGTGCAAAAAACAAAACCAAACACTCCAAAAATGGATTTTGCACAAATGTATTAAGTTTTAATGTAACAAACTGTTTATGGGGACTATATCAGGAAAACTGAAAATATATACAGTACTATAGTGTAACGCCTACAGTGCTGTAGTGTGATTTCCCTTTTTGCTGTACAGTAAAAGAAAACCTGACGATGTATATTAGCCATTCTTATGATTACGGGTGTCAACGTTTTTTTTATTTTATTTTTATGACTTACCTTTGGCCACATTTTAATTCATTCTTTTCTCAGTAGGAGTAAACTCTGACTTGCTGCAGAGAATTTACTCCACCTTCTCTGAAACGTTTCCTGAGCTAATGTAACATCGTGCTCCATAATCACATAATCATATCTCAGCCACCACATTTCCCACGGGGATGTCTTGCTGTGTGTAGCAAGATTCAAATTGTATTTACTTCTGCTAATTTTGATTGGCGTGTTTGTAGTCTCACCGCAGGGCAGATGGGTGCTGTCGGGGACCTTGGTGGTTGTTAATATAGATCAGGTGCGTGCCGACACAATGTTTAGCAAGCGGACATCAGCGCGTACCGACTGTCCTTGAAGCGCAGACGTTGATTAGAATTGTATTCACTGGTGCGTCTCAAGAGGCAGCTGCGCAGCATGAATCCATATGCATAATTATAGCGGAGAGATAAACAACAGTGACATAACAGTGGTAAAGGGCGCACACTCATCCCACTGGGAAAAAGCTAGAAGTGGAGTTTTTGTAATGAGAGAAAACAGGAGAGTTTATTAACACAATCATGAGTTTGTGACAAAAGCCTGTTTTTGTATTTTTGTGTTTTGCAGACCCTGAGGATTATCAGCCACCCATATGGAAGTCTTATTGTGAGTAATTAATTCCCTTTATACACTGATTAGCAGTGCTTTCACCTAACTTTGCCTTTGGTGTGCTTCACCTTTTTTTTTCCTGCTCCACATTTCACACAGAAATGTTTTCTGTCCTTTGAAGAATTAGGTTTGGTTTAGCATAACAAAATTAGATGCACTGCAGGTTCCAAAAGGCCACGCACACACGCTTTAAAGGCACACACTGTGAACACACTCGCCTACTGAATTCATTCACACAAGCGCAAATGCAAAGCAGCCAATTCCTGATCTCTGAGTAAAATAGGTTACCAGCAGCTAGGAAAATAGGATTTTCTACCTGCTAAAGAGCCTCATTTAAAACGGGGTCCTCAGAACGCCCACTTCATTATGCAGTGTTTTTACCATGTGGGAGGAAACGGGTTGGCTTGTCAGAATAGAGGTAACACACTGATTGAAGCTGAGCTGAAATCGTCTCTGCTGGGGAAAATGTCTGTCCTACATTTTGCTTAACTAATTACAATTTATAGCTTTTTAAAATAACTTCCCCTGTAATTAAATGTCTAGTCTGCGTAATTTTACATTAATGCTGCTCCCGTCTGACTCCTCTCGTCCTATGTTGAGGTATTTTTGGATTCCCTCTGTCTTGGGAATGGATGATGTCCAGATCTTGCTGGTTGGCTTAAGTCAGCCTGACAAAACATGAAATTTCACAGTCAGGAGAGCCTTCCCCCTGCCTGGAGAATCTGCTGCGGTGAAGACTTAGCTCAGCCTCACACAGCACTTTCTTTAGCACTGCTTGCCAGTAGTGAGGACACTGGAGTGGAGCCGTCATCCACACACAAGGCTGCCAAACGATGGGACTGAGAGCATTAAAACAGGAAACATTTTTGTTTGTTTCATTTGTTTGTTGGCGATTTTGTGAAGTTTGCTTTGGTAAAAGGGAAAGTGCACTTCTAGACTCATAAAAAAATCATGGTTAGCTACTGATTCTGATTCTCTGTTTTGGCTGCTCACTTTTTTTTTAACAGCTAATTGAACGTGCTATTTCTGGGAGGCGGCTGAGATGTTTGTGCTCATTAAATCCCTGCCACAAATCTCTCATTTCCATTTTTCCCCCCGTTTCACTACTAACGCTAATAATAGGCTTGCACTTGCACCGCGTGTGTAAAAGTGTCTTTGTGTTTCAAAGTTGAAAGCAATCTATGGAGTTATAAGTGCACGTTAGGTAAACAGGTCCTAATTCACGCAAATGGATTTCAGATATATGGCCCTGTAAAACACTCACTGCTAAGCACTGCACACAAAAGCTAATGGCTCCTTATGTACCTGTTACTTCTGCTCTCTGAGCAGCGGTTAGAAGCTTCTTCCACAGGCTGCAGCCTATTAAGTGGAAATATGGCTTTACTCATAGCTGTTGTCCTTTGTGTAAATGCTGCACAGCACACTTTATTTCCTTCCTCTTAACTGTGTATTAACCACGCTTCTATTTGGTGGAAAACATGGAGCCTTCATCAATATGCATGTTTCTCTAACAGTGTACCAGCTACAGCAGGAAGCCCCAAGACCAAAGAGGATCACATGTCCTCAGGAGGTATGTGCAGCTTTGTGAACAACTGCATAGATGCTGAAAGGATCATAATCATATTTTTGTCACTGTAAATGTGAAAAACAATTCTTACCTCAGTGATAAATGATAAACACATTCAGTGCATTTAAATTAAGAAAAAGTCCAAATTTCTGAAACTGCTTGATTGCTCAGATAATTCACGTAGGCTTGCATTTGTATGGTTTAAAATTTCCAACGCACAGCAGCAGCGAAGCAACAATAAACGTTCTGATGCGAAACTAAGCCAGAATACAAGCAAAGCATGAATCCCATCTGTGATTGTATTCATTGTTTGTTTATTGCTGCCAAATGTCCGATATAACAATCGACCATATGGTCAGGCGCTGGAGCTAACTGACACAGTTATCGACACCATCAAATTCGAATTTATTATTTCTGAGTGTCTTTCCCTTCATGAGTCAGTCTACCACGCTACATGTACACCACTGCTCAGTTTTCACGCTCAGGTTTTTCCCGTGGAACACATTCGCTGACAAGTGATCGAGTCTGGCAGCTGGGAGCCAGACCACTCGGTAACCTGCGGGGAGCTGCTTGTTGAACCTCCCGCACCCAAAGTGTAACCATTTAAACTGCAAAATAAAAATTAAATAGGTGACGCTCCTTTCCTTAAAGGTTGTTTAGGAGCATTTTTTTCAGGGACTTTTTAAGGCAAAATTGAATGATATTTCCAAATCAATTACTATGTCGTCTTAGCTTGCACAGGGTTTGATTGTTCTCTCAATCCCGTGAATGAAAGGGCCGATTGAAGTGCTGCCATCACCTATAGTGCAGCTACAATTGCACATTTTATCCTATAAGAAACATCAAGATGTGTTACAAGTGTAGAAGAGAAATTCAAGATCAGGGGTGCTTTCGGAGGAGACTGCAGATTCGATCCCTTCAGTTATGTCAGGAAAGCTCATGGAGCAAGTTGCTCTACTTTTTACTTCCCTCGCAGAAAGATCTGTGAAATTTCTATTGTATAAGCGTACAGAAATGATGTGTGTCTCATCCTATTTTGAGTCTTGCCACACTTTGATGAGCTAAGAGAAGCCTGTGGGCTGCTATTACTAGATTAGTAGTTGTCCAGTAATTCACTACAAAATGATGTTTGACATATTACCAAATCCAATATCGTCATAGCTATTATCTATAAAAGATTACAGAAAGAAGGCCAGGAAAGAGGAAGAAAAAAAGAAGTCATGATTCACCGTGGCAGTGCTATAAAAGCTCAAATCTATGACATGGAAAAAACCCCTCTTGTGTTATTGCAGGCGATCACTATAGCGATATCTGTGGTTATATTTACATTCAAGATTAAAAATAGGTTTAGCCATATCTCTTGGGAGACTTGTAATACATAGACACTAACAGGCTTAATATAAATTTTTGCAGCTGGCCATCTATCACCAGCTGTTTTAGTGCTTTGCCTCCAATTCATCTCCACAGTGTGTGAGCTGAATTTGTGGCTTTGGTAGCTGTGAATAGACACGGGGTTACAGATGGTAATCTGTGCTGTGGTGTTGGGCCTTTTATCTTTCACACAGGCTGTAAGAACAATTTACAAAGCTATTTGATTGAGCTTTCATGTTATATTGCTGCAGCCAATATTTCTTCTTCTGGTTTACAGATGGAGAGCAGACCCAAATACTATGGCAGAGAGTGAGTGTAACTGAATTTCTTTCATCATTTCTATGTTGTTTTCCCCCTGCGACGCACAGTGAATGGTTTTCAGTCGTAGATTATAAGTGGGTGTGGATATGTATCTATTTGTTTGTCTTTTGATCAGCATTCAATATGTAAAACTTCATGAGTGAGGAGGAAATCACATTGCAGGACTTATATACTTTTTTTTTTTTTTTTAAAAATAGATTTCATGGCGTGATCTCTCGAGATTATGCTGATGAGCTGCTGGTGGGAACAGAGGGTGCTTACCTCATCAGGGAGAGCCAAAGACAGCCAGGGACATGCACCTTGGCCTTAAGGTAACAAATCCATCAATATGCAGCACCGAATCCCTGAGAGGTCTGCTCTACCAGCATCCCAACACTCACCGAGTCTCCACTTTGATCGCTTTTACTCACCCGCTCAACCTCTAAAACGTATCTACCGACTACATCCTCATTCTCCATCCAGGTTTGGACACCAGACCCTCAACTACCGATTGTTTTACGATGGGAAGCACTTTGTCGGGGAGAAGCGGTTTGAGTCGGTCCACGACCTTGTGACGGACGCCCTCATCACTCTTTACATCGAGACCAAGGCAGCAGAGTACATCGCCAAAATGACCACTAACCCCATCTACGAGCATCTTGGTTACACGTCGCTGCTCAAGGACAAAATGGTGCACAGACTGAGCCGTGGACGCACAGAACCACGCAGGGTCACCTTCCAGAGAGATGAAAAGGTGGGTTTTATGACTGGATGTTGTACTGCGCTCATCCAGTTTGTAACAAGTGTATACCATGTAGAGTAAATAGAAGTGTGTATGTGTGAGATTCTGATCCTAAAACACTATCAGGGTCTCTGAGTCATTCAGAAACTGTGGGCATTCAGACTCGGAAAGAATCTGAGTGACAAGAAGAATAAGAAATCCTACAACAAACTGTGTAGCTCCGCATCCCTTAATCAAAACATCTGGAATTACACGAAGAGTCAGAAACTTCTTAGAAGTTCCCCAAAGCTGAACTGAGCTCTACAAAATACCTTCAAAAACAATGTTTAACTGGGGGAATTTGTGCTGAGGGTGGTCCTGCCAAATATTTCTTTGTTTTGTGCTGCAGATTTTTGCATTTTGTGGATGTGGTACATGCGGTAACTGTAATTAGATTTTCTTTGAATTTTGCTTCTGTGGATTGACCTAAGCAAGCTAATTATTGACTCTTGGCTTGGGTAATATTCCAACAGGAAGGGAGCGGTGCAAAAGAAAACTTCTCCATTATATTGTTCACAATTCTGCATCCAAATGGTATAAAATACTAAAGAAGTATAGTAAATAACAAACAGACTTGTTTTCACTTTTTATTTTTTTCATCCAAATTATTTGGCTGCCCATAATCTTTCAAAACATCCACAACAAGCCAGCATTATTGCAAAGATTTAACGGGTTGCAGATTACAGTAGCTGGTATTTATCACCAGCACTGGGTAAATACTGGGGTTTTGATCCAGTTCCATACTACTTAACATTTCCAGTACATTTCCTGTAGAACGAGAGCATTCCTGAGAGGACACTTTGTCCTGTGAGTGAGACGTACATTATCCTTGCTGCCTCTGGGTGTGTTCACTGCTGCCATGCTTCATTGCCTTCACTGAAAGGTAATGATGACCAAGGGGACTGGGACTTTGCTCGGCCTGCCATCCATATCAGACACGTTGATCTTGGGTGAGACAGGTTTCACATTGTATTCGTTGGCACTCGCAAGCTGATGTCAGATTAAGGTCTGTAAATGATTTCTTAATCAGGATGAGGAATGTCTGCCTTCTTCATGTTGTTGTTTTTTTTTTAAAGTGTCCTTCCACTAGGTGGCAATCTGAACTTAGTTCTTGTGCCTTTTTTAAGAGGTGATGGCAGTCAGAGTCACAGCCGAGCTTTAATGTTTACATTTATTTACTATTTTTATATTGCTTGCTGTTTTGCTGTGAGCGCGTGAGCTGTATCGTTAATGTGTCTCTCAGCTTTGATTTATTCTGGGATGTTTTGTCTTGAAAATGTCAGCTTCTAGTTCATCACTCAGCAACAGGCAGATGGCAGCCTGTCAGGAGGACCATCATTGCTGTGTTAACATCATCAGTCTTGAGTTCGATTTCTGTAACGCGAGAGCATTAATGCAAGCATTGGCTGCTGGTCAGCGAGTAGTCCATTGACTTATTGCTGTTTTAAATAAACTTTGACAGATACGGCTACACCGAGAACTCCTCTAAGACGTGCAGACACGTCTGCATCTGCATGAAAGGCAGCGCTTCATTGAAAAGTGTCCCTCGTGTGTTCGATCCACAGCCTGATTTTTAGGTTTGAATGACTGTGGACTGCATTCTGTAATAAGCATCCCATTTGGCAAGTAAAACTGGAGCATGTCTCTAGCTAAATGTCAGATTTTCAGCTATCTGTGTGTCTTTGAAAAACTGACTATGCATTCCTCCTGCCAAGTATCTCAGCCGGTGACAGCTGTGATAATGGCAGACTTTGTCAGGCACCGTTTGAAAACCACCTGCCAGTCTCTTCTCACAGAGAGACTGTCTTCTGTCGGCTCAAATATTCCGCGTCTGAGAAGCAGAGACCTGACCCGATGGCTTGAATCTGTGGTCGCTTTTAAACTTTGTGTTTACCAATTACACAGCTCCACCCCGAGGCCTTTAACAGCCACAGAAGCTTCACTGTACACTCAAAATTCACGCGTGTTTACTCGGTGTCGGGTTGACACCTATGTAATACCGTAACTGTGAATGCTTGTGTAATTAAAACCCTCTCACAAGGTGAAAGGGGGCACTTGAGTGAGCCATCACTCTCCTGAGTTTCTTTGCGTGTGCAGGAATTTACTCAGTGACTAAAGCCTCTCTAAAGCCACATTGCTCCTGATGCTCACCACACTGGTTTAATCTCAGTGGCGCTCTCAACAAGCTGCCCTGCGTGCGTGCCCAAGAAAGATTTTCAAAGGTTTCGCCATGTTTTTTTTGTTTTTTGTTTTTTTGTTTTGTTTATTTGTTTGTGTTTTAGGATAATTACCTGTTTGCTCTGCTATAAAAAAAATGCAAAAACAACTATTTATGTCTCTTTAGTTGCAAACTGTCAAAACGCTACTTAAACAGTATTTTTATGTGGTACTTTTCCAGAGTGTGATAGATGCATGTTCGGTGGTCCTAGCCCAGACAAAAGTGACAGTTTCCTCCATTTTCAGTATCTTTCAATACTGTGTCCTTCACAGTATGCCTATTTTTCCATTTGTTAGAGCAGTTTTGTTTTAGTCCCCTTTGTCTCACTGTGCCAGTGTCCACTGTGCTGTTTTCCTACAACTCCAATCATAACTGAGTTCACTCAGCTGCATTCTCACAAAAGTCCTGAGGGGAATAAAAGAGCCAAACTGCTGAAAAGAATGCAGAGCTTGTTGTGGGACCACCTTTTGTGTCCTTTCTTCCAAGCTCTTCTTTAAGAGACAAGAAGCCATCTGCCTGCAGACAAAGAGCACAACCCTTGTCTCCCCCTCCCTTCCCCTGCCTCTCCTCTCCTCCCCTCTGCGCGGCTAAAATATCACGGAGTGGTCTATTCCTCATCTGTCTATACAGACTTAGCTGCAGAGTTAAATTGTACCGTATGGTATGCGTAGGTTTGAAAGAATGCTTGTCACAGTGACAAATTTCTTCACCTGTCTTGTCCCTCTTACAGCTAAGGCCTAGTTTACCCAACAGATATCAGAGACATAAAGGAAAAAGCTGGTACACAACATGTCCACTGCCTTCCCCCTCCCTTGTGCTTCTCTGTCTGTCAGCCTAGCTTCCTACCCCTTCATTTTATCTCAGTTTTGCAGTTACCCTTTGGGTCTTTTGCTCTCTGCCTCACCACTCTGCTTTTGCACCAGCTCTTTATCTCACAAATCCAGTGCCTACGGGCTTTCCGACCTTTGCAGTAGCTTAATAAATCACTTTTTTAATGATGTCATCCAATAGATGGACTGATCTGTTTTGTAACCTGGAAGCTGCTGGACATGAAGTCTTGCTGATGTTTATTCGGAATGTCATGTGATGTGTCGTTTGTGTGCAATACCTCGTTTTAGAAATTGTGACAATTGGAAGCAAGTCTCGTGGTGCTGTTTACTGGCTAATAACAAGCACAGCTAATGGGGACAAATTCAGCATGAACATGGCAACAACCCCCCGCCGGCAAAAAAGACGCTGCTGCAGACCTGCAAATGAGCTTCCTATGGGATTTTGCTTGGATTTGGGCACTCCTGGATTATTCCCTGTGTAAGGATTATTACAGTAATCCCTGTGAATACCAGTTAATGGTCTAGCTCTGCTGGTCTTCTGACACAAGTGATTGTCACAGACTGGAGTAGTCAGGGCAGTATAGTCAGGGCAGTGCATTCCGGGTGTCTGGAAGATCTAGTTTGGATTGCTGTGTGGGGAATTCCACCAGCTGACAGACACAGCTAGAGGTCAAGATCTGTTTGAGTTATGACAACACAGCCTCAGCTCTGACAAGGCTGACAATCTTGGGTCTGTCTCTGAGCAGGCGAGTGACCTGTTTAAAGGATCCAGTGCTGAGTGAGAGCTGCTGGCAGTGAAGTATTATCTGCAGTTAAGTGAAGTGGAGTGTGTCCGGAAGGCACTGTGCTAATGGGAGTGTGCTCAGTGCTATAAAGAGGGCTTCTGCACTATTGATCCTGCTTTAGAGAGCTGTTGAGCTGTGTGAAGTGGTCCTGACAGCACCCGGCTGCCCTCACTCTCAACCTTCTAGCCCCTGCCCATCTAGGACCCTGCTCTATCTCTCGCTCTCTCCCTTTTCCTCCCTCTCTCTTTCTCTCCCTCTTTCTGGGTGTGTGAAAGAGGACCATTGTGCAAGGCACACTCCTGCCCTCAGGCCGCCCACTACCAGTCCTCTTCCCACTGCTGCTCTTGCTTACTGCTGCCACTGGATTCAGATCAGATGCAGAGTCGAGGCTGCGCTGGCTGTCATCAGTCGCCCTCCTGGGTCACAGGGGAGTGGAGTGTAGCTGCTGCCTCTGCTTTGGACAGTTGCCGACAGCGTTTGCTGCACAGCACTCAGGGATCCCCTTCACACCTTCCCTCAGAGGAATTGGAGAGTCTCTGGGAGCCCGATCAGTCAAGCATGGAAGCTGAAGAAAACATAGGTTTAGCAGCCGAGCTGATTACCCACAAGGCTAAGAGACAGGAGAGGAAGCGCCAGGAGCTGCTGGCTTTGGCTCTGGGAGTCAAGCTGGGGAGCAAGGGGACTCTCCTGTGGAAGCCTATTAAACTGTTGGCCTCTTGTCCTCAGATCTCTTCACCTCTGGTGCGACGGAGTGCCTTGAAAGATACGCCGGAGAAGCAGTGCTCCTATGAAAAGATCCACAACTTCAAGGTGAGCAATTTCTTCTTAGACACAAGGAATGAAATGAGTCAAAGTGTCAGCTGCTGACAACATTGTTAACATTTCTCCTAAATGACTATTCATTTATTTTGTAGTAGCTCACTTTTGTTTTTCCTTTGGTTAAGCAACTCTTTAGCGAGATGCATCTCCAGATCCGCAGATGTGTTTGGATCACAGACCACAGTGTGTGTGTGTGTGTGTGTTGCTGTTTTGATGAGAACACATGCAGCTGACACCCATATGCATTGAGGGGAACTAATGGATACCACAACCCATTAACAACAGAACACATTGATTAGCATTGATTTAAAAGCTCTTAGATCTGTTTTTGTTTTAAGCTTCTGATTTTCTAAAAAAGTAAAAAATAAAAAGTGTTAGACTTGCATGCAAGTGCAAGAGTTATGGCTCTCTTAATACACAAATGAGAACTTGGACATACTTGCCTCTGGGCACCTTAAAATTCTTGCAGTGGTGTCTTGGGTTTCAGTTAAGAGGTGAGCTACAGTGATCCCCAGCTTTTTGTTTGCTTTGTCTTTGAAAACCGAACAAAAACTATCCACTCACCACCTGTCATGTGCCCTCTGCACTCATTAATCCACTCCTACCTATTCAAAGTAACAATGAAGGTGTGTTCAAGTGCACATCAGTGTAACTCCATTTGCCACCTTATCCTTGTTCTTACCATAGGCGTACATCTGTTATTTTGACTTTCAGGCTTGCCTCTGTGCTTCCCCGCATGTATCCGATTGCTCAGGACAGATGCCAGACGCGCTGTAGTAAATCCTTTAATCTGCCTCGTGTATACAAATGCGCTCATTTGGTGCAGAGTTCCATCCAGTATGGCTTGGCATCACAGTGTAATCCAGCGCATCAAAGGTGGAGAGGTCTCCTGTGTGAACTGGTCATTGACGTGTGTGTGTGTGTGTGTGTGTGTGTGTGTGTGTGTCTTCCCAGGTACATACCTTTCGAGGGCCGCACTGGTGCGAATACTGTGCTAACTTCATGTGGGGCCTCATTGCACAGGGAGTCCGCTGCTCAGGTACTCTATGCACTTCAACATAAAATGTTGCATGTGGTAGACTGTTTGAAAATATCCTGTCCCGTAAGTCGGATTACACGAGGCATTATAAGATCTGCGTCTTCTCACGGATGTTTGAGTAATTTAGCGTGGTGGTGGTGGTGGTGGTGTTATGTATTTTCCCTGTTACATCTGTGGCAAACAAGATGACATCGTCCTGTTGCTGGCTCATCAAAAGACATTTAAACACAGTGAGGAACAGACATCTTTATAGAATCACAGCTTTAACTGTTATCACTCCTTCTGAGCACTCCACTCACTAATATTTTGTACCACTCCCACCAAATAATTCTAATAAATGTTATTCCACAGCACTCCGTAGCTGCTTAATAACTGCCACTGTCCAAACTAATTCATGCTGATAGAATTTATATCCAAATGTAGGTTATGTCAACAGTAAATGCTACAGATAACCTATGACATATAAAACTCGGGTCAAACACAGGCTGTGTCGCTGTTGTCCAAATATAGCAGCATAACTGCAGGTTTTCAGGGCCTCCACGGGGTTGTTTTCTTGCACAGACGCAATCCTGGGGCTGATGTGCGCTCTTGTGGACTCGGTTGCTCTCTCCCTAAACAGAGAGTTTGTTGTTTAGACATTTGCCATGCTGATAAGCCAGAGGCAAACGGCGGTATCATCAGACACCTCATGTGCTATGGGAAGCAGGAGAGACTTCTTTGTCTCTCTCTCTGTCCCTCAGTTCTCTGCTTATCTCCTCCAACACTGACTGAGAACGAGGACCCCAATCAGCCGACCGGCGTTAACGCTGCTCAAACAAGTTTGTGATGAACGATTTCAGAGTAACATCCCCCAACCTCCCCCACACCCCCACGCCGCCTGGTCTACGAGTACCACTCCTTCAAAAACCTTTATTTCAAGCTGTGCTGCCACACAAGCAGGCATTACTTTTTACACACACTGCTTTTGCCAGCTGTCCAGCACAATCCACGTGACCGAAACTACAACAAGAGCCCCCCGCCAGTGCTGCCTTGTCCGCTGATATCCACCGTTGGCGCAGTACACCGAGACAGCTTAACAGCAGCTGCACTGTCTGACAGTGCAGTTTATCAGTGACTCTGGGAAACCTTTTCAAACTGCTTTCTTAAGCCTGGGATGATGGTTGTGTTATCGTCTCTCTCTCTCTCTTTTTATCTCACTTTTGCTCTGCTAGACTGTGGGCTGAATGTACACAAACAGTGCTCCAAGCTTGTTCCCAGCGACTGCCAGCCGGACCTGCGCAGGATAAAGAAAGTGTTTAGCTGTGACCTCACGACACTTGTCAAAGCTCACAACACAACGCGGCCCATGGTGGTGGACATGTGTATTCGAGAAATAGAACTCAGAGGTAGATCCATCACTTATTACTGGTAAAGGAAAGTAGAATACACAGTTATTTCTATTCCTTTACTCGTTTGTAATGTTTAGAAATGCCATTGATCCCTTTTTGTACAAAAGACGCCTGCATTTTCTTTGATTCATTTTTATGTTTTTGTGACAAAGAAACAGACACAAACCTTCCAATTTTCTCTTGCAGGTATGAAATCCGAAGGTCTCTACAGGGTGTCTGGCTTCTCCGAGCACATTGAGGATGTGAGGCTTGCTTTTGATCGAGGTTTGTTGACAGTGAATTCCTTTGCTCTATGCTCTGGGTTTTAGTTAAGAGGTTCGAACCTTTGAGTAAAGTGTTTCAGCTGCAGAGGAGCATGATACAGTGCTGTATTTTATTTTGGAGATGGCAAAGGAAACCTACAGCAATGATTTTGTATTTTGGACAAATACAAAATGGCATCTTAGTCATATATTTTCTGTTTTGTGTCAACAGATGGCGAGAAGGCTGACATCAGTGCCAGTGCCTATGCAGACATTAACATAATTGCTGGTGCTTTGAAGCTTTACTTTAGAGACCTCCCCATTCCAGTCATTACATTTGACTTGTACTCCAAATTTATTCAAGCTGCAAGTATGAGTGCTTTGCTTTTGCTATTCCGCACCATTACTGTGTTAGTACTTCTCTGCAGGGCTCTGATACTAATCATTTTACTAATGTGATGCAGAACTTCCAAATGCTGAATCCCGACTGGAGGCTATTCACGAAGGTTTGCTGCAGCTCCCTCCAGCCCACTATGAGACCTTACGCTACCTGATGGCTCACCTCAAGAGGTAACTTCGCCGACTAATCAGTTATGCTGTTGCAAAACTGACAAAAAGACAAGCTGTGATTGGATGACACTGGGTTTCTTCGTAACCATGAATATGGGTACTGTAGGTTGTTTTGAGTCAATCCTACATACCTGTAAAGATGCTCCACAGAACAAACTGTGTATTAACCTGCAACTGAAAATAGTCCCCAGTAAATGCACTATTTACATAGGTTTATAAAGATTTGTTGAAAACTACAGTGTCTGCCTAAGATTCAGACTTTTTTTTTTCCGTCAAGCTAATCTGTCCACTAGCTTCCTAGCTACTGCAGGAACCCCTCCTCCCACAAGGTTCATGTGCCCTGGCTGGAGACACTGAATGAACACATGGCTCAAAATAAAAACATGTCAAAACAACACTCGTCTGGATGCTTCATAAATCTGTTCCCTGTGCAAACTTGATTTTTTTTTCTTATTTTACAGGGTGACAATGTTTGAAAAGTACAACTTAATGAATGCTGAAAACCTGGGGATTGTCTTCGGTCCAACTCTTATGCAGCCGCCGGAGCAGAACGCCTTGACAACCCTGAATGACATGAGGCAGCAGAAGCTAGTGGTGCAGCTTATAATAGAGCATGAAGATGTATTATTCTAAGGAGCGAGGCGTCCGCCCATTACAAAAGAAGAGAAGGACAACTATTTATTCTATCAGAGGAAATTCAAGCCACCTTAATTCTAGTGAAGAGTCTGAATTCATTGTCGCATGACAGTTTCACTTTGTCGGTTTTAGTGTTGACATCGTCTTGTTACTGTAAGTTTCGGGTCTCTACGCTCAGCCAAGACCATCATTTAGATATTAGGAAAGGATCCTGTGTTTCTAACTACCTACAGTGCAGTTCCCTCCTCTGTTTAATTTGAAGACTGTCACTACCTGGTGTAGACTCAGTCATAATGACAGTGCTGTGTGAAATCTGCTCTGGGCACATTGTCAGTCAGTGAAAGCTGTGTAAACTAAGCCTCACAGATCAGCCAAGTTAATGTTTCTAACATGACGTGTGCATATGTTGTACTGTTTGCGAGAATGCTGGTTTAAAAATGGGATAAAACAATGCAGATCCTGTCATTGTACATAAAATCAGATCATCCAATGATCGATATTTTGACTCTGTGTACAAACAAAGAGAAATGATAAGAAATGAGACAATTGGGCGCTCATAAAGCACTTTTTTGCAACGTGTGTATAGATTTATTTTGTACAGATGTTTATTTTTGTGTTTCTGCATTGTTCTTTGTCACAAATAATATATTCTGTCGGGGGCCGGTTGTTTGTGGACTTGTTTGTGTCGATGCAAAAACGGTCCTCGAAAGAAGAGTACTGTCAGAAAAAGCAAACGTGCGTGGGTGCACCATTTCGACTTTCAGTGTATTCAGTGTTATGTGAGGAATACACATGTGGATTAAACACTGGTCATTTATTCATGTCCTATTGAAGACTGCAACAGATGAGCAGAGCTCCTCTGTATACATGCCGGTTGCTCATGTTGCAGTGTTTCAGTATTTCATGCTGTAATTTGGAGTATTTTCAATAATGATCTGTTTTTTTTCTTCTTCTTTTTTTATTGCCAGTAACATTGCTCTGTGCAGCTTGAGTTGCAGTTTGCTTAACTGTCATACTAAAGCTGTGCCGGGCGTGTTTCTTTCACACTTGGTTCGATTGAATCCTTTCTACAAATCCATTTTATCAAATTGTATTTTTGTGACAGTTGATAATGTAATTTATGAAATGATGATGATTTATTAAAGGTTTTAAAGCTTGAGTTTGAAATGGGGTGAGCTGCTGCAGTTTTGTGTTTTATAGGGATAGTCTGCACTTCAGTAATTTGCAGTAGAAGTGGTTCAGGCAGAGTGAAGGCCCAGCCCTGTTGCTAGTGATGATTGCTTATATCCTGAAGCGCAGTGATTGGAAGAGCTTTTTAAAAAAAATCTCGGTTAACCAGTAATGCTACAGTGTCTTAACATTTAACCTCATTCTTGCTACATAACCCTCCCACTGATCCACTTTTACCTGTAGGTGTGTTCAGCAGGGTGGAATTTTTCTGCAGTGAGGGGGAAAAAACAGTCGTTCTCTTTGTGAGAAAGGACATAGTTGCACCACAGTGTTCACTTCCTGTTTGGTTGCTTAAATTCTCTCTCTGGCTTCAGAGCATATCACTGGTTCATGGCAGCATTTTATTTAACTGGAACTACATTTTAGCAGGAAATTATTGCTATAAAAATATATCGTTAATCCATCACAGTTTATCTAGGTCATTATTTGTAAGATTATTAAGCGATTAGTTATAAACATCTAAAAAATTGTGGCGTAAATTACTTGCGCTTTATTCATGTATCCTGGAAAGCTTTCTGCACAGTATCATCAGATAACTTCTGGAGCCGTTGAAGCTTAGATTTACTGACAAGATATATGCCGATTTGATCCGTGCTAAGCCAAAATGACAGCACTGACAATAATTAGTGACTTCTTTCATCTGTGAAGTATTGTTCTGCTGCATAACAGATTGCAACTTAATATTACCAGCCTGCTGAATCATCCCTAAACTAAACTTCTGCTCAACATCCTGTATGGCTTAAATATCCTGCAAATGCAGTGTTCCATACTGTGATACTCCATACCCACCATCATATCCAGGCCACACTGTCAAGTTAACTAGTTTAGTAACAGTGGCCGCACTTACTGTCTGCTTCTTAATGACAGCCGGATTTTGTGTATATATGATTAAATATACACTGATAAGTGCTGTTGTATACTTAGGATTGAAGAAACACTAAAACACATTTTAGGCCTCAGCGCTGAAAGAAAATCAGTACTGTGGATGCCACTAATATAACATGATAGTTATTGAAAGCTTAGTAAATATAAATGAACTGGAAAAATATGAAGAGATAAAATTATTTTAGCCTCACCACATGGAATATTTATATCCATCATTATAAGTGGCTCAAACTGCATTGCAACTGTCTGATGATTTTCTCTCGACAGTAAGCAGTGCTATATGGGACTGTACTGCTGCATTCTCATTTGGGTAATTAGGCAGCCAACATAGAAACTCAGGGAGAACGCTGGCTTTGTTATTTGGAAAGATTAAAGAGTTGCAAGCGTTCAAGAAAACAAAAGAAGGACAAGAGTGCCCTCTATTGACTGCTGAACAAACACACAGAAGAAAATACAGACATATACTCACGGGCCTCTACACCAGTTCACCTACTCATTAACACAAACATCTAATTGGCCAGTCACATGGTAGAATTTCAACATGTTCAACACGACCTGCTGAAGTTCAAACTGAGCATCAGAAGGAGGAAGAAAAGTGATTTAAGTTACTTCTTACACAGCGTGGTTTGGCGCTAGATGGCCTGGCCTGAGTATTTCAGAAACTGCTGATTTACTGAGATTTTCCTGCACAGCCATCTCTAGGGTTCACAGAGGATTATTGAACAAACAAATAAATAAAAACATCCAGTGAGTGGCAGTTTCCTGGATGAAAATGTCTTGTTGATGACAGAACAGAAGTCAGAGTGAGAATGGACAGACTGCTTTGAGCTCATAGAAATCCCGAAACAATTCAAATAACCCCTTATTACAACCCAGGTATGTGCAAGATACAAAATGAATCCAATACTGAATGCAAAACAAGTTGAACCTCATTGCAGATGGTCTACAGAAGCAGAAAACCGCACCAGGTGCCACTCCTGTTAGCTGAAAACGAGAAGTTGAGGCTATAATTTGCATAGGTTCACAAAAATTGGACGATAGAAGATTAGAAAAACGTTGCCTGGTCTGATGAGTGTTGATTGTTTTGTTTTGTGGCATTCAGACATTATAGGCTATACCTTGCATCAACAGATCAGGTTGTTTTCTTAATAATACAATAAAGCCTTGTTTAAACACCACAGCCTACCATTATCATGCTTTTATGACTAGAATGTGCCATTTTCCTGATGGCTACTTCCAGCTATGTCACAATATACTTTTTCGGGGCATTAATTATAAACGTAGTAAAGATAAATTAACAAAGTTTTTTTTTATTTTCAAAATAATAGTTTAATGAATCCAGAACAGTGACCTAAATGCATTTGTGGTGGCATTTTCAGTGTATGTACAATAGAAATATAAATAAAAAAGTCCTTTTAATATAAAATAACACGACATCGAGCTGATATTTTCAAGTTCAGTCACAAAAATATGAGAGTGGAGTTCAAATAGTGTGAAAATATTATTTTAAAAAACTGATAAAAAAAAAAAGTCTTTTACAGTTCATCGTGCTGGTAGGTGAACTCCCTGGCAGATATAAACCCATCTTTATCTTCATCCTCGTTTTTGAAGATGTCATCCACCATAACTTCATGATGTGTGTCGTTGGGTGAGTAGCCATGTTTCTCAAATTCCTTTTTCAAGTACTCTTTTACCTAAAAGGTGTGGAGAGAAAATAGTAATGACAAAATAGATAGCCAGGCAGACAGATCGCAAGCTAGCTAGCCAGATACCTCCAGTCTGGAGAGCTTCCAGTCATCATTTAGATCCATATCCCGGAAAGATTCGTGTGACCTGGGCCCATTTCGAATCTCCATGAGTTCAATGTCAAAAATGAGGGTGCTGCCTGGAGGAATTTTCCCTGTAAACCAATAAAAATGTCCAAGTGACAGAGATGTTACAGTGGAATGTTTTGTTTTGTTTTTTCTGTATGTGTTGCACATAGTTTGTGTTACCTTTTCCTTCCTTGCCATATGCCAGCGATGGAGGTACAGTCAGCTTCCTGCGCTCCCCTGTGCACATGTTCTGCAGACCCTTATCCCAACCCTTGAGCACCTCTCGGATCCCCAGGGTAAGCCACACAGGGTTTTTATCCCCATGTTTGCGGCTATCAGGAGTCAAAAAGAGACATGCAGTCAATATCCGGATGCCATACAGAGGACTGATATGCCAAATGTAAGTGGAATGAGGGTTAAGTGAGTGCCAGCCAACTATGTGAGGATATAAGTGTTGAGTTTGACTGTACAGCTGCACAAACGCAGAAATATGAGATGCTGCACATGTTCAGCGGCGTACAGTTTTAATAAGCAGTTGAGACTAAAGTATATGCAATACATGCATCACTGTTACATTTATTACCTGGAATGAAACATGGTGCCATTACTCTCCAGAAATCCCTCGTAATGAACAAGAAGCATGTCTCCGTTTTTTGACTTGCGGTGACACATGAAGGGTTTGTGTATCACCTCAATTTTCACTTCGGGCTCGGGCAGTTTTCCCCCAGTGACCAACACAAACAGTGATGCCAATAACGAGCAGAGAGAAAACAAGATCATACTTATAGATAACAGCACTTACTCATGAGAAGTGGATGAGATAACTTCAATTTCACTCTCTCTTTCTACAGAATTTAAAATAAAGACATGTAAAGAATGCCATACGTGGCACCCAACTTCTGCGACGAATGGACCCACTGTTGAGCTGTCTGCCCTCCTCCATCTGCAATTGGATAGCGTCATTCCTAAGCCCCGCCCTTTCTTTAGAATCTCTTCTTTCATTGATGCTTCCATGTGCCAATCACTACAATCCACACCTAGGCTACTTAAACCCATATGACGAAGGAGGGGGGCGGGGGTGTGGTGAAGAAAGGCGATAGTAACGCTCAGGATCGGCTAGTGGCAGATTCACGAAAAAGTTTACGCACTTTTATCGACGTAGTTGGAATGCAAAGCGGTGGACGTTACTCCGAAAATCACACTCGGGCCCAATGGAGTCGCTACAGTCAGCTGGGCATCACGTCCTGTTGTGATAAACAAGTAATGAACGGGAAAAACACGCAATTAAATAATGGAAGGAATGCTGTATAAGTGGACCAATTACATAAGTGGTAGGTTAACACTAAAGTCTTTGCGTGCTTTCCGTTGTAGAGCTCGTTTTGAGGCTGCTAGCTAGCATGACAGCGAGTTTGTGACGTTAAAACGGACGAGCTACCGTTAGCTGCCCGCCAGCTTTGGTAGCGTATTGACCACTAGCATTCCTATCTTTGATAAATTAGCTGTTCAGTGAATTAGAGTTGAGCCGTTACGTCAGTCTTAGCTAGCAGCGCTCGGTCATGTCCACCACCTGTCGTTATAATCTGACTTCACAACCAATTAGTTGTTGCTAACATAACTTAAGTCTCGTCAAGTTCACGAAGCTGGGTAACGCTGTATGTTGATGACTTTTCTAATGCTAAAAACTAAGTGCAGTTTACAGTAATGCCACAGCATTGATTCACTTATTTTTCCCATACGCTTTATAGGTTGGCAGCCTCGCTGGTTTGTGCTTCATGGAGGAACTTTGTCCTACTATGACTCTCAAGAAGATGCCTGGAAAGGGTGCAAGGGCAGCATTAAAATTTCCGTTTGTGAAATCCAAGGTCGGTGTGCTCCACTTTACTCTGTGCACGGTTTAACCAGAGCAAGCATCCTTTGGGTGCAGTACTGACAGGCATGTTTCCTTGCTTGCTGCTGTTTTTTTTTTTTGTTTTTTTTAGTTCATTCCTCTGACTCTACACGAGTTGACCTGACCATACCAGGAGAGCAGTACTTTTACCTCAGAGCCATCAATGCAGCAGAAAGGCAGAAATGGCTGGTGGCGCTGGGAACAGCCAAAGCTTGCCTTACAGACAACCGAACCAAGAGAGAAAAAGGTATTTGGATACTTTACAAGATACTGTTGCAAGTAAAAACAGGGTAAAAGCGTTTAGACCTGGAATAGTACAGACCATACTTACATACAAGTGTTGTAAGGCATTTGCACGACTTCTCAAACTCTGATCTGCTGTCTGTGTGCACAATGAATACAGAGCTTCAGGAGAATACAGAGGCGCTGAAAACTAAGATGTCAGAACTCAGATTGTACTGTGACCTTCTCCTCCAACAAGTAAACAAGATCAAGGAGAATGATGAGCTAGGAGACACGCCAGAGGTAAGGTTAAAGTTTGGATGAGCTGATGAAATGTGATATGCTGCTGTTAGTGTGAAACTGCAGTATAGAGTAGCTAGTTTGCAGTTGCTATGTACGTATTAATAGACAAGAAACAGTTGTTGTATACGTCTTGAATCTTTTGGCTTGGATTTCAGCAGATTTCGTTAGCAATCTACACCCAACATGTATGTTTGTGTTTCCTTCTCAGATGGGTCTAGACACTGGGAATATGGTGAAGTCTACATGCACAACTTTCCTTAAGACTCTAGAGGAATGCATGCAGATAGCAAATCGTACTTTCACTACAGATTTGGCAACACAGAGTCCACCAGGAACTCCTCCAGTAGCACCCATCAAACCTCAGAAGGTATACTTCTCTCACCAGCTCTGTGTGGGCGAGCTAGTATAATTGCTCTGGGATTGTTTTCCAAAAATCAAAATATGCGTAGTCACCCAGTGTTTGTCTGTGTTGTGCTGTCTCCACAGATTAAACACAGCCATCATTTAAATCAGAACCTTGGAGAAAAGTAGGTGGCTTCTCTTACTGTATTGAATGATTTTATCTCTCATGAAGTGCCACGTAGGTGCTAAAGGTAGCACAGAGCAAAGAGATGTTCAAACAAAAATACAGTTTCAAAAGGTTTCTGTTGATATTCTGCCATTGTTGTTGCATTTTGTCAAGGGCATAATTTCTGTCCCAGCTTTTTAGAATTGACACATTGTCCTGAAACATATTACAGGTGGAAAGATTTGTCCGAAACCTCAGGAGAAACAATTGCACATGACAGCCAGACCCTTGACTCCGGGCCAGAGGGACCAGATGAGCCAGGCAGACCAGAAAACCAATCTTCTCCA
Source organism: Pundamilia nyererei (assembly GCF_000239375.1). Classification (NCBI taxonomy): domain Eukaryota; kingdom Metazoa; phylum Chordata; class Actinopteri; order Cichliformes; family Cichlidae; genus Pundamilia; species Pundamilia nyererei. The sequence continues at coordinate 940,244 of NW_005187485.1, read as the reverse complement.
TCAGGTAGGTCAGGTTGCCAGCCACTCGCTTTTCTTGCTGGGGAAGTTCCTGAACTAAAAACCATTACCGCATTCCACAAAGGAAAGACTACACAGCACTCAAGGGCCCTGGTTGTTGTTTGTGTATTCTATGAACTGAAGTGAATAGATTATTGCCTTTTAGTGAGTACAGTGATGGATGACTTGTTCCATTATTACATTTCCCTTAGCAGTGACAAAGCCTTTACACAAAGGGGCCATTGCTGAGAAATAAGACTAGTCTTTTCATACTTTATTACTTTGATTGGGATCTATATAGTAAGTCAATGGAGATGCAGAGGTTTTTAATGTTTATTTTCTTATATTGTATTTTAATGTAGCATAAGAAAATAAATTAATATATGCAATATAGCCATTTAAAAAGATAGCTGTCTCTTTGTGAGTGCTCGTATTTCTTCATATTGTCATCTCAGCTATACAGCTCTGGCTCTGGGTGCAGCTGCTTCACCCACCTGCTATTCAAATCTTTTGTTTGCAAGCAGCAGCCAATAAGAAGAAAGTTGTCTTACAGGGAGAGATGAGGAACCTAAAATGGCTTGAGTTGCTGTACCAACTGTGAATTTGTGATGCTACTGGAGTAGCTTTCTCAGGGTCATAGGTCATGTTTAATAAAAAAATGTGTAGACACTAGACTGATTTTTGACAGTCTAATTTGCAAAAAGACTCATGCATCGTTGTTTCATGCAGACACTGAAACAGCCAGCAGCTCAGAAGTCCACAAGGATCAAGTTAATCCTAGCTTACCTACTACCCAGACCACCCCTGAGATTGAACACTATGACCAGCCAGCAGAGGGGGATGACGAGAGTGAAGATGATGAACAAAAGCAGATAGGACAAGAGCAGATGGACAAAGTGGACCAAAGTCAGACGCATGACAACAACAATGGGGACGTGAAGGATTTTCGACTTCAGCACCAAGAAGAGGGTGAAGAAGAAGGTGAGATTCCCAGAAAGTCAACTGAGTCAGAAGACACAGAGCAGGTGGAAACATTCTTCAGCACAATGAGTCACAGGTATGAAAATGCCACTCAGGAAGCTCACATCCCTTAGGACACTTTACTTACTGTGGGAATTTAAGTATACAATTGTCTGTGATATTTCACTGCTGCAGTATTAAACTCATTTAATTTATATGTATAGTATATTTGTAACTAAGGCTCTGCGCTTGTGCTGTATCTTCTGACTAGACTGCACAGTGACTTAGTTTGTTAATAATAATAGTGCTGCAGTATTGCACAGAATAGTTTAATAACAAGTTTGAAAAAGTCAGTTTTTAAGATCTTACAGTCAAGTGTTTTATATCAGTGTGTTCTCTCTTGATCACATGACACAGAGAGGCCCTCGTCTGATATTTGGGTTTGTAAACCTGTTTTGTTAACTTTTCTTTCTTTTTCAAATACTTTTTTTTTTTTTTAAGATTCTGAGAGTGTAATCGAACATGTGGCTAGAGTGTGATTTACATCTGTACTGTTTGAGGTGAATGTTATTGTAATGCAGGAATCAAACAAAGGGAAAGATTAGTGAAAACCACAGCTCTTTTAAGTTTTAGATGAAGTAGTCTTGGGTACTTTTGTCAGAGTTGCATGATGTTTTGTGTGACTTGTCTCTCTGGCTTGGTTTTGAAATGTATGCTCCTCTAATTAGTGTGGATGTTGATTAAGCATCCACAGTATTGTTCTTCTAATCTTTATTATCATGTTTTCTTTCTGTTTGCTTTTGGTCAAATAAAAACTGATATGGGATAGCTTCCCTCTAATATATTCTGCTGTTTGAATCTATTCTACTTCTTGTTTTTTGTTTTTTAGATTTAGTGATATAAGACTGGATGACGACAATGGTATCCCTACACAAGAGTTTTTGGACTCATGCTATGCAATAGTACCTGTATTAGGTAGGCCGGTTACTTTAAGCCTCTCTTCATCTTTATCTGACACCCTGTTCCTAATTCTCATGGTTCCCATTTGCATTTCTTGTAATCTCAGCATTTTTAACTCCGATAAAGAAAAAAAAGACAATCACTTTCATTTGCTGTTTTCCCCCTCTTTTATGTACATGTTCTGTCCTTCATAATCTTTGCAATTAATGAGGTGGCAGCTTTCTATCACAGGTTCTTCATCACACTTTTCCTTCATGTCTCTGTTACTTTCTTTTTGCACATGTATGTCTGTCTTTAGTTGTTCTTTGTAGCCCAAAATAATATCATATGACAAGGTTAATCATAAGAATTAGGTCATGCACATTTTTGTGCTGTGTGCACACTTTGTTACTCACAGTGTATTACGTCATGATAAAAAGTCGCCATTCACAGAATTACAAAGTGAAGAAGTGCAAGACCTGAGTAACATGGAGCCAAAAACATTGTTTTTTTGTTTTGTTTTATAAAAAGGGTCTGCCTTGTTTGTCAGAGTTATTCCTGTGTTAACAAATACCAAGGCTGAAGTAGGATTATTAGGAATTATCTTTAAACAACAGCTTTCTATTAGCACACATGTAAGAGGTCGAAGGGAATGTTAGTCTGTATTTCACATGAACTGACATCAGTAAAGGTTACTTACAGTGAGCTGTTTTCTAAAGTTAAAATTACTTATAAGAGAGAAACTTGATGTATGTAATGGTTGTCTATAGATAAACACATAAAACATCTCAATAAGCTTAAATTTGTATCTGAACTAACGTGACCTCTTAGCTAAAGCCTATTCCCAGCTTTGTTTGAAAGTTTACAGCCCACAGTGATGGTAACCTATTTTTGTCTGTGTGTGTCCTATACTTAATACAGTCCAGTAGGTCTTAGAGTGCACCGTAATCCCTCATTTCAGTGTTATATTTAGTTTAAATCTGAAGGACATCTAAGCAGCCTGTTATTACTTAAAAACATCAAAACATTGTGCACTCAAAGTAGGACACAAGTTGAGAATCTGTGCTTCAGAACCAGCAAAAAAAAGTTATCATAGATTCTCTCTTCTCAGACAAACTGGGATCCACAGTGTTTGCACCAGTTAAAATGGATTTTGTCGGAAACATAAAGGTAAGAGCACATGATTTTAGTTAATCGAAGGAATAACAGTGAAGTTGGTCTTTAAAAGTTGCTCTAAATTATTCAATCACATTTTCAAAACTGCATTAAAGAGTAGAGTCCAATCAGTCATACAGTTTGTCAATAATGAGGTATTTATTTCATTCCCCTTTTTTGTTTAGCTTTAGTGTTCTGTCCATTTCTTGTTAATATTTTTTGTCAACAAGCATATTTAACTATATACTGTGTATTAAATATTCATTAATTGCAGTTAGTCGTTGAAAGTCAGAACAGTCTACCAGAGTAGAGAGTACTATGTCACAGTGTCTCGTGTTCTGTTGTAGAAAATTCACCAGAAGCTGAGGTCAGACCCTGAGAGCTTTTCTACACTACAGTCTATTGTGCTGCATGAAGTAGAGACAGATGTTGCCCAGGTGCGCAATTCTGCAACAGAGGCTCTGCTGTGGCTCAGACGAGGGCTGAAGTTCCTCAAGGAGTTTCTGTCAGAAGTCAACGCTGGAGAGCAAGACATCCAGGGAGCACTAAGTAATGCATTTCTGTTTTACAATGCGCATCTTAACATAAGTTCAAACACGTAAAAGTGTTGAATTGTTTCTTCTTTTCTTTCACGCAGACAACGCTTATGGGAAGACTCTTCGGCAGTACCACGGATGGGTTGTCCGTGGTGTATTTGCTGTAGGTATTTTTATTTTTTTACCCAGTCCAGTATTAATACCTTCTGAGTATATTTATTCTTTGTGTGACAAGTACTTGACTTTTTTTTTTTTTTTTTCCCCCCCCAGTTGGCGCTCAGAGCTTCCCCGTCTTATCAAAGTTTCACAGCTGCTTTAGTGTCAAGAGAAGGTGACGAGCTGAAGAGCGATTTTATCAACGGCATGCACAGGGATCTGGGAGTGTATCTGCCTGCCATGGAGAAGCAGCTGGCCATTCTTGATGCATTATATGAAGAATACAACCTTGAGTCTGACGAGGTGGTGTGAAATAAGAACAAGAGATGCTCACGGTTCAGAGAAGAACAGAGCCCCTCTGAATGGGCAGAGTAGTGGCTAACTGCTGGAAGAAAGGTGTACAAAGTAGTGTGAGACTGTCTCGTGTCATTTTGAGACGTTTCAGTAGTTTTTAAACTCTACAGCAGGAGAGGGTGTTCATGTGTGTACTTACGACCTGAGAAGGGTTTAACTGAGCAGTACAATTAATTAAGGTTGGTTTGAGGAGATTTAAATTCCAAGTCTTGTTCCAGAGACCGGTGACAGCGAAGGTGTTTCTAATCTGATTATGCAGACTCCAACCATAATTATTCATTGTGACATTTGTTTCTGGTTGTTGCTGTATTGTGGCTTAAGGCGTACTCTACATGCTTTAAGGTATTTAAGCACAGGGTATTTGGTTCTGGTCAGTTCCTTGTAAAATTGTTTGATTCCCTTTGAATTGATCAGTATGATCAATATGAAACTATTATCAATGTTGTTTTTTTTCTCCTTGGCTTCAGTGAGATACGATGATGCTTCCAACTAGCACAAAGCACAAAAAAAAGCAAAAACTATTCCCAAAATGTGTCTTAAGTATGTGATTGAATTACGTACTAAGCTAACTTTTAGTCAGTTATATAAATATTTTCCTGTACTTACTATAAAAGCTTAGTAAACATTACTATGTATATATTTTTCCCTGAAAATGAATTCAGATTGTGCAGTTTGACAATGGATTTGTTGTGTTTTACATAATGTCATTGTGAGCTGTTGCTCAAAGTTTCCAAGTGGACCAAAAAGGAACTGTCATGTGAATGGCTTTAGCCTCTGCTGCCTACAGTAACTGAAAACAAGAAAGGAAACCGCATAGCTGTTAAAAATATTGACAACTGCTGTTCATGTGGACATCTGCACAAACCTATGCATTTTTACAATGTCTATTTATTATACCATAAGTTATAAAGTTCACATTAATGACATGAATTGTTCTGTCCAACTTTTGTGTGAATGTATGGACATTTGTATTCATAAGGCATGCTTTTTACTGCATGTTTGGTGTATTTAGCAACAGGTGCCAGGCCAAGGGCTTGAAGTGAGTAAATGAGTAATCCTAAAAGTGGTAGTTACAGAACAGTAACCATTTTCAGCTTATCGTCCATGCTATTGTACATACCATTGTTAAGTGTTGTTACCAGGTGTACTTAATATTTTATTGATGTCGAATTAGTGAAATGATCAGTAAGACTGCTCTTGCAGGCTGGGTTAACATTTGACTGCAAATTCACTGAGCCATTTGAAAAAAACAAAACAAAAAAGCAGGAAAATTATCTTAGGGCTTTAAAAAGAAGCTTACCGGATAGTATTTTCAACTTTAATATTGTTATTTTTATTTTAAGAATGCAAACACTAAAAACTCCTGTACAGTAAATAAGTCATTTGCAGTAGGTTTACATCACAGGTGTGCAATAGGCTTATTTCTGATGAGTTTTAATATTAATCCTTTAGATATTCTGTTGTAATATTACAACAAATAATTGTTTTTTCTATGGATGTAAATAAGATGCTATTTGATTTTTTGCAAAATAAACATAATTAAGTTGCAGTTTGTCTTCTGTCATGCTGAAGTTAAATATGCTACCATATGGTTTACGTGCCTAGAGGTAAAGGCTCTTTACTTACTGTGCCAACTATACACTCACTGTCCGTTTATTAGGTGTACCTGTTAGTGCAGATGACCTGCTGAAGTGACTTGATTTAAGTGACTTTGAGTGTGGCATGGCTGTTTGTACCAGATCAGAAACTGCTGAACTACTATGACTTCCAATGAATTTCCTATTTTGCATGACCATTTCTGGGGTTTACAGGGAATGATCTGAAAAAGGCAAAGACGATAGAAGATTGGAAAAATGTTGCTTGGTCTGATGAATGCCACTTCTTTTGTGAAATTCACATGGTAGAGTCCCTTGGATGTTTATTTTACATGAAAGCATGAATCTATTCTCCCTTCCAATGGTCATGGCAGGTGGTGGTGGTGTAATGATGTCGGTACACTTTGGGCATGTTAGCATTGTTTCTGACCATGTCCATCCCTTTATAACCACAGTGTACCTAACATCCGATGGCTACTTCCAGCAGAATAATGTCCCATGCTACAAAGCTTAAATGAACTCAAACTGGTTTCTTGAACATAACAGTGAGTACACTGTACTCAAACGGCCTTCACAGTCACCAGATCTCAACGCAGTAGAGCATCTTCAGCAACATCAGTTCGTACAGAGCTTGGGAAGAAGGCATTGTCCTTTTCTGCCCTGTCTTCATGCAGTACATTGCAGAAGCTCTCTCAGTTGATTTCACTTGCAGACTTTAAAAGACATACAAATGTTTTTATGAAATCATCTCTGGGAACTTGTTCATGTTTTAATATGACTGTGTACGTTATACATATTTAGCTATTTTATTGCTTTTTTATTGTTGTAATTTTAATATGTTTGTCTGGAGCAGGTCTCTTGGAAGTGAGACACTCAGTCTCAAAGGCTAAATTTAAAAAAAATCTTTTGGGGTGTTTGGCATAAAAGGAGATTCTCATCACTGATGTACAGCTGGTAAATCTGCAGCAACTCAGTGATGCTATTATCAATTTTGACCAAAAGATTTTGGTCAAATTTTTGAAGGCAAAATAAATTCCAACCCAGTGTTTTCAATATGTGCCTAACACAGTGACTGTTGAGTGCAAATAAGAAACAGATAGTAAATAGTTTGTTGTCACAGTTGTTGTGCCAATCTTAAATAATACTTCTGTATATCATTTTCTGTTTCAAGTGATTATTTTGCATGTGCATTAATTAGCACCACTGCACCCAGGATACCAGCAGTTCTTATCTATAGGTCAGGGATTTTCACTTGGCTTAGGTGAAGCAGTTGGGTCTCTGCCAGCTTCCTGTCCTGTGGTTTCCTTTGCATCGCCCCATGTACCACAGCTGTAATGCTACACCAGTCAATCTACACTAAAATAACCTTGTAGTGGAAAAAAAAGAGTGTCATTTTTCCATAGGTATCATTTTAATACCTATGTGAGCTGAACGTAGACCAAGCTTGCTATAAGTTACACTGCATGAATAAGTTAGTAAAATGCATGGGATACAGCTCATAAGTTAATTTGACCTTACTTCACAAATGGTAAACTTCACTTGAGGGATTCTTCTGTGACCACAGCTCATCTTTTCATTACAGAGCCAGTAAAATCAGGTCAGCCCTTGAATTTCAGTGACATTTAGTGCCACACTGGGACATTTGTTTGACAAATGTGATTGCCCCGGTCAGGGCACTGCACATGATGGCATAAATACACCAAGGTAAGGTTTTACTCTGGCATCTCGGTAGACAAATTGCCCTGATGTGATTTAGAAGAGGAATACAGCATGCTAATACAGTTATATGGTCTCATCCTGCTTCAAACATCTTGGTTGCAACAGTGGCCGGCTGGTCTGTCCCCAACCTGTATCACTGTGCCTCATCTCCAGGCACAGATTCAGCTCTGAAAGGCTTCATTAAGATGGAATAAAAAGCCGAAAAACCCATTGCCACGTCTGAGAAACAGCAAGAGTTCACTGTGTGGTCTGCTTTGCATTTAGACTAACGCAGCACTCAGCAAACGGCTGACTGCTGCGATACTTTGATGTCCCCCTTACTTTTTTGTCTGAGTGTTGTATCCTAAGAGAACATCAATAGCCTCTCCATCAATGCCAGTTAGGTTTGGGTTTTTTGTGTGTGTGCTTTTTTTCCAATAACAGCAGACATGACAAACCGCTAACCAAGGTTTAAGTTTAAATAAAGAGAGTGACTTAAATATCACTTTTATTTGATCGTTTTTTAAATAGTTCACAACTACTGTAAAAATCATATCAGAGTATTAAAACAAAATGAACTACCCCAGTCACAATGCTTGCTACGCTTCATAAAGCCTTACAGCACGTCACCACATGCACGTTTCAGCATTGCTGTACATAGGCAGTCTAAGATAGAACACAGCAGCACAGGCCACAGACACGACACTCAACATAGTTTCCAGAACGGTACTCGAGCTTTGTGCATGGCACAGTTCATAACTTTAAGGTTTGTCATTCATACAGTGCTTTGCTTCTCTCTGAACAGAGCAAGACTGACAGTTCTTAAGACACCTGCTATGCTGATGAATGCAATGATGATTTACAAAACGGTATTTGACAAAGGTGAAGCATTAGCAGAGTTTCACAAGCATGCGGACACAATATATTAACAGTCTTCATCTTTTGATTGCTTTTGTAGGCTTTATAGACCTGACTACATCTAGGTATGTCTGAGAAAAGGTCTCCCTTGGCACCGCGACTCAAAGAGTAGCTTATGGAAAATGTCAGCTTATATCAGCACAGTCATTTTCAGCATTTGTGCCCAACACACAGCGGACTACACCTACACTGTTAAGTTTACTGTTGCTGTATATACTGTAAGACAGAAAGACTGGATAAAGAGGTATCAGAGTATTTACAGTAATGATCAGAAAACTGACTGCGATATGAGTTCCTCTCCCTCCCCCCTTTAGCAGCTACAGACTAGTCCAGCCCTTCCCGTGCACCGAGAAAATTAAGGACATAACAGTTTCAAGCCTTCGTGTACAGTATATTTCATTTCTCACTGCAGCACAGGAGGGGAAACTGAATCCTGCAGTACTGCGCATTGTTGATGCGTTAAAGCTTTTGCTTGAGTTGCCTCAGTGTACAGTCACTGCCGCGTAATTTATAAAGAGCAGTAGAGGATACCTGTAAAAGGTGCTTTGTTTGTTGAGCTACATTACCTGTTAGCTAGTTCCTGAGAAGATTTGGGGATTTATTGAAACCTTGTCCAGACTAAATGTCCCTGTCAGTACAGTACCACCACAAGCTAACAAAGCTGGGTCAACTTCTAGGCTTCAAGCCTCCTGGAGTAACAGTCTCACTCAAAGATTACAAGTGCATAACTCGCTATATATACAGTATGTAGTGCACTAACCACCTCTATCTCCATCCCTACCTTTGTATCTCGACGTGGTAGTGAGAGGACACAGTACGAAAGTTGTTTTGACAGTAATAAGTAAACTGATAGGTTACATGCTTTGATAGTGACAGCTGCTGTCGTGGTTTTAGTAATCCCAGATACATGCAAATGCTGTGCACTGTCATTCACACTGCAGTAGAATACCTCGGGCCATCGCTCTGGATGTCCTACTGCTTGTTATTCTCAACAGTAACTGGGTCAAGATTAATATGCCTCTGTTCCAGCTACTGCTTCTCTGCAACATCGTCCACTGGTACGCGATTGAGGCTCTCAACTGTTGCGTTGAAAGGCTGGTTCGGGTCCAGTTGGGCATGTTGAGGAAGCCAGTCCAAATCCTTCTCGTTAAGACAGCGTGCAGTCTTCCTTTGCATTTCCAGTGTGCGGATTTTCACCTTCAAAGACTCAAGCTATAACCTCCGGGATATGTGGCATCTCAGCAGCAACACAGATGAGTTTTATGTATGTTTGTATATTTCTAGGTTTTGTTCTTTCTTTCATAACAGAATCACTGGCAGCCTCCGTGTTTTTGCTTGGAGCATTGTTGTCTTTTCTTTTTTTCTTTTCTTTTTTTTACATGTTAAGTCCCAAGCAAATAACACACAGAGGAGCCACAGCACTGTCCAGACAACTCCTCAAGTAAAGTACTTGCAGTTTGTTGAGTCAATAGTACAGTATCTTGTGCACTTGAGGTGACCATATGACCTACAAATCATAAGAAAAACGTTTTCAGGGTCAAGTTCATAACCTACATCTTTTCATGCAGTACAAGGTTGTGTACCCAAATGCTGTATGCTTACCCTGGAAGATATGAATTACATGTCTGGTATCCAAAGTCTTTTCCATCACACTCCTCAGCCCCTTCATAGCGGTATCCGTCTCCACAGTAGGCATGTTTACACTCTATGGTAACATGAGACAGCAGGGGCACAGGGGGGGTCATGTTATATGTGCACAGCAAGGTACAGCTAATGAACTATAAAAGGACCGGTAACATAGATGCATGACTTACTGACGCAGCCATCGGTGACAACTCTGTTTTTGTCATCACACTCCTCCCCGGTGGAGATCTGCACTATGCCGTCCCCACAGTAACCTTCATCATCGGGGGCATTTTCCATGGACTGGTAGGGCGTGATCTGGAATGGAAAGGTCTTTTGCAGAATTTAAAAAATGTGAACATAAAAGGAAAAGGCTGTTTGAAAGTCAATATCTATTGTTTTTTTTAAGGACACATTGCATTGTTGCTACATGCATTTATACCTGGATTGGCAGCCAGCCATCAATGTCTTTGAAATAGAGAGATCTCTGGTCTTTACGGAATGCAAGAGCGTTATCTGTGCGGAGGCGCTCCAGTTCCTCCTCATTGCTCACCACAAATATCTAAATAAAAGGCAAAATAATAGGGTTCCGTGCATTTTAGCACTTTATGAAATAACATTGAAGACCATCATTTGTCATCCCAGCTGGTAACATTTGTCTGCAAGCATTATCTATCTCTCCTGTAAGTGTACTTTAACCTTCCTTTTATCTTTCAAGCTTATTTATTTCCAGTTGTGGTCTAAAGTTTAATAGATTTATCACAGGCATGATGCTTTTAATGATATCTTTGAAGTGTTCTTTTTCTGGATTGGAATGATTGTACAAAATCTTTTTTTTTTTTAATTTTTGTATTTTGTATTTTCTCTAATCCACTCACAGCCAAAAGTATAAATAAAGGTCAAATATATACTTCTAACTTGATCCCTAACTTCTCGTTAGTTATCATGATTGACCTTAAAAAGGAGTTTCTCTTCACTGTCTTTGTTTTATAGCAATCATTGGATTGACCAATACTTGGAACAATAGGAAAATCCAAGGAATTCTGTGAAGGTCTTAGAAGGAGACTTTTAGATTTATACAAGTTAGGAGGGTCTCTTGAAGCCATTTTTAAACCACTGCAGATTTTAAGATTATCAGTTCAAACAACTTATTTGAATGTGTCACTTCTTTGTCCAAGAAAAACCAAATGTCATCTGCAAAAGCGTTTTATGGTCAGATCAGATAAAGATTGAGCTATTTGGCAAGAATACCAAGACATATGTTTGGAGGAGTAAAGGTGAGGCTTTCAAAACTAAAAATACTGTACAGGCTGTCAAGCATGGTGGTGGTAGCATCATTCTGCAGGGCTGTTTTACTGCCAGTGGTACCGGTAAATTGCACAAAGTGGATGAAGTTTTTTTTTTTTTTAGCTCAAATCAAGAGCTGAAACAGCCTTCCTAAAGCCATTAAAGGTCTATGTTGTACAATCACTCCACCCTGGAAAAAGAGGACGGCACTGCCGTCATTTAATGCACTTCCAGAAAGCATTCGTTTGCAAAAGGTCAGTTATTAAAAAGCTACAATTACCATGGCATCGATGCCTATGATGAGCTGATGTAAACTTCTGACCACAACTGTATTACCCTTTGAAACTCTTTACATTTTAATTTGGTGGATTTTTCACTGATTTCACAGATGATTCTATATTTGACTGCAAACCACTCATCTCTCACCGCTGGCACTTTGAGATAATTTCCTGTAGAGGCATAATTTTCAAATGGAGGACTACTCAAAGAGCTGCAGCTACACTTTCCAGGAGGCCCTGGTGGACCGCGCGCACCCTTTGCTCCAACCATGTAGACTCCTGCATATACAGGAAGAGGGGGAGAAAAAAAGGAAGGATAAACAAACAGTGGGTCTATATTTAGTCCAAAGTGACAGAATATAGCAGCATTAATGAGTTGTGTACAGCCTACACAAGCTGATATAAATACCTCATGTCAGTCTAGCGTCTTTGATTTATCAATCAAGAAGCAAACACAATCAGGATAATTCATACAGGAACTTGATCAAGATAACAAATGTCATCTTGATGATGTGCTGACATAATATTTGTAAAACTGTAGGCTTGCCATCTGTCAATCCATTTTAGCCACATGATGTCATGCTGAGAGAATCCTGTTTCAGCTCGGGGGGATTCGATTTCTCCGGTGCTAAATAAGACTACTGGTGTTACCTCGTACACAGTTTCAAAGTGGGCTTCCTTTACTCACCGGGCTGCGAGCTTTCCCTTCTCACTTTCAGCACAAGTTTTCACGCGCTCACAACGGAAAAAAACACACGACCATCCACAAACTAAATCTCTCCAGCAAACACTTAATTATGACCACAGTTTTCAAGAGTTTTAAATCTACTTTGGGATTTCACCTGTTGCAGGTGGACCAGGAGGGCCGGGGTGGCCTGGAGGTCCCTGCGGGCCTGCTGGCCCTATAGGGCCAACGCTTCCTGTGTCTCCTTTCAGTCCCTTAAATTCAAAACAGTGCAGGGTCATTTCCTTACACCACATGTCAAAAAGTACAACTGTCTTGCTATCACTACTGTAAAACAGTGCAACCCACAAACTCCTCACCTGCTTGCCTCTCTTCCCCGGTCGGCCAGTGGGTCCTCTGTTTCCTGAGGTTCCAGGTTCTCCTTTTGGACCCATTTCACCCTCAATAACAGAAAAAAAAAATCTATATCAGAAAAATTCTGAATTCAAATACATGAATTTAATTGGTTAGCTGGTTAACACTGTAAGGCAGAACCCTTACTGGCGTGAATGAGGATTACTCACTTTTTGTCCAAGCATTCCTGGGAAACCCATTGCACCCTGTGAGTGAGGAAGAGTACGTAACATGAATTCAGAATTCTTACAAAGTGTATGTACAATTTTCCTGATACACTCTCCCCACCTTGTCTCCTTTCATCCCATTCTCGCCACGGTCACCTCGGGAACCCTGACAGAGCAGATTACATTCATTTAGTTTACTGTCAAAGTAGTTAATCAATAAATCCTACGGTATTTACAGCTGAATGGTGCCACTTACCTTTTCCCCTTTATACCCAGGTAAGCCCTAGGATTAAAGATTTATAACAAGCATGAAACACGATGAAACAAAACTCACTAAAGATCACTAAACAGCATATGTAAAATTTTACCCTCGGCCCAATTGGTCCTCTGGATCCAGGCAAACCCATCAGGCCCGGGTCACCTTTCTCCCCCTGACACAAAGGCAAACATGAATGACCTGAATGAGCTTTTGTCTTTAAAATAAGAAATGTCATATGCGGACATTGAACGTTAAAGGTTCTTTTATTACGTTTACAGTAAAGCGTTCACCAAAGGAAAGGCTGTTTGCATGTTACATAACTGGTAATGCAGGGTTTTAGTTTATTTGACTGCAAATCAGACTTGTGTAATAAACCATTCTGGTTCTTATTGGTCTCATATATTGACATATTTTATAAGATCTACATTATGACTTACTCACTTTGGCCCCACTTGGTCCTGACCATCCTGTTGGTCCTCTTTTCCCAGGAAGTCCAGGAGGGCCTGTCCGACCCTGACAGGAGACATAACTGTTTTTTAAGTTAATGAAATCAGAGCCTTTTATGCCTGTTTGAACATATATATATATACCTATATATATATATATATATATATGTCTGAATGAATTATTTGCTGCATTAGCTGACGGCCAGCTCACTACAGCATTTTTCAGACGCTGCTGCACATGTAGGGGGAGAATGGCTTTAACGAGCCCTGTCACTTTGCTCTCTTTAATTAAATGATGGGCTGTATATAGAACAGGAGTCTGTGCTTGTGGGAAATAAAATGATTAATAACCTGGCTGAAACACTAAGCTAAATTGCTCTGCGGTGCTGCAAAGCTGCTCAGTCAGGCCGCTTGCAAAGTGAAGCTCCCCCATTGGACAGCTTTGATTCATTTAGGAGGACGCTACTCTTCTACCTGTGCTCATCACATAGTGTGTCCCGAGCTTTCAATAAAGCTTTATGTTAGGAGAAGGAGGACCGTCGGACAGGCTAGCCTGATGCGGAATGTTGATAGGGAAGCAATATGCTCCGCTTCGGTGAGAGAAACAGACTGAGAGCATGTAAAGTCCCTCAGCCACAAAAACAGCCTGTCTCAGCAGCCCTGCACCCATTTGCCTCCTGTCAGTGTGTCTGTTCTGCCTCTTGTCAAGGTTGTATATCCTCACAATTTCGGGATGTACACAAGCAGGCACTGGCAGCACTGTGACTTACAGCGAGCGAGCAGGCGGAGGCATTGTATCTCATTTTTTGAGTAAATCCACTTAGCAAAGAACATGGAGTGATTAATGGAGACTCTCACCTTTTGACCAGGTCTTCCTATTTCTCCCTGACAACAGGATGTGGAGGAGGGGACAAGGACGGCAGTCATTTAATGCACTTCCAGAAAGCATTTGTGTGCAAAAGGTCAGTTGCACTTTAGCTTATTAGAATAATAAGCAGACAGTCTAGTTTTATCTAATTTCGATAAGTACACTCCTTACCTTTTCTCCTTTAGGCCCTGCTATCCCAGGTAATCCAGGGGGACCCTAATGAACATAAAAAGAAAACATTAGATTTGTGCTATATGCTCCTAAATCACAGAGATAGCCATCTAAATTCATTTTATTGTCCACAGCATCCCACCACAGATCTGTTCTGTTTCTGGAAGCCGCAGTTTCAATTAGCTAAAGGCTGAGTGGCCACTATTGATTTAAAAGCTGCCTTGTGGGCCTCCTTTGATAAAGAGAAATGCTGCTGCGGTTGGACCTCTGATGAGCAACCGCAGCAAAAGCTTTAACAATCAGTTGGTAAATCTGCTTTCACTTATGAAATGCTGGAACACAGTGGAGAACAGTGGAGCAGGTTGGGTTATGAGGGCCTTTTGAACCGAAAGGTCTTTGCATCTTTCAATCACTAGAGAACACAAACACCTGGACACAAGCATGTTTTGGTGAGCCCTGGAATTTACGCGACCCAGTGCTCGTTTCCAAGCAGACAGCTCTTCAGACAGTTTCTGAGAATGATGTGTGGGACACTGGCAGCCGGTGGAAAAAGGCTATTTGTGTCTCAGCTAAAAGTGGAGCGTTAATGGGTTGCTGTGTTGCATGGGCCAGAGAAATCCCCATCTCCTGCTATACAGGAACTATCAAGTTGGAGAAGACATGCGGCTAATATGTAGTTGGGGTACTAATTTTTAACACTTTAAAACTACGTAGACTCCAACATGAAACAGAGACTGACGCTTTAGTTATAGTGGTGATGAATCCTGTTACATTATGAGAGATTTATTGGAAGAGTCCAATAACAGTGGCACAGTTCCAGATACAAAAGGATAGCCATGATGTTTTAGGAATAGCCTGGTTTCCTACCTGAGGTCCTGGGGGGCCAGGAGGCCCCGGAGGGCCTGCTGGGCAAGAAGAAACTTTATTGTTATTGTCCACATCAGACTCGCGACCACCACGGGAATTTCCATCACTCTGTAAAATATAAATAAAGATGCAATTCGATGATTTCTTCGGTCTTGACAACATTTGCAAGAGCAGGTTTGATGATATTCATTCAGTTGTTGACATTAAATTCGAGAGACTCTTGACCAGGGGTCAAAAGGCTGTAAGAAATGTGGTGTTTTTGGATATAAATCAAGGACATGTCAACAGTTAGAGATTCACAATAGAAAGTCACATGACTTTGACTCACATGAGGGTAGAGGCGCCAAAGTGAAGGGGGTGGAGGAAACAGCGGTGGTGGAGGCGGACTCACTAAACAGCATGGGTTGAACCTCTTCTGCTGATCCGGTGATCTGAGAGCTGCGCAAGGTGGGCATGCAGTCACAAATTAAACAGGGTATCAAAGGTATATGAAGCCAGGAAGTTTTTTTTGTGTGTTGTTTTAACTTCTGCACCCGCGCTAATGAATGTGAAATGAGAAAAACTTCATTTACGACAAATTAAGGCGGGACAGATCAAAAATTTGACAAACTGAAGCAATTACAGCATGCTGGAGCAGCACAAGCAACAGAGAAACAGGTGCAAACTATCAAATCATGACACCCATCCAGCAGAATTCCTAGCACTGGACGGATATGAAGCCCATGTGCCTCTCACTGAAGAGCCAAAGCTGTTCTCGCTATTTATAGAGGCCTTTCCAACCTACCTCATGGACAACAAGAAAATAAAAACAAGGGTATTATCATGAGTGCCACGTGAATCTCAAATTGAGACTTTCAGAATCCGTGCTTTTGCAGCTCAAATCCACCAGCTCCTGTGCACGCACAGTACTGTACAGTACAGTATACAGTGTTCAAGCTCAGGATTAAAACGCTCTTACCTGCTGGGAATGAATCAAAGTTGTCCAGAAAAGAAGGCTGAGCCAGGCCATAACAAAACCACAATGGCAGATACAGTCCAAGTGTTAGAAGAGTCATGCTGCTCCGGATAGTTGCCTGACTTTATTTCTGATCCACAGCAGCTCTCACGCTGTCTTTTTCCACTCCCTCTCTTCTCACTGTCCTCTCTCTCTGCCCCCCTCCCTCTGCGTTCACTCTGCTGTGTCTCCTTTACGCCCTCAGAAGAGGGTACGCTGACCAATACCCATTAAATCTTTCCTCTGCATCAGTGTGCACTAAAATTACAGGAGACAGCCTGCCAGCTGCTCCTGGTGCCAATATTAGATCTCTACTACTGCAGTGGGGGGCTTTTGTTATTGTCTCTCTTCAGGGAAAGTTGTGAGACTCCCTGTGTGCTTTTCTGCAAGACATGCTGAGAGCATTCTGAATGAAGATGTCAATATGTTACAACTTTCTTAGATGTATCAGTCTACAGTCTAATTATGTTTAGATGAATGTGTTTTTTTGTGATGAAGTACACTGTGCATCAAGTTATTTAGTGCGCACTATACTGCTGTGGCAAGTCTTTTACACAATGTCAAGTGTCTGCATTTCCAAAGGACCTAGAAAAACAGACTCCATTACTTCTCAGCAGCACTTTAACCTCCTAGGACCTGGCGTCCACATGTGTGGACATCACATTTTGGGTTATTTAGACTAAAATACTCAATTTTGCTCTACATGGGCCTGATATCCACTTACAAGGACATTATACTGCTACTGTTCTATCAAAATTTTAAACGAATATCCTTATATGTGGCTCTGATTTTTCTTAAAAACAAAAATAAGGTTAAAAAAAAATCTGGTAATTCTTTGTTTTTACATTCATCGGGCCCTAATATGCCCAAATATCAAAGAGAAATTAAAAATGCATGCTGTGGAAGAGTTCAGGTCCTAGGAGGTTAAGATAAATTATGCTTTTTTCTTTATATAAATTACAAAAAGCAATCATGTCAAGCTTGCAACTTAAGAGATACAAAGCAATGCAATTTTCTATCAAATTATTTTAGCTTGTATTGCTTTTTTGTTGCGCATTTAGGATTTTTCAGACAAGTTGTGGAAAAGGATACAAAACTTATGGAAATTAGAAAAATCCTGTTGATTTCATCTAAAGTTTCCCCATTACTGACAAATCTCTACATTCAACTGTAAACATTAGCTGGTTCATTTGCAAAAAGAAAAAAAAGTTTGTCAAATGCGTTTATTTTCTCCTTTTCTCCAGATTTAATTTTATTACATTTCATTAATGTAGGCAATACTCAACAGGGCAACTCACAGTTGCAGTCCAGATTAAGAGGGGAAAAAAACTGACATAAAGAAACAGCATGCACTCTGTGTGAAATGTTTTATTGTAGTCATATTTTTCATATTATTCACAGTATAGTAATAGCAAAATATTAGATTAATTAATGGAAACAACCAGAAAAACAAAAGCAGTTTGATATTTTCCAGGAGAAAACCGTCACTGCTGTTCTGAAACGCTCTGGAAATCTACAGGTTGGAACGTGTGAGCCAAGGAAACTCCTGCAAACAGACAACACAGTGTTTATATTAGCTATACGGTGTAATAAGATCTAGAGGAATATTGTACTGTAATGGAGATCTAAGCAGTAAAACAGAGGTTTTTCCAGGTAATAAAAATTAACTAAAAGTTTTCTTCAAATTTTCAAAACTAAATCTTGTCAGCTTCAAGTCTGACAGGAATGAATTAAAGTTGGGTGTCGAAAGGTAAAGGCGCAACACTAAAAGTCAGGGACAAGTCTTTCTGCTGGCACAGCCGTGGAGCTCAGCGCTGTGGATACATTACTCAATACAACCTTCAACCGTGTCTGCAAAAGGTTGCGTGGATACGTTCAACATAAACACGGAGGGCCTTGCTTTCTAATTATGGGAGCCCTGAAATAGAAAGGTCAGGTTGGTGTTAGGTGGAGGGATTGTGAGTGGAATACAACAGTTCTGGTGCACCTGGAGCAGGAGGATTACGGCTCAGCGAGGCATGTTGGTAACATAGCCCTCAAAGGATGAGGAAGAGTCAAGTAAACATGAAGCTGTTTATTGCATGCAAAGCAGAGACCAAAGAAACACTGGATTAAATCAGGCTTGGCTTTACTGCTGTGTCTGCCGGTGTCACTCAGTCTCTTTATGCCTTCTGTGGTGCATCAGGACCAAATACTAAAAACATTCTGTGATCTGATTTGCAGCCTTTTGTCATATAGTACCGCTTATAGTCTGCAAGGACTCAGGGCTGCAAGGGTGTAAAACATGCTATGAGATGAGATTTCTGATATGAGTGATATATGTCAAGTCTTTATTCCAGACTGTGTTAACATGTTCGGACCGCCTTAGACCCTCCATGTTTCTCCAGTGTACGGCAAACGCTCCACAGCGCAGAAGTCCAGATATTTGATAGAGCCACAGAGATGCTCTGACTATGGTAGGAGTAGGAGTTGTTATTACAACCGTGACCACAAGGTGGAGCATTATTTTTCTAGAGTTGCCTGTGCATGTAGAGAATTTTACTCCAGGTGCACCTGGGAGACGCTCACCCTCAAGTCTGTCTGGCAGGCAAGACGTGGTTAATGTTGTTGCATACTTTATAAACACGCAGACTCTATAAACATGTGCTCCTAACAGTTGTAGTTACCTGCTGCTTCCTGTCTGAGGAAGGGTCAATGAGCACATTGATGAGACTTGGTCTCTCCCAGTCACTCAGGCTAAGCTGTAAGGCACTGCGCAGCTCCTCCACCGTCCTCACCAGCAACCCTCGACCTCCGAACGCCTTCATCACCTCATCATAGCGAGCGTCAGGTAGAAGGGACACGGGAGGGGCCCTACAGTGTGACGATGTAAGACAACTTTTGCTACGTCATAGCATAAGGCATCAATAAAAACTATCAGTGAATTCACTTTATGATCATTTTCTCAAAAGTATCTCACTCACACAGAGGTCAGCTCTCCCATTTGTTTCATTGCTTTCCATGTTTCAGAATCTACTCCGCTGTAAATGCCGTTATTATTGACCACAATAACAACTACGGGTAGGCTATACCTGATTTACAAAACACAAAGAGAAGAATGTGAAGTCAATAGACGGTTAAACTGCAAATACTGAATAGAAACACTGGACTCAGTTCACCTGCACATGGTCTCAACCTCCATACCAGAAAACCCAAAGGCACTGTCTCCCTCCACACAGACGACCCTTCGGCTGGTGTTCTGGCTCGCCTCCACAGCAGCTGCTGCGATAGCAAACCCGAGGCCTACTCCCATTGTTCCAAAAGTGCCTGCATCCAGTCTGAACATCATTAAAATTAGTTTACAGCAATCTAATAGATATACATTAACTCACAGATTAGTCTAAATTGATTTGTTAGCATAAAAAAAACAACAAAAAAGTCAGTGCGCTTGACTGGCTTACCTGTGTCGAGGTAGGTAGTTATTTAACATGGTGCGTCCGATGTCCATTGTGTTTGCACCCTCGCTGACAATGATGCAGTCATGTGGCAGCAGCTGGGAGATGTGATGAAATACTGTGTAGTAGTTCAAGGGCACTGTAGACTGTAGAGCAAGTGCCTATTGGCAAGAAACACAAAAAACAGAGACAACATCTAAATGGATTAAATATATAATTTAATGTCATCGGCAGGCTGATACAGTGTAACCATGCACAGAACAACAATGTAAGCTTTCCATTGGTGGTCCAAATTCTAAGGAAGGATTAGAAGAACTTTGGTGAAACCCACCTTTGATATTTTTGCATTAGCAGCAATCTTGCTCTTTAACGTGCTCCACCACTCAGCGTTAGAGGGGTATTTCCAACCATCTCTACGGACACACAGTAGCAGCTGAAGAAAAAAAAAACAAAAACACTGCTATTACAGTTGAATGTTACTGTACTCGTGTCACTGATATAGAGAATATAGTCGAGCTAAAAATACAGCACAAGACGTTTCAAAGAAATCATCTGGTCCTTACCTGGTCTTAAAATTTGGTAGATGCAACCTCAGAGGAAGAACAACCCCATGACATTTAACACAATGTAATCGTAATAAAATGCAAAAGCAGTCTTGTGAATGTCCTCACTGTTTCCATAGGAACTGAGAGAGAACGTAGAAGCCAGGTGCTGCTAATCAAATGCATTTGATTAACTGATCATCAGCAAGTGGTCGTGTGTGAACACAATGCCGAGGAGGAAAGACAACACCGATCTCAGCAAATGTTGCTGTCCATTAATCTGGGAATGATTATAAGGCCATTTGCAAACAATTTCAAGTCCATCATCGTACTGTGAGGAAAATTATTCACAAGTGGAAATCTTATTAACAAATTCACCCCAAGGTCAGACCATGCAGCGCTCAGAGAAACTGCAAAAAACCCAAGAAGTACATCTCAGGCCTCAATTAACATATATTAACAATTCAAACTTCTCTGTATATGAAATACGCTTTGTTTTTGCCATGACTGGGATCCATTTTGCTTTTTACAGACATATTTTTTGGCGCATATTTCAGTCTGAAAATTCAGTGAGCGGAGCAAAGAAAATATAAAAACAAACAAAAAACTCTGAACAAAAGTGTTCAGACCTCAGTGTCGTCAGGCTTAAAAACCAATGATTAAAGAAGCCATTAAGAGCTGCACAAGTACAACCAGATCTTATGCTATAGTGAATTATCTATGAGAGAAAAACATAGTTCTACACAGGTTCTTACCATTAGCGCAAATGTTGATGGAGCAGGTTTGCTTTTGATTCCTAAATTAACGTTATGGGAAAGACATCAAAGAGAAAGATGAGCCAATGGGCTGAGTTGCTGAAAATGTACCTGAGTGGCAACAGCACTGATATCTCCAAGGAGAGCAACAGCTGGCCTCACGTTATTGCCCATCTCCTCAGCACAAAGGTCAACCTGCAAACAGATCACAGTGGGGTTATATCATTACAGCTTTTGCAGCACCAGATTTGGCAAAACTAACTCTCTCATGACAAGGCAAAAGATTAACAACCAAATAGACTACTAGCTTTAAACCAGATCTTTTAATGCTGATTTTTCTCAAACCATAAACTCGGTCATTTACATACCTGAATGATCTTAACATTAGGGTTAAATCTAGGCGAAAGACCAAAATGGAGCATCCAATTTAGCCTGGCTCCAAACAGAAGTATGACATCAGCCTGGAGAAGAGCTCTGGGTAACAAGGAAAAAAATACATAAAAAACAAACAGCAGAAGAGGTCAAACAATGGATTCTCATTAAACAAGACTAAAAATTTTAGATCCTGACTAGTTAGAAGATGCAGAATTTAGGAGCCAGATAGATGACCATGACACAAATGTTTGTTTGCCATCTAAACATGTACTGTCAACTATTCTTGGCCTAAAAAATCTAGAAATAGAAACTTCATGCCACTTCTCCCTTAGGCAGAATGTTTTTCGATCCTAATAATGCATATAGAAGGTGAATTTTGTCTTCTAGCTAAAAACACATTCAAAATAGGAGCTGCACTCAAAACACATCCGTCTGTCTGGATGTTAGACTGTTTTCGTTTTTTGAAAAATCTGACCATCGCTTTTAAAAAACAAGTACTTTTATAAGTGTATTATTATACACTTACCTAACACTTCATTAGGTACACCAGTTCAACTGCACATTAATACCTAACCAGCCAATCAGTTGGCAGCAGCTCAATACATCAATACAATCACCAAAATTGTAAAAATGTTGCCCGGTCTGATGAGTCTGGATTTCTGCTGCAACATTCAGATGGCAGGGTCAGATTTTGGCACACACAGCACAAAGGCATCAATCCATGCAGCCTTGTTTCAACTGTTAATATCAACTGAGCATTGATTAAACCCCAAAGCCTGCATGGGTATTTCTGAGCATGTCTATGCCTTCTACTTCAGGAAGATTAAAACACACTAAAGTTACAGAGTTCTGCTGGACTACTCTATTAAGGAGAAGCTCTACAGATTGTTACAACTTTGTCTGGTTACTACCAGGTGTGATTGTGCAGTGTGAGGCTTACCTTGAGCGTGCAGCAGCTACACAGTTGGCATGGTCATCAGGAAGAACCCCTTTTCCCATCGGGGTGGGCAGGAAGGGAAGGCCACTCATTTCAATAAGCTCCCTCAGCACAGCCTCTGCTCTGCCGTAGGCTGCTCCTATTGGCGGAAAAACACAGGTTGGTTAGGCTTAGTTAATTTGAAAAGAGGTGGCAATTGCTTCTTTTGTTTCAGTTACCTTTGCCGATGATGACCAAGGGTGTCTTGGCTGCTTTTAAGACAGATATGGCTTCTGTCACTGAACCCTGGTCAGCCAAACTCACTGGTGGAGGCGGACAGCAGGACACCTCTCTGAGCGAGAGACACACTTCTCTGAGAGTCTATACACCTGATGTTTAACGAGTGATACTGTGCATAAAAATGTATTTATTTATTTTTAAATCCAAGAATGACAACAAACCTAACTTTGCTCCTCTCCACTTTAGCATTAACCATGTCGCCTGCAATATCCACATAACAAGCACCTGGACGCCCATAGATGCTTGTGCGGACCGCCTGTGACCAACCAAATACCAGAAAACTTTACACAGACGTGATGAAAATAATCATCATCATCCAGATCTGTTCGATACATTAAAAGAACAAAACAGACAGTGTGAGGGCATTGTTATACAACCTTCTCTATCACTGAGGGGATGGCTTCTAGACTGCTGGGTCTCGCTGAAAACTTGCTGTACAGGCGGCATGCTTCCACCTGGCAACATGGAGAAACAGAATGAGCGTAGAGAAGCGGTGTCAGGCAAAAATCCACATCGAGACACGTGTTACCTGAGGAAACTCCTGAAAGGCTCCTGCAGTTTCCTGATTTCGATCCGAAGACCCTCCGATAACAACCACCGGCCTGTGCAAAGCCAGCATCACTTCATAAACACCTTGTTAGTTGTACAGTACACAGCAGTGGTTATGGAGTCATACCAGCAGTTCATGTTGGCATTGGCCATTCCACCCAGGGCATGGATGAGCCCAGGTCCAGAAACCACAAGACAGGCCCCTGGTCTGGATTCAGATAACCACAGGAAACAGCAACATGTGAATAACAGTGCTGGGCACCAGCTGTTCACCTTATTCGGTACAGAATTAGATTTTACCTCCCAGTAATGTATCCGACGGCAGACGCTGCATAGCACGCCTGTTATGCGACAGAAATTATTTGATGTCAGCATGGCAGTGCGATGCTTTTGTTAGGGATTACTAAGGTTGTACAAAACAATGAGTTACCGCTTGCTCGTTGCGCATTCCTACGTATCTGATTCCTGCAGCCTGAGCAGCCATGGCCACTTCGATAATCGGAACTCCAACTATCCCAAACATGTAGTCCACTTTCTGCAGGGAGATTGGTTGAACGTTGGATTGAACAAGTTTTGTAAAAAAGTAGCATTATTAATAAGAGGGGGAAATGCTTTTATGAAAAGTTTAGTGATCCTGACCGCACCGCACTTGGACTTTGACACATTGCTCAACAGTTACATCTGAGCAAAGACACAAACAGGGAGAATATTTCTGTTGGAGTGCCACATGTTTGCAGACGACGTCATTCCTACCTGAGCCTTTAGAGACTCAGCGATGAGCTGAGCTCCTGTCACTTCGTCCATGGCCGTGAGGAGACAGCAGGCAGCGCAATGTCAAACCTCACTGTCACAAACCACAAGGTGAGGCTGGACTGCAACTTGAGTAAGTTTGCATCAGAGCCCTTGAGCAAAGGTCTCTGCTTGGTTTGTTTTTGGACCTGCATCCGCCCCCTTACTTCCACTTCCGAGTTACGAGCCAATCACGGGAGCCAATGCGTGTGACCTCACGTCCTACCGAGAAGTGCAAAAATAAATTCAGTTGTGTAGACTAGATACTATATTTTATTTAGTTATTTCTAATAAATATTAGAATCTAGAGTTTAAGCATTGACCTTGTAGTCGGTCTTTGGTTTAATGCATCATTTTAAATAAATTAATAAATATGGATGGAACAGAATCATGCAGCTCTTTTCATTGGCTGTCAGTAACATTTCTACACCATAAAAACAGCAGTTGTATGATTTCCATATTTGTATGACAGAATAAAAAACAAAAGTATAACTAATAATAATTGAATGATGGTACACCAACAGGCCCCTGAACTGCTCACTGCCTCATCAGAAATAGTCTCAGTGGAAAGATGGCTGTCAAAAAGTCATTCTTAAAAGTGAGAAACAGTAAGAATATACTGCGGTATGCCAAATTACACAAGAACTGGACTGTAAATCAGTAGCATAAGTCTTATAGAGTGATGAATCGTCATCAGTATTTACAGAGGTCAGGAGAAAGGTACAACAGTGTCTACAGCCACCTGTAAAACACAGTGTCTCTGTCATGGTCTGGTCCTGCATTTCTGACAGCGGTGTTTGGGATCTTGTCAAAACCGATGACATTATGAACACAGAAAAGTGACTTTAAAGCTCATTAGAATTATGCAAACTCTGTTTTTACCTTATATACTGTATTTCCATATGTTTTTGTACACTTGCACCCATTTTCCCAGCAAAACAAAGAAATGGAGATAGTTGCAATCAGAAATAAAGACAGCATTTAACAAAAAAATAAATCAAGTTCATCATTAAATAACTCATTTCTTTATTACTCATAAAATATACAGCAATCTCAGTACTGAAAGAATTCATTGGAACTTGAATTCACAGTCATTTTCCCTATATACATGCTAGTTTCTTTCCTCTTCAAGAAAAAAAGCAAGGAAAAGAAAAAAACACTTTTCCATACTAATGAAGCTAGCGAATGTATTTTACATAATTCCAGTTAAAAGCATTTGTCAACAAACAAAACTGTGAATTCTTGAATCAGGGTACAATCGAGTGGTTTCGCTCTCTTTTTTTGAAGTTAAAGCAAGCAAAAGTCAATACTTTGACTAAGATAACAGCAAAAATATCATTTAGACAGAAGAAAAATCAAATGCCATCCTATCATTGGTTTACAGTGTTTCTCCTCGCAAAGCTCAGCCTAAATACCTCAGTAAGGGATCAGTGCTTCTCACAAATGTTTAAATACTTACCTAGTGTGCACCACTGTACTTTCACAGCTGCCTCTACAAACCCATCCTTTCTCAGTAACTAATGAAGGCACAAAATGAACACATAAAAAGGGACCAGAAGTACACAAATAATTTATTCTTCAAAGACTAAACCGCAATGGACAAGTCAATGTACAAAATTAAGGTTGCTCGACCTAATAATTAACCGGTGCACATATCAAATTTTTTGAAATTACTCAGATCATTAAAACCTGACTTTTTTTTTGTTTTCCTCTAGAGGATAAGGAATTTAAGACATGAAAAATGGGTTTAATAAAAATTTGATCTCAAAAAATAAATGATCTTTTCCCCCAGTATGACTTTTACAGACTTGAAGGACAAGTGCATTCTGAAGGGTGTAGTGTGCGGATATAAACCCATGAACCCCCCCACCCCTCCAAACACACACACACACACACACACACACACACACACACACACACACACACACACACACACACACACACAGCGAACCGCCGATGAACCCAAGCCTTCTCAGTCTCATTTGCACAGTTAAAACTGGGTTAAAATGTATCCATGTCTCTTGGTCCCTGTTGGTTTAGCTCTCTGTGATGTGCAACCACCAGTCTACAGCATGTTATTGCCTTAGAAAGGTTGCCGTCTACCAAACGAGTCCAGGTTTTAGCACTCAAGAAGTCCGTGTTGGTAAAGCAGTGGTCACTGAGGTCCAGTATTAGTTGAAAGGACACCTAGTGCTGGATGAGGTGGTGATGAGCGTTGGCCAGCCTGCTGCACCTCCTCCCTCACTTGCTCGCTCTCTGGTGGTGGTGGTGATGAAGGGGTGGGGTGGGGTGAGGGGGACTCTTAAGGCTCCTGTGGGGGCTTGTGTCTCATTCTGCCCTCCCAAACTCATGGTGGATGATTTTTAAGACACAGCGTGTGTTTATGCATTTATCACTTTCGCCCTTCCTTCAGTACGTCTCTGAATCAGAGTCGTTGAGCTCCTCGTCTTTGTAGAAGCCGTCGTGGTGGCTGATGTTGTTGAAGCTGCAGTATGAGCTGTGCTCGCCACGCAGCACGGGCAGGCTGTCGAAGGTGACGCTCTTAGAGGGGCTGGTAGTGTAATGGTTAATGGCACTGAATGGGAGGGTTGGTGCCGGGGTGCAGGGAGACACAGGCATCATGGTGGCCAGGATGAGGGCTAGGCAGTCTGCCACATCTTTGTTGGGGGCACAAGCCAAGGCGGGCGTGTAACCTGAGGAAATAACAACACAACAATATTTTATGCTCCATAAAATTAATGCAAAGAAAACATTTGCAGTCAGCTTCTAATCCTGCTGTGCCCAAGGATGCACACCAAAACCCAGAAGTAAGACAAAAATAATAATTAAAAAAAAAAAACTACAGTGAATTTACCATTTTCATCAACTGCAAGGACACTGGCTCCCTTTGCAAGCAGCTCTTGCACTACCACAGTCAGGCCATTTCTTGCAGCCACGTGTAGAGGCCTTAAAAGACAAGATAAATCTTTGAAATCGGTGACAAGCTAGTCAACACTTACTAATTTGTTTTGTACATTTTGACATTAAGAATTCAGTTATTAACAATAATGCACTAACAAGCGAGGTACTAATATGATATGAGTGATACGTACGTCTGTAAGGCGGCATTAGTGGCATTTATGAGGTTTCTGTCTGTAATCTTCTCCAATATCAACAAGGCACTGGTTTCATGTCCCTATGGATGGGTATAAAAAGAGCCACACAGAGTGGTAAATGCTCATCCTTTCTCATATTGAAACACTTCGGCAAGACACTGTGCATACTAAGGGCACAGTGCCACCATATGGTACTACACACCTTACTGCAGGCCAGGTGTAGTGCAGTGTTCTTTGCAGCATCTTGTAGAGTGAGATCTGCTTTTGCACTGCTCACCAGCACCTCTAATGGTGACATGATCAAACACAGGAAAAACAAAATGAAGTTAATTCAATAAAGCACAGTTTATTAATTCAATCCTCCACTTGATTATTATGTCCCGCTGTGATATTTGCCAGGCTAATAGTTAAAGCCTTCGTACCGACAGCGTTGGTCTGGCCGTTCTCAGCAGCCATCATGAGCGGTGTCTTCCCCACGGCGTCGACACTGTTGACCTGAGCGTTGTGGCTCAGCAGCAGCTGGAGACACTCCACGTGGTCAGTGAAGGCTGCGGCGTGGAGCGGGGTCCTGCACGTGCAACATCAAAGCAAAGCTCAGTATTTATTCAGTGATATGACCCTTCACTTCCTTACGCTCGTTCCCAGAATCAGGTGCTTTACAATTCTATTCAGGCTTGAATTAATATTTTTCTTGTAACATCATACATGCCTGTTTTTACTGTCTTTGGAATTCACAATTGCAGGGCCCAGTGTGTCTATCAGCATCTCAGCAGCACCTTCGTTGTCATGGATCCTAAGGAATAAAAAAACAGCACTATTTAATCTGGTAGATGCTCCGTCCTTACACAAATTGATCGAGAGAAAGCAGCTCTAGGTCTTACACAGCACAGTGGAGGGGGCTGAAAGAATTGCCATCAGCCTTGTGGAAAACCTCTTGCTCCAGCAAAACCTCCACACACGTATCGTGACCTGCAAGAATGAAAACATTAGCTAGTTACAGCATTAACATAGCAATAATGACCAGGATGTGTCAAAACTAGCCTAAGGGTGTGCATAAGAGACCTGTGCCAACGAGGAAGACTGTATTAGTCCCCCTATAAAATGCAAAGTTCGGGTCAAAAGCTTCCCAAGTGCCATTTTTAACAGAAAAACAGAAATTTCAACATAGCATTTCTTAACATACTAGTTTTCTTGAGAAAGCATAAAGGATTTCTATTTGTGCTGCATAATTATTTCACTTTTTTTGTTTTAACTGAGCCATAGCACGAATCACTGCCGTGGAATGATGTCCTTTAATTTACAAGCTTTGAGCAGCTTTGAGCACAGTACAAAAAAAAACTTCAGCAAGAGTTTGAGTTTGAGAAAGCATAATACCAAAACCAAAACAAATCAGTTTAGACTTGAGGAAAAGAATTGTTGATGCTCACAAAGCAGAGGAAGGATATACAAAGTTATCACATCATTTTCAAGTACTGAGAACTGGAGTGAGAAGCATCAATAAGAAATTCAAAGAGAGCCACACAGGACAGAAAAAGTCTGGCAGAGGTAGGAAGCAAAAGATTTCAAAATCTCTGAAAAGGAAACTGGTGAGAGATGTGTCTAAAGACCCCTTAGCAACTGCCAAAACATGAGTGAATGTTTTAGCTAAGCTGGGAATTATACGCTCAGAAGAGAATCACTAGAACCATGCAAAGGAATGGACTGTGAGATTGCACACCAAGAAAAGCCAGACTGAAGTATGCTAAGGACAACTTGGAGAAAGAGTATGCATACTGGAAGTGTGTCCTTTGGTCAAATGAGACTAAATCAGAGCTCTCGGTCCACAGAGACACTGTTTGTGTTCGGGGAGAGAAGCATCACGGAGGCTAATAATTTTAACCGTCTTAGTTTTTGTGAAATCATTTAATCTCTGTGTGCAAAGTAAAATAATGTAGGCATCCAAAAAAACCAACTTGGATGCTTGAAAAAACTATAAAAGAAAAATTCCTTTCTTTGTTTAACAGCACCTGGGAAACACAAAATGTTTAAAGACGGGACTAATAATTCTGTCGCCATCTGTATGATGAGCAAGCAATAAACATGGAAAAGATGTGCTTGGCTATATTCCAACCACATTTACTTGGGTGCTTCACCACTAATCTACTGCACTTAGTGGCAGGCTTGCATGTTCTAACCATCACATGTAAATGTCTTTATCTACACGGAATGTCATCAAAGCCCTCTTCTCTGTACCATTGTAGCAGGCCCAGTGCAGTGGGGTGTAGCCTTGGTTGTCTGTTAAGACAGGGAGTGTTTCCACTGATTGGGCAGCATGCAGAAGGCCTCCCAGTACCCCTATGTGTCCACACGCCGCTGCCAGGTGGATCGGTGTGCGCCCTTTACAGTCTCGCACCAGGAAGCTGGCGCTGTGCTGAAGCAAAGCTTCCACACATTCCTCATGGCCAGTCACCGCCTGAGAACAGAAAACAGGTTTTACCAATGACTGGCTTACATCCTGAATGACAACATACAATATGTAGAAAAAAAAAAAAACAAGGTTTCAGAGAAACCTCTCAGATACTCGCAGCACTACCCAGTTTTCACAATATTTCCTCCATGAGTGTTGCTTCTTTTTCTTTAAGTTGTTTATTGTACATTTTGAGGGTCTACGTTGGGTCACTGCACTATAGTAGAAGTCAGACTCTTTTTACTTTCAGTATCTTGACTGCCTTTTGGGCATCCCAAAGCAGAATATTTCCACATCGATTCCTAACATGATGCCTACGTTGCCTTGATGGCAAGGTTTTCTTTTCAATATATGCTGGCATGTCTGTTGTCCAAATAGAGCATATTTGTGTAGAAAGCTGGCACAGTAGGAGTGTTGTAAAGTCATACTGGGTAGAGAGTTTTGCGTCTCAGACTGGAATTCAACTATCGACCTTTCGCTTGCCAACTAAATGTGTAAACCCATACATTATGGAAAATCACACAAGGTCCTTTATATAACTTACAAAAAATATTAGTACTAAAACATTCCAAAAAGCATAACATTAATGAATAAAGAAGATATACAAGCAATAGACAAAGAAAGCAAAAGTAAAAATGTAAGAAAACAACATGTAAAAGCCAGTCCATACTTTCCTGAAGTTCGTTTATTTATTTCTAAATGGGGAAATGATTGTGCTGATAGAATTGCGAGAGGAAGTTTGATCCACAGAACTGGGCTAAAACAGTTTGCCATTTGTTTTAAGCCTGAACTGTAAAATATGTAACAGCAACTGATTCTGAAGGGTCTAGGGGTGGTATGAGGTATTAGGAGCTCTAACGTATCAAGTAGAGCCAAATTCTTGGGATTCTGAAGCAAATGGGAAGTTACTGTCGTTCTGTGAGTGATGTGTTCCCTGTGATTAGTGTGAATATACTTGCTGCTGTTTTGTACCAACTGTAGATACTGCCGCATCATTTAGGCATGTACACAATGACTTGCAACTATCTAATCAGGAGAAAATGAGGATGTTGACAAGCAATATTTCGAAAAGCGAGACTGGACTACATGTCTGACATGCTGGTTGGTTGGCAATAAGTGAAATGTGCCTTGCAACACAGTAAAAAACAAAAACAAAAACAAAAAAACTGTTGTGATTATTGTGTTGTTGCGATATTTGAAAGACACACTCATTCCACAAAGGCCAAGAAATACACATGTAAATTCTGATAGTGGTAGCAAGATTTAGGTATCAATACTGAAAACTGTGAATAAAGTTATGCACAGAAATATGAGTAAAAATAATGACATTTACTTACTCCTCTGTGCAGGGCTGTCCTGCCCCATTTGTCTTTGGCTTCTACATTGGCTCCTTTATTTAGCAGAGAATACACACAATCTGTGTGTCCACTCAGGACCGCAAGCATGAGAGGGGTTCTAGGAGATATGAGGCAATAATGTTAGCAATGACTTTAGAATAAGAATGGAAATAAAATAAAAAGATTTTCATTGAACTTACTGTCCATTCCCATCTTGAATGTCTACTGCACTTTGAAGATCAGCATTTCCAATGAGCAAACGTAAACACTCTGAGTGACCATTGGTAGCTGCGGGAAAGATTAACTTATTACTTATGTTGTATTTGGGTCTGAATTTTCAGGTTCAGGAAATTTTATTTGTAACTCCACGTCTAACATACCTGCAGCATGTATAGGTGTTCGCTTCAAGGTGTAATCTTTCACCAAGATGGAGGCTCCCTGGTTGATTAGGACATCCACACACTCCACATGCCCTTTGAAGGCAGCCAGGTCCAGGGGTGTGCGCCCTTGGCTGTTTCTCACATCCAGATCCAGCAGAGACTGCACCAGAACCTCCATAGCTTGATGGTGACCATGGTATGCCTGAAAGGTGGATTCCCCCATTATAAAGTTACTGCTGACGCTGGTGACATGTACTGCTCACCAGAAGGATAAAACCAAGTGTTTCAAATTACTCACAGCAAGATGCAGGGGGCTGACAGGGGCTCTGACATCCGCGTCGTTCAGGATGTCTGTCCCTGAGGTTTCCATTAGCTGAATAAGCCAAGACACACATGAGAACCTGATTCAGATATTGTTTCCTTTCCTACTGCATGACTCTGTGCCCTATTTTATATACATAAAAACTACAAAAAAATATGTCAAGCCTTGATTATACTCTGTTGTAGACAAAGTTACAGACAGCTGGTGACATCACAGCAGAAAAGTCCTTCCTGTTATACGTCTTTGAAGTTTGGCTGAAATCTGTTGCTTGGGGCTTTTGTATTGTAATGAAAATGTTTCTGCAGATGAGTTTGGGCGATCACAAACGAACATCTGTAGGGACCCTTGTGCTCACTGACTAATGAAAAAATTTCCATCACTTGGACTCAACCAGACCCACAGGTCCAGAAAATAAGGCCTCAGTCATAGAGTTTTGTGGTACTTCTTGCTAGTTTTATGAAGAGACTCCTCATTTGTGAGGCTTCTTCTCTTCTACAAACTCAAGAAATTAAATTAAAAAAAACTATCAACTAAAGTGATAAAAACATCAAGGACACCAAGAAAAACAGGTTACCATTCAACCGAGGGAGATAGTAGCCTGAACACTGAAATTTACCAGAAACCCACCATAAACTCTGAGTCCCACCACCCAGTGGAACACAAACTTAGGGTTATCAGAAGCTTACACAACTATACAGAAAACGTTCCCTCCAAGGTAAAAGAAAAAGGAACGCACACATTAACAGAGTACTTTTAGTTATCAGCAAAGAGGCATGAGACAAAATGTCAGACATTCACCAGGGGAGAACCAAGACGTCATCCAGAGAACACAGACGATTCAAGGAGGAGTAAAAGAAGTCATCTATGCCCAAACAGAACAACCATTTCAGAACAGGTGGTTGCCTAAAACACCAACTATAACACAGTTTTGAGATCCCCTCCCAGGTGATTCACTCACTCACATCTTGAAATGTGCAACCCCAATAACGTAATAATGATGACAACAACTCTCTGGACTAAGTCCAAGGTGAAAGCACCACTAGGGGCTGAATAGCTCATAATCCCCATGATAGGATTCTTCACTGTTATAACTGAAGAATCCTCTCGGACAAGAGGTGAAATGTCTTCAAGAGCCTAAAAAGAAGAACTAAAGAACTAAAAATCAACTTACCACATCTAGGGGTGTTTCACTTGCAATCTGTTAAAGAACAGGAAAAAAACACAAACAAACAAAAAACAGGCAATTCTTTAAGCAGAATTCCACAAAACAGAAATATGAAAACAGGGACATGGTGGCTGTTAAGTGTCATGTACTCTGGACTGAAGTTCTTACCAGCTCCAGACAAAGGCGATGTCCATACGCTGAGGCGTAGTGCACAGCATTGTAGCCCTGATTGTCCCGGATCCCCGGATTTGCATCATTTCTCAGTAAATATTCCAGGCACCTGCAGACACAACAAAAGCGCTGTAGTCAAGGAAACAACATGTTGGCTTCTAGTCCTAAACCACTACTCAGCATAATGGATAATGCAGGTGGTTATTTTTACTTTTATCTGTGAAAAACTACAAACATGAACCACCTCCCACACAACATCCACCATTTTTAATAGAGAGAATTTACTGACTTTCCATCTGTGTCAGACGCAGCGGCGTAGTGGAGAGGAGTGCAGCCCCGCTCGTCTAGGTCATTGACGCTGGCCCCAGACCCCACCAGAGCAAACAGGCACTGGTAGTTACAATTGGCAGCAGCGTAGTGCAGAGGGGTCCTGGAAAAGCAAACACAGCTCAGTTCCCTGTTCAAATTTGACTCTTGATCCAAATCCACCAATAAATACTACAAACCTGCCAAAGCTGTCCTTTCTGTTGAAGTCGGCCCCAGTGTTGAGGAGAAGATTTAGACATTCCAGGTTTCTGAGGGGTTAGACAGACAGATAGTCACTTGATTAAAAATTACAAAATACTTTAATACTAAAGGCGATATTCAGCCATCGTGTACTGACCCTCCAGCAGCTGCAGCGTGTAAACAGGTCCTCCCAAAGTCATCAGGAGTATCAATATCAAAGCCTGCACAGGGTAAATGTGATTATGAAGGAGACACATTCAGGATATATTATAAAATGTTTTACATTGCACATGATATATTTTTGTACTTTTTTTCCTGTCAGGAATTTCTAAACTACTTAAACGTGAGCTTTGTGTCACGTTGCACTGAAGGCTGTGACAGGGCATGAGTGCTGTTCACCTGAAGACAGGAGCTTTCTGCAGCAGTCAGAGAAGCCACTGAGAGCAGCTAAATGCAGTGGGAACATGCCATGGATTCCTCGTCTGAATGAAAAAACAAAAAACTTTGTATCATACAAACAGTACACAACAATGCTGCTAACGTGGGAATTAAAAAAATGACTATTACTAGCACATTACCATTTATATGAGTTACACAACAGATACTACATGTGTGCTTTCAGAAGGATGGCTCTTCAATATATGTTCTAAGACTTGACTGAAAAATCAACAGAAAGGCTCACGTACTTAGCTGTGTCAGCTCTGTTGGAGATGAGAGTGTTAATGAGGAGTTCGTGGCCGTATCGAGCGGCAATGTGTAGTGGTGTATTTCCGTTCTTGTCTTCACAGTCAATCTCCGCACCTTTATGGGGAAAAAACAAAAATCAAAGCAAGCATTTAGCCTCTGTTACACTAAAAAGCAGTTTTTGCTTCTGGGTCCAGCATGAGAAACAGCTCACCTTTCTCAATGATTGCTTGAGACCTCGAGAACCTCCCATGGATCGCTGTCATGTGGAGTGGAGTCTTCCCATCTTTACTCTGAATTGAAACAAAAACTTATTATCTGACAAGTTATGCCTTTTTACAGTAAGGTTTAATCCCCAAGTCAATCAGCTTCCCTCAAACAATGAGAAGACCTATCACATGTAGGAAGCAGGCACAATAATACACGTTTACACACAAGGAAGCAAGACGTTAGGGCTGTGCGATTTTATACGCTATCGTTTAATTTGTGGTGTCGCATTTTTTCATTGTTTGGATGGCCACCAAGTGAATGCAGGTACAGAAAATACCAGCATGGCCAGCGAAGATGAGGCAGAACCAGGTAGCTCCAAACAGAAATACTAAACTAGGGGCTACCTCTGTAGCATGGAAATGGTTTGGTTATGAAAAGTCTGACACAGACCAGAAAACTGTACTATGCAAATTATGCCGCAAACCGGTCCCCAGCACAAACTCACACACGACAAAC
This sequence comes from Pundamilia nyererei, assembly GCF_000239375.1. Classification (NCBI taxonomy): domain Eukaryota; kingdom Metazoa; phylum Chordata; class Actinopteri; order Cichliformes; family Cichlidae; genus Pundamilia; species Pundamilia nyererei. The sequence goes on along the minus strand of NW_005187485.1, from coordinate 905,405 downwards.
CTCTACCACCTACACAAGAATCATGTGAAAGAGTATGGAGAGAGTTTACGGATGGGAGGCCAAAAGGAGCCATCAGGTGCTCAAAATAAACCTTAGACTCAAAGGTTACAACAGGCTTTTCCCCGCAGCATGCCATGTAATAAATACTCACAAAGAAAATGGTGGTCATTACAAGTTATATCTAAAAATATATGTAAATACTTAGTTGTTTAATAACAAGCTTTGCCTGGTTTTCACTCACTTTAATGTTGACATCTGCCCCATTGCAAACCAGAAGCTCCAGGCAGAGTGCTCCGTGACGCGAGGCGGCGGTGAAATGCAGAGGGGCAAAGCCCTTCTCGTTCACCTGGTTGACGTTGGCTCCACAGTCTATGAGCTCGTTCACAACCACATCTTGCCCGTTGTAGCAGGCCACGTGGAGGGGTGTGTTGCCATATGCATTGGGCTCATTGATCTAGAAAGTCAGGAAAACAGCAGGCAATTAAAACAATTAGAATAAAGTGCTACAAATAAAAGAACAGTTACAGTTAGAACAGTTGTAACACACAATTTAGAGACACCACTGAAAAATATCTCTCCTGTTGAGCTCATACAGTATAGCAGTGTCTACAGTGCGATGGCAAAAAGCTTGTGGGTGGAACCTACATCCACCCCCAAGTCCAGGAGGTATTTGACAACGCTGATCATTCCACTAGAGGCTGCCGCATGTAGGGGGGTGTAAGATTTCTTATCTTTGCAGGCCACCTCAGCTCCATGTGATGCCAGCAGCTTCACCACTTCTATGTGTCCTGAAGATAAAAAGAGATTTAATTACATAATGCTTACACAAAGATATTAGACATGTTTTTTGTTCATATGGCATCTACTCTAATGTAAACATTTAAAAACATTTTAACGGATGATTTTTATTCAAATAAAATTCTGCCATTTAAGTTAATATTGACCACAAGAAGAAAGGAATGTCTAAAGTTGCATAAAAATGAACAAATACCAAAACGTAAAAATCTCTATGGCTGCATTATTTTTTACCCATGTAGGCGGCCCAGTGTATCGCACGGCGGTCCTTCTTGTCAAAAGCATTGATGTTGGCCCCTCTGGAGAGCAAGAGTCTCACCATCTAAAAGTAGCAAAAAAAACCAAAACCAAAAACCAACCAACCGGGGGTTGGGGAAAAAACATCAGGGGACGCTGCAACATCAACCTACCTATCACCATTTGCAATAAATGTAGCAACTTATATACACTGCATGCAGTGTTTACATATTAGACATACGAGTTCAGTGACTTTATCTTAGCGCTCTTGGATCAATTGTCTTGTCAATGTATGCGTATCTTCACTTTAATATAATAGAAATTATTTGAACCTGCAGGGGTTTCTAAAGTTATTTTTTAACTTGCTGAGCAAACATGAATGGTGAAACCTTGTCACCCTTTTGCACAGATTCTGTGCAGGTATGCCAACCGAACAAATATAATTAAGATTAAACAAGAAAACATGCATTTCCAAATATCCTGTCTTGTACAGCCAGTAGTGTGGCATTCTTCTCTTGGAGCATACCTCCATAGACTCACCTTTTTCATATTTATATGCTTAACTTGAATCCACTGTATACCTAAAAGATGCTCCAAATAGCTTGTATGCACTTGCATTCATTTTCATGAATTTTTGATAATTCACTTTTAAGATAGCTAATTTGCATGCAAGTACAAGATTACAATGGGTAATTTGCATCCAGACACATGATTGGTCAAGCACTATCTGTGCATCCAGCACCCTTAAGTATGCGACCACAATTTATGACTGCATGCAGAGAGCCCACTCAGTCTTAAGCCATGTCTGAAAATGCAGTTTGTGCTCTTTAATTCAATGTAGCTGGCTCATTAAACATTGAAAAGCTGCCCTCTTTAACTTAAGAGGGTGTCCTGATGTCAGGAAGCATTTGGATGACTGGACCAGATTTTGCGCAACTGAATCCGGGATCAAACGGTCGGTTAGTCATGCGCTACTAAAATTTAGCAGACCTATATGTGGATGTTGCTTGTCTCAACTAACACTTGTTAAATGGGCAAATAATGTGACCATTATTCTGCACTGCATGGCAGAGTGCCCACCAGTGTTTAATCATTCTTGAGGCAAGCAGAAACACTTCTTAGAAAGAGATCGGGAACTTCTAATAACAGTCAGGTAAACACACTCAGTAATGCTAGCATACTCTGACAGTTTGCCAGCAAAAACAATCTATGTAGCACACAGAAATTTAAATCAATCAATATGAGGATTACTGAAGAGGTTATACTCAAAGACATTGCACACTTTACAACCACAAAACCTCACCAACCCTCTACATTAACACTCTGCTCCTTAAGAAAGCTGATACCAAACGTTCAGCTGCTATTTCAATTCATTAACGCGCAACCACATCGATTCCAAAGATGTTAAAGTGCCTCCTTAAGCACAGTTTAATCTAACAATGTCTTAGGGTTTAAATTTACCTCCAGATGACCGCTGAAGGCTGCATGGTGCAGCGCGGTGCGGCCTGCTCTGTCTGACACATTCACATTGCTGAGTAGTGGCACTAGGGCTTCGGCGCAGCGGACCGCCTTGTTGGCGGCGGCGATGTGAAGTGGCGTCTGCCAGTTTTTGTCTCGGGCATTTACATCAGCCGAGTGTTTCAGCAACACCTGGACAGCATCCTGTGAAGAAAAAACAACAAGTAGGTTTACATTGTTTGGATATGCAAACCTGTGTCTTGTAGTGTGTATGACAGGGAACAAAGGGAAAATTCACATACCTCACTGCAGGAGGCCACAGCTCGGTGCAGGGGAGTGAGCCACTTGTTATCTTTGGCATTTACTCTTGCACCTAGAAGTGAAGAAGCAAAGGCTATTTAAACTCGTATGGTTTTGCTGCATATGGTGCAACGTTTCGACAAGAAGGTATTCAACAGTTTTTGAAGAGACTAAATTAGAAAAGTTCAGAAAAGGCTGAAAGAGGTGTAGAGACATTTCAAATATCTCATCATACTGTATGCAGAGGAATGATTGCTTGTATTCCACTTTGCCACACACACACACACACACACACACAGCAGTATGTCATGTGCTCCCAGCATTAGGAAGATAATTATAGGCACATCTATAATATTTCTAATATTTCACATTTTAAGAGCATGACTTATTTTCTCTGATTAAAAACTGTTAGATAATCTCTCCAGACACCTGTGAAACACTCATTTCTACAATCCAAAATTCACCCAGTATGTGTGGCTTCAAGCACTTTCTTGTGATCATTGCATTAATACTAAGAAGAAAACATACCAGATAGAATCAACAGCTCTATAATTTCTGCATCTCCGAGATAGGCGGCAGCATGCAATGGAGTTCGCTTCTCATTGTCCTGTATTAAGTGAACAGGAAGAAACTGCTGAGATTACAGAGAAACAAAACAACTTGCAGTAAACACTGCAATCTCTCTCTTCATTACATGTGCAGTGGTCTGGTGTAGCAATACAAAAACACATTTTCCTTAACATTTGCAACACTGTAGTGTTAACAGAAACAAATATTTACACAAACACCACATTGTGGTTTTAACAAATTAATAAAAATAAAAATAAAGAAAAGCCTTGCAGTGAAGGACGAGCGAGTACAAAACAGCCTTATTTTGAAACAAACACCACCACTTGAATATGTAATATTGACGAGGAATGCAAAAAAAAAGAAAAAAAGAGGCAGGTCATGCAGTGCTGTTCTGTATGCTACAATATCTGTAAGAAAGAGCTGCACGAGGCCTTTCAAGGACAACTGCACATTAGCCCCCCCCCAAAAAAAGAATAACAATAATATGAGGAAACAGATGCAGATATTTGTAACTGTTGGGCTTACCTGTGCATTCACATCTTCTTTTTTGAATATAAGCGAACGTACTTCATCAGGATCTACATTGAAAATAGCTTTCAGCAAAGGAGGCTGTAAAAGAAAAAAAAAAAAGCACACAATAAATAAAAAGGACAAAATTATCATGATTTTGATACTTTTCTTTGTGGACATGTAACACCATCTCAGCTTCCATCACTACAATTTGCATACAGAGCAAACCCAATGAACTGCGAGTAGCAATCTTGTCTGTCTGACGGGTATTGTTGAAATCTGAGAAAACCAATAATCCGCCAAACTTAAACTTAAGGACTTCAGCATGCTTGCAACACAGGACATACACAACACTCATCTGAAGACCAAATATTGGCATTCAACAAAGCACAAATGAAAGCAATGTAAAAGAGCATTATTCTTTGGGAGAAAGAGAACAAACAATGAAATGATGACTCCGCATGTCACAGACTGCCAAGGCCACTTTTTAAACACCGTTCTGCACTTTCTGTCTGTTGATAAGTAAACATGCCATGTTAGCAGAGATAAACATCGCAGTTTTTGAATGAAGACATTAAAAAAGACAGACCCAAACCTTGTACTCAAAATGAGAACTGTGCTGCTTACTTTCACACTGCCAGGAATCAAAAACAGGAAAAAAAATAAAAGTACACAGCTGCTCTCATTCACCACATCCAACATGATCACAAGATCAAGTTTTGGCATAAAAATGAACCAAAGTTCTTTGAGAAATCTCTCTTGTTGATCATCGTGTAGACAGAGTGCTAGCAGTGTGTTTTTCAACATGAGTGTATAATGGAATTTTTTCCATCATAACACTTGGGATGTTTCTAAAAAGTGACAAAACATGTGAACACAATAAATTTCAACCTAATAGACATGTTGGCCATTGAATTGGCAACACCTTATAAAAATAAATTGCTGCTATGCTCATTTTCTCAGTTTCATACTGATGACTCCTCACTTGTCCAGTTATGTATAAACACTTGCTATGTGTACATAGGCTTTAAAAACATTTTTGCTTATGCTTAAAAAACTGCTACACCCTTCACATTTTATGCATATTAATAATTGCACAAATGCTTTAATATATTTTATACTATGCCTTCTACATAATAAAGTTATGAATAATAAAACTGACTTTGACTTGAAGAACTGGCAGTGTTGTGTATCTTTCTATGACTTCAGTGCAAGCCAAACTCTAAATGCCAAACTCAGCATTTAGAGTTTGCCACACCATAAATGACAGAACTGAGTCTTGAATGCAGCGTTACAATATTCCCTTCATGTTGGATAACACTTTCTGATGCTAGCTTCAGTCTTTTTATGTTTTTTGAAAGAGTCAACCACTCCTGTAATTTTAGACAGACGAAATGCTTGCAATGCTCAAATAAAATCATTGAAAAAACAAAAGAATAACCCAAAAAACAAAAACAAATCCTAGGTAAGTAATATGACTAAAATATATCATTTATGTTTAGCAACACTGGATCGCTTTAAAACCAGAGCAAAGATTTTGGAAACACTGGAGTCTTTGATCAGGATGTTTTCATCTGCATGCCCTGTAGCAAGAGGCTGGGTTGGACAGGGACAACAGTGGAGAGGAGGAGATCCCTTCCAGGCAGAGCATTCCTGACATTTTAAAGTGTTACAGCTGAACCCCCAATTAAAAACTATATTCCTAAGAAATACACTATAAGTGAGAAATCTTAACCTGGATGAATAAGACAGCATATATGCAAAACAAAATGCATGAACAAGAAGTGGCCGAGAGAAGGAAACTGCTTTTAAAATAATCTGCTGCCTGCATCATGAAACATTGCGTTATCTACTAGTGATGTGCGATGCCACTGATTTCCTTTCTGATCAGCTACCAAGTAAAATTCAGACTGGTATTGGTGATTGTGATCCAATACAGACACTTTGTACAAAAACTTAATGTGTTTAAAAAATCCAAAGTATTGTCTTTCAAAATATACCTTCATAATGGATACATGACATCAGACTTCTTGTTCTTATCATTCAATTATGAAGAATTATATATAAGAAAAAAAGCAAAAAAAAAAGGCAAAAAAAAAGCCTGAAAATTCAATGCCTACATTTTAAAAGGATTCAATTAACAATTAAAAACATATATGACTGATTTAAAATAATAATAAAGCTGAGAAACATTTCCTAGATACATGTTATTATCTATCTTATGTATGTTTGAATTGTATTTTTAGTGTTACACATCACCAACAGCTCCACATTTTCCCTCTCTGTACCTGGAAAGTATCTGCCTGTGGCACCAAAGGACTTCCTAGCAGCACCTGTCCCTCACCTCTTCTTCAGTTAGCCTCATCATAAACTCATCATCATATTCCGTGTAATGATTTACTTTTGTGTCACAAACCACGTCTTGGCTGTTTGTGGAGCTGAAACAGCTCCACGCATGACTCTGCTTACGATCATCACCTGAGCGAGCGATGCATTTATACAGCTGTATTTCGCATCACTATGACAAGCAGAAGGAGGAGTAGTTCCTACAAATCATTTAGAAAATCCTAATAATATAGTTACTTTCCACTGTGTTCCTGTTAATCATAAACTCCTAATTTACCCCAAATTAATAAAATATTGATATTTTAATATGAGCATGGATTCTAGAACATAAATATCTGGTATTGACAGAATCAATACTTTAGTATCGATCCTCACACCACTATTATGTACTCATAACCTTTACGTGCCTGAAATAGATTTTGGCTTAAAATAACTCAAAACATACCAAATAAGTCTACTAGCTGAGAGAAAACAAAAACACTGAACTTAATGACTCCTCTCTTTGCTTTCCATTGTACAGGTAAAATGATGCAATATACAGGGTACATGCATTCATTAGTATTCAATCATTCAACTTAGCAGGCTGCCCAGCTAGTCAATTAGGTTAATGTGCATGCATGCAGTTTGTATGTGCAAAAGACATTTGCTTTATGAAAGTGCATCTTCAGCAACCCACTTTAAAACATTAATCAAGCACAACTACGTATACTTGCAATCATCTGGTTTTGCAGTACTACTTCCTGATGCCTTTTAGTGACTCATGCTTCATGAAGTTAAATACAGAACCAAGAATTTATACCTCTACCTGACAGAAAAGATATACAATAAAGTAAGGGAAATTGCTGAGTTTACTTCATATAAGCCAAATGTCAAACATTGTAAGGGTCATTGTTGTTATTTCATTTTTTTTTTTTTTTTTAAATCTATCAAGGTCACCCTGCTATGGATAAGCCCTCAACAGCTATTCAACACATATGCGGTGCCATGGGTGGATTATTCCCAGCGACATATTGAAGCAATCACGACATTACAAACTTGTACAACCACGACTGCCATCTCAAAAGCGAGTAAGCAAGCAGCATACAGTGGCTTTTTCTTTTCTTTTTCTTTTTAAACACAAGGACAATGAACTCGTTTAGTTATTATAATGCCCATGAATGTCTGCAGGGCACAAAGCAGGTTAGAGTTACTGGGGACAAATTCAGCCAACAAGCAGACTCTTGTGGTTCGAACACTATTTGCGCCATGTTAAAAACAAAAAAGAAGGACAGATCTGCATTTTGTTGTTTTCAGTTCTCCGTGTCCTGCATGAGTGGTGGTGGTGTAGGAGATTTTCTATGCTCTTCTCTCACTGCTGGACTGTGTGCCTCCTCTCCTCATACAAGCCAAGCTAGTTAATACCATCACCATGGAGACAGCTCTTTGGCAACTTCCATCGGCTCACAGGAGCCCAGATCATTCAAGCACACACAGACCATAAAAGACACATGCGCGTACATATGTGACAGAATAGCAGGCATGTGCAAAACAAAACCCTTAAAATGATAACACTGAGCTATTCTGGTTTTCACGAAGTAGGTGTCAAGTGTTTTTTTTGCAGAGTTTAAAATGACACGTCTACTGTCACACTGCCATTGCCCTCATATATTAAAGCATTACACAGCAGTTTACCTGCATTTTCCCCCAGTAACGCGGTACACATGGGTATAGAGTATGCGAATACTAGCTAATAGAAACTGTCTTGTTTTATATATTTTTTTTTGAGTTTTTCTATAAGGGCACACACTAAAGAGGTCTGATTACAGGCATAGCTTAACTGTAACAGTGTTATAAATCCTCTTAAAAACAATAAAGTCACCAAACTAGCACAAAGCTCCGCTTAGATCCAATCACTCCATTATCCTGCCCCACTGTGACACCAAATAACATAGTTTGGTGAATCAGTGAACAAAAACTATATCGTTATTTAAGGGTTTTCTAAACCTACCTACAGCTGCCACAAACATCACTAGTTGGTTTTGCTAACATAAATACAACCACAAACGTTTAGCTGTCACAGTAATGTCAGAATCAACAGATCGCTTTGGCTGTCATGACAATAATCTCACTGTAACAGCAACAGAGAGGAAATTATTGTTTATCAATAACGTTAGAATTGCTCGTAAGCGACTGCACAAACACAATTTAGCATTGTTGTCTCACAATATGCTAACTAGTCACTTCACAAGTGAGTCGCTGGATGCATTTCACGCAGGCTCGGGCTAATTGCTGGAAATAAATACAACATCATTAGCTGCTTTTTAACTCAACAGCCATTTAAGTACGTGTCGGAGTGCAAACGTGATAGGAACAACAACGGGGCTTCGAATGTTACACGCAGTACTTCAGCCAGCTTTCACCTCATCGAGGACAATTCAAATTCTAGATTAAGGAAATGCTTCCGTTTCAGAGTCAGGCTCGAAAGACTCGAATTACATTGCGCTGGCGAGCGCTGAAATCGAGGCTAACATTAGCCGGCCACTTGCTCAAACTTACGGTAAACCTCTAACACCAGCCATTACTTACCTGGTCTCGAATTTTGAGAACCACCATATTTGTGGTATTTTAACAGCTCTCATGCAGGTTCATAAAGGAATACTTGTCTCCTTCCGAACAGCAGCGTGTGATCTCGGTTGCTTCTGCCGCTGGTTTTGCTGGAGGCCTAGCGTGACTAGCTTAGCTCGCTCGCTAGCTTCCTAACCTGATGGCATGAAAGCGAGAGGAGTAGCGGAAACTCCATAACATTGCCGCCACCATATTTCACCTCGCCGAAAAGACGCAATCCGATAGGCTAAGAGCGCTCTAGATGTCAGTAAGGGAATCGCTGATTGGTTGTTGCCAGCTGCATTCTGTAACAGCACAGACGCACTTTGTTGAATATTGCACTGCCCTCAGCGCTTATAAGTGTAGATATTTTCTATAAGGAGCAATTTTAAACTCTATATTCCACGTGACATTTATTAACATTGTAATTTACCCATGGTGCACTGCTCTGAATAACGTGGTTTTGAGAACAGCTGAATGTTTTTCTATTTACTAACTGTGACTCATCCTGAAGTTGCACAAGTGCGACAACCATGCAACCGCTGCAGCAACTCCATGGATGCCACTGGGAGTCAAGTGTTGACAGCAGTAATACGAGTTCTCCGGGCTGACGGGGGCCTCCTGGAAACGTTTTTTTTTAAAGGTAAGCAAACACACAACACAAACACAAAACAGTACTATCTATTTATTTTACGGCGACAACAGTAAAATAGATCTGAAATTTATTAAAACTGACTTATTAAAACTGTGAATTACTGGCGGTCCTAAAATGCGAAATGGGTTTCAGGTCTACTGATCCAACACCGAAATTTGATGAAATACGGCCACCTAGTGACTTCCCTTTTAACTACAAGCAGTGGAACTATTTTAGCTTATGGCAATCAATTTAAAACAATATTTTATTTTATGTATGTGTTTTGGTGGTGGGGAGTGATTTGTGATTTAAATATTATTTTTTGTCGGCTGCCCTTCTTTTGCATTAGTTAAAAATATTCAGAGCACCCCTATTCATGTACAAGTGTTACTGATCCTAGAGCTTTAACAGGATTAGACAACAAAATCCTTTTACACAAAACAAGTCTCTGCATCATTAATCCTGAAGACAAGGCTGCCTTTTTTGTTTTGTTTTGTTTTTTACATTTGAATCATTTGTGGAATGCAACATTTACATCATTTCCTCTTTTCCGGTAGGACACTACAGACAGGACTAACAGGAATGACAGGAAGCACAAAACAAAAGGGCAGGGATGCAAAAGTTGTCTCTTTATGGTGTCCTTACTGACTCTGTGGTTCTGTCATAGAGGCGAGGATAGCTCTAGGCATTTCTGGTAGAGTCAATAGTTCACAGAGTACATAGCATTTCAAGAATAGCAGAATGAAGAGGAGTTTCTATCTGCTAGCAAGCAGGGCATCAAACGCCCTGATGGCACCATATGTAATAGTCATTATGATGTGCAGTAATGCAACACGTGTGGTGGTGTTCTAATAAAATAGTGTTATGTGTTACATGCAATGTTGTATTGTGTAAATGACTGTCACTGCAAGTAAGGCACCTAATCTAATTATATTTCATGTATTAATAATAACAATAAATACTAATTCTAATTCATAGTATTCTACAACAGTAAAAGATTAATAACACTTGTACTGATTATAAAGTGCAATTGTTCTTTGTGAGAAAATCGTGTCATTAATATGCTTTTAGTGCAACTCTTTCACTATTCAGGCATTTGCCTAGAGGTGTAAGAGGTCATAGTGTTTACTATCCAACCAATCCATTAGGACTTCAAAAAAAAAAAGCGGCATGGCACAGCCAGTTAGTGATGAAGGTAGCAGGGCTTTGGTGAAAGAATGGGGGCTATGTTCACTGACTTTTGGGGGTAGTTTCACATTTCAGTGCAGTGGATTTACAGGTTGGGGGAGATGGGAAAAAAACACCGTTGCAGCTATGTGGATGATTTTGGATATAGACTGGTCACCTTTGCTTGGGGTAATCCTCCTGGATCTGTCTCTAAGCCCTCCCAAAGGCCAAAGTATCCCCAGTGGGGGTACTTTCTCACTGCCAGGGCGGTGACGGAGGGGAGGTTCCCACCAATTCAATTAGGAAGAGAAGAAACACAGTAAAAGCATAAATGAAGAAAACAGATGCTTACACACATACCTCCCCAATTTCCAGCATGCTTTAAAAACTGCCCCCTGACCTTGTATTTACATTCTTCTTGTTTACAGGACCCCTTGTGGGGCGTGCTTGTAAAAGAGACGGCCACAGAACGAAGGATATATACTACAAAAAATATAAAATAACCTAATAACCTTGAGCTTTTGATATGGAATAAAAAAATTTAACTATGTTCTTATATTAAAGTAGATGCATAACCTAAACAGTAGAAACATTTATTGAGGGTTTGAAGGAATATTTTAAACCATAGCTTGAGACAATATGTATAATGTCATTTTTTCAAGGTTCAATTAAGATTTTTCTGCTTCTGAGCTAGATTTCCAGTTTTACAAGATGACTCTATTCACTAAAACCCACCGAACATATATCATCATATACCTTTTTGTCATAAATATGAGAGAACCAGTAGAATAAACCCTCTCAGTACTTATGTCAGATGGGACTGTTATAAAAAATCTTTTTAAGTATACATATCTCTCTTGGTTTTTCCAGACTGGTAGATATCAGTATCTTTGTTTCTAATTTGTTCTTGAGTTTCTTTAGATTGTGGCACGATGTGTTGCATTTTAAGATCTTTTTGATCTCTACTTTGTCAGACAGGTCCTATTTAAGTGTTTTCTTGATGCAATACGTCTGGCAGTAATTGGGCTTGTGTAATTGAACTTGGCTTTGCAAAAAATCTGGTAAATCACAGCTAATTTCTGATTTAACAAGTGTGGGCAATTCCTTTTTCACACTGGGCCAGGTAGGTTTGCATAGCTTCTTTCCCTCAATAATTGAAAACATCATTTTAAAAAGGCATTTTCTCAGGATATCAGAAACATGTACATGTTCATATTGTGTACATATATGAACTGTTGGGAATAAATAATTTTTTAGTGCTATGCGTTTTTATTAATAAGTGTTATAAAGTTATATAGTGTAGTATTAAGTGGACACAGCCCTGAAAATAAAGGTATGAGACCATGTGTCCTTGGGGAGTAGAAAGCTGCAGACTTTGCTCACGCTTGTCTGGGAAAAAGTAGATAAGAGGGGACCATCTCTAGTGCAAAGTTACTGAGACACTGTTGTTTAGACTAGAATGAGAGAGCTTCTGTAATAAAACTGTTATAGGCACACTGCCATTTTGAGATCCGCGGCAGCGTGTCATGTAGGACGCATCTCCCTTCTAGAAGTAATAAAGTGTTAAATGGTCTACTGATCAGTGTTTTGTCTTCCATTGGAGGCCTCTGAGCAAATACTTTTTCACAGCGCTGCATTTTTCCCCAAGCAGTTCAAATGCAGAAATTCTGATTGGTTGTATATATACATACCTGTGAAGACAAAGCTCACATAATATTGCTGTCAAATGACACGGTCTTTAGAGGCCAGATGCGAGCTCTGGGGTCCCTTGCAGAGACACAGGCAAGCTGCAGGATCATGCCTCAGATGCACTGATATTTGGCTGTGCCCCTGCCTCTCCAGATGTCAGGATGAGAGATAGCACACAGCTGGACAGTAGGGATTCTGGGATGAAAGTGGTGTCACCCACTGGGCCAGTCCCAGCTGCTGGAGGAAAGTGACAAGATCGGAAGAGATTTCATCTCCCTGTTTCCCACCACTGTTCTTGGAGTGCTGATATAGACCCAAAGATTAGATTTTCAACAAGTTATACACCGTCTTCTTAATGTTTGTAAAGAAGAGAGCTCAGCAAGACCTTAAATGAATTAAAGTAGCATTGATTTCATGAACAAGACCAAACTGGAGACATATAAACATCTGAGCAGTGATGTGGGAAAAAAAAAGTGAAAACAGATGATCTGGGGTTTGTTCTCTTAAAAGGAGGACATTTATCCGTGGGTCTGAACAGTAAAATAAGGCAAGCTACTGAAGAATGCTTTGAAGTGACAAATAAAAATGTGAGTCCACGGACAGCTGCAGATTTATAACGGTGACAAATCTGCATATAATTTCTGCTAATCACATAATCAGTGAGGCATTGTTCCTGCCTGAGATAAAAGCATCTCCTTTTTACCAAATGGTAATCAGAAGGGGGGGGGAATGCAAAGCTTCATTGTTCTTTCATGACTTTGAAGCAAGGGAAGGAGCACAGTGACTGTGACTGAGAGCATGCTTTAAAAAATAATAATAAAATGACAATGCGAACTTGTCTGACAACCGGGCATCTCAACATTTGTTAATATGTTCTTAATTTATAGCTGAATGCATTCCTATCAGAGTTACTGTATTAGGGGATTAGACCAATGTAATTACCAGTAGATGGCGCTGTTTCCATTTTAATGATCTTGTTATTAGACGCTGTATGTGCTATTTTTAGATGGTGCATCACTGCAAAGTGTATGCAGCTGTCAAAACACTCACTTTGGAATTTTATGTTATGCAATAACAAAAAAATAATAGCCCCTTAACAACAGACACTAGTGTCCCAAAGCCCTATTATCAGTACTAGTGCTCTGATTTCTAATTAGAGTGACTGATAATAATAATAATAATAATAAAAGAGTAAAAGTTACACAGATTATTTGCACACTAGCTGTAAAGCTCAAATTATAACACCAGTTAAAAGATATTTTTTCCACAAAGGAAGTTGATTTATGAAGTTAGCGGTGCACCTGCTGAGGACACTCAGCGACCGGAGCTGCCCTCGTTTCTCCGTCAACTGCGATTATCAGAGGACAGCGGAGCAGACAGACTGCTCAGTCTGCCACTACCCTGGCTGGGATTTCTATGCCCTGTTTCGACGAAGTAGCTAAGGCTTTTTATAGCTTCATCCCGTTGCGTCCTCATCCCCCTGCAGAGAGCTATCTTCACATTCTGCACATCAAACCCTCAACCGTGCGCCCGAGGTAGTGAAAGAGTTCATTTCAGTCTTTTTAAGTGACAAAAAATACACGTATAAAACTAGTGTGTTTCATACAAGTGTTGCTGTGAAATATTTAAGAGTATGTGAGAGCTTTCATAAGATAGCTTAGAGGGTACAAATAAAGTATTAACTAATATATCGTTAGCTTCATAGCATAAGTGCCTAAGTCATTTTTTTGTGATGACATAGGCAGACGGACAGGATGATGCAGCAGTGGTAGGGGAGTAAAGTTAGGCAAAAATCTCAATTTGACCAAAAAATGACTTAGGCACTTATGCTATGAAGCTAACGATATATTTTTTTAGCAGCCAGCTGTGTAAGAACAATACGCTGTATGTTAACGGCAAGTTTGCTGTACAGTATGCTAGACAGCGAGTTCAGCGCATTAATATTTGAACGGTTAACCGTTGTTCTGCAGTCACAGGTGGTCGTCCTCTAATCGATTGTGAGTCCGCCAGTAAAAGTGGACCGGAACTGTGAGTATTAGAGCAATTCGTGACATTCTTCACACAACCACAATACTGGAAATGTTTTTTTTTTCTGAATTACTAAGTGACCTCATCATTGCTGGTTTCGCAGACTGTTATTAGTTCCAAGATGTGGGGTATTGTAGTGCAGGCTGGCGCCTATAAATAGACTCGCTTGCGAATGTATGATCTCATCGAAGTCGGTTGAAGCGTTAAAGTCATTATTAAAGAACTCGTCAGCCAACCAGATAGCATCACTCCTTGTCACAAAGTAGACTACTCATTACTTACACGGGCTAATATAGCTTTTCAATAAGGAGCGGAATGACACACTCACGGGGTTAAGAGCAGAAACTAGGAGTGTAATTAGAACTTTAAGTAGTCTGAAAAGAAAAATCTCAACACAGAACTTCGGTTAATTAATTCTCAGAGCTGCTTTGCATTAGAGGTGAAAGAAGCATTCAGAGCAGGGAGCAAGCAAACGACACTAATAAATACTCCACTGCAAGTGAAAGACGTAAAAAAAAGTGCACAGGCCTACCCAGAATATGCTCACAAGGCAGAATGATTCATTACACTGTTATAATATTATCAGAACAGTATTATTGGTTCTTCAACATGTGAACAGTGTTTTAATAATATAATTGGCAAGATAGATTCATAGGTAGAACTCAGATAGCCAAGTAAAGTATCTTATGGTGTATCTGAGCACTTCAATTTTTGTGTTTTACATATGAAAATCTTGTGTGTTCTCAGTTTTAGCATTAGTTATACTGGTTCAGTTGCTCATTAATGTGAAAATCTAATCAGCCAATCACATGGCAGCATCTCATTCCATTTAGGCATGTAGACATGGTTAAGATGACCTACTGAAGTTTGAGCCGATCATCAGAATGGTGGCTTAAGTGTCTTTTAAGTACCAAGTTTGTTGGTGCCAGACAGGCTGGTCTGAGTATCTCAGAAATTCCTGACCTACTGAAATTTTCCCGCATAACAACCTCTACAGGGAATGTCTGAAAAAGAGAAATTATCCAGTGAGCAGCAGTTCCCTAAGTGACAAGTCTGGCCAGACCGCTCAACCGTAACCCAAATAACCACTCGTTACAAAGTGTGGAGAAAAGCATCTCTGGATACACACATTGAATCTCAAAAATTGGAAGAAAAAAGTTGCCTGGTCTGAGTCTTGATTTCTGCTGGATGGTACAATTAGAATTTGGGGTAAACAACATAAAAGCATGGATCCATCTTGATTTAAATCAACAATTCAGGCTGTTGCTGTTGGTGTAATGGTGTGGGGAGTATTTTGTCGGCACCTTGTGAACCTCTTAGGATGACCTGAATATCGTTTAAACACCACAGCCGACCTCAGTGTTGTTGCTGACCATGTTAATCCCTTTATTAACTACAGTGTACCCATCTTCTGATGGCTCCTTACAGGAGGTTAATGTATCGTGTCCAAAATTTCAGATCATCCCATATTTGAACATAACAAAGAATTCACTGTAGTCAAATAGTCTCCACAGTCACCAGATCTCAATCCAACAGAGCACCGTTGGGATGTGGTTGAAAGTGAGAGTCACATCATTGGATGTGCAGCTGATAAATCTGCAGCAACCATGTTATGCAGTCATGTGGACCAAAATCGCACCTTGTTGAATCTATGCGACGCAGAATTAAGGCAGTTCAGAAGGCATAAAGGGAATCTAACCTGGAACTAGTAAGTGTGTAGTGGTGAAAGATTGCAGAGATAAACATTTCTCAGCTTGCTGCACTTCATATGCGATAAATGCAGATATGAATCTACAGCTTATTTTTTGCATATTGTCTTTACAGATAATGAAGAACCAAAACCACAAGACAGGCAGATAACATGGCAACATCCATGACTGCTCAAAAGTAAGACGCTTGTTTTTTTTAATAGCTGCCAGTAACTAAATGAAAGTTAACTGACAGTGCTGTGTATGAAGTTTGTTTGGTTCTCAGTTTTGCTGGACACCCTGTCACTCCAACAAAAACTTTGAGCAGATGGCTTTGGTAAGCAGTGCTCTTTCCCCAGGTGTCATGTGTTGACAGCAGCGTTTCAGTCTTCTCAGAGCGAGGTAAAAGGGAAAACACAAGAAGCACAGAGCCTCCAGTGTACACATGACATTTTCACTTAGACAAGAAAAACTTGGCTCAAAGTTGACATAAAAGCCTTTCACAGCCAGTCAAAATGACCCTTCAGCTGTCTTTCCATCTCAGAATATTTATGATATTTTTACATTAGACTTGTTCTTGGCAGGTTAATGCTCACAGATGTCTACACTGCTCAGATGGCTTGAGGGGGCAGGTACCATCTGAGCTGTGTCAGGGAGAGAAAGTCATTTTAACAGCACCTTACACTTAGCCTAACACATAATTTCATAGTACCAGTGAATGTGTTAATGAGACAAAATGTTTTTGATAGAACACATTTTGGCAGGCATCTGTGAATTATTCACTGGACTTGATAAGTTACCATGTTCAGCTATTCTCTTGGCAAGAACTATTCACAGAAGCAGCGTGTTGCGCGAGTTCCCCGCTGTGCGATGCATGTTAACTATAGCAGAATATTATCATTGTCCTATAGCTGACGTCTGCCAGATTTGTATCAGTAAAAATATTCTGTTGATGCCGCAGAGTAATCTGTCAGCTGCTACCAGTGATGACATAAGAAGTGGGAGTGAGCTTGTCAAAGTGGAGCGAACACAATGCCTTTTCCTTTTTTTTCTCCTGTCTTTTTTTTCCCCACAACTGAAGTGATGAAAGTGATGAATTACGCTTTGTCACTGTGGATTTATTTCCTGTGTTTGTGTGCCATCCTCGACTGACCGTGACAGCGTGAAGGCAGCCTTCATGTCACGCAGCATAAATTGCAGTTCTAATAGAGAAAAAGAATGCGGTGGTGTTTTGTGCTGGATGACATGACAGAATGATAGAGCTAATCTTCTGCCTCAATTGGGCACAAAGACATTAAAGGAAAAACACAATTGGGCACCTTTGTGCATGTGCTGTCGTGCCAGTCTAGCAATACATTAAAATATCTAGAGCATAGCAACAGTTGGAAGAAATTCATTAGCCATTTGGTCTGTGAAACAGCTATTTATTTATGACGTCTACGCTGGAGGCACTTGATTATCTTGCCAGCAAAACTCAGGTCAAAGTTTTTGAGTTTTGCTTCTTATTTACATTCATGCATTTAAATGAATTCCAGGTGTATGTTTTTTGCACCCCTGTCAATGAAATGATTTCCTCCAAAACAAACGTTCTTGTCCACTTATGTCAGAATACATTAATGGCCCACAATGGCCTCTAAATGAGGTGCTGCCAATTTAATATTAAAGTGGGAGCATTTTGTGTTGATTTGTTTAGTACACATTAAAAGCCCTTAACACCTTCATTATATTAGCCTCGCAGTCATTGTTATCATCATTCATATTCTGTGACCAGATTATGGTCATTACAGGTTTGTTTGTTTAATCAGGATCCCCATTAGCATCAGCGTCGGCCTAGGCTATTCTTCCCAGGGTCCTTAGACACTTAATCCAACATCCACAACACATAAACATAAAACAAGGAGGGTCTTCCTGTACAGATAGCATTGAGTTTCATAGAGCAAGAAATGACTACCTCAGAAGTAGGATGTGTATGCTGCACCAATGTGTCCTCTGTAGCTCTACAGCATATGGATGTTAATCAGTGCCAGGATCTTTTGTTTCATGAGAGCTATTTTATTGATTGGAAATTTTAAAGGCTGCTGAGCTACATTATTCAACATTTGTAAGAGTATAAATTAGAGATGGACCGATCCGATATTACTTATCGGTATTGGTCCGATACTGACCTAAATTACTGGATCGGATATCGGAGAGAAATAAAAAATGTAATCCGATCCATTAAATGTCACGAAAGTGCCTCACAAAACTTACAACACGCCGTAACTCGCCTCATAACCATAGCACGTCGGAGCAGTGTGCTCACGTGATAGAGTGGCTGTGGCTTGCAAGACCTGTGGTGGTCTGGTTGAGCATCTGGAGCTTCGCTACCAATGTGGCATTTCATCTCCGACAAAGTTATCCCAGAGAGAAGTAAAGCAAGTGTGTAAGTTCATCTCTGAATGTTTGTAAAGCATTCCAGCTTAACAACCGATATATGGAGCGACTGCCTCTCTCCCTCCCTCTCCTGTTGCTACTTCAATCGTGAAATGATCAGCTGATCGGCTTTTCTGTCGCGAGTCCGTCCCTCTTGTTTGTTTTTGGCCCACTTTGCACCAGAAAGAAGAAACCAGACACAAAGACATACTTTTCTTTCTTATTCTCATTTAAAATGTCTAGCTTTTATTAAATAATTATCTGAATGTTACACCCAAAGTTTTAATTTGATGTAAAATGAATAGAAGTCCATTACTGTATATAGTAACTATTAAGTCTAATATATACCCTTGTAAGCTATAGTACTTTTTGCTTTGGGAAGGCTGTGCAGTCTGCAATTCTGTTAAAGAAAGATGTTGAATCTATTTAATATTTCTTGAAAAAAAAGATTTCTGTGCATTTTTATTTTCACACTGCATCAAATTAAGGTTGATTACATCGATTAAGCATCATGAGGTGGAGCGTGAGGGGTTGTTCCCTGTTTTTCTTTGTTGTTGTTGCTGGGAGTTGAAACCCTATTAGTTAGGTTGCTTAATATTTACGCTAAGTACTCTTTAAAATACCAGAATAGGGAGGATGGTGTAGGTTTAAGTTTATTAGATTGATCAGTATTGGTGAACTATGAAAAAATTTTTTGCATACAGGTATAACAAAATAGCTTTAGTGTTGTTGTTTTTTTTTTTTATACTTGAGTATGAACTTGGGCAAAATGCAGCAAGATATTTAAAAAACAGTTTTATCGATTAAAAAACACTATATCGGATTCATATCGGTATCGGCAGATATCCAAATTTATGATATCGGTATCGGACATAAAAAAGTGGTATCATGCCATCTCTAGTATAAATATTTATAAACAGTATGTTGACATATTTGTGTAACCTAAGCACTGTTAAATATTTAATTCCTAAGCCAGGTTAAAGAAAAAATGGCTAGTACCAAGTTGGACCTCTTTTTGCCTTTTGAACTACCTCAATTCTTTGTGTCATAGATTCTTCGTGGTGCTGGAAACATTCCTCTGAGATTTTGGTCCATGTTGACATGATAGCATCAGACAGCTTCTGCATATTTGTCAGCTGCACATACATGATGCATATCTTGTGTTCCGGTAACATCCCAATGGTGCTTTGTTGGTTTGAGCTCTGGCGACTGTGGAGGCCAGCAAACACATTGTCATGTTCAGGAAACCAGTTTGAGATGATTTGAGCTTTGTGATATGGTGCATTATCCTGCTGTAAGCAGCTGTCAGAAGATGAGCACACTGTGGTCATAAAGGGATGGACACAGTCAGCAACAGCACTCAGTTAAGATGTCATGTTTAAACAATGCTACAGCAATGTGCTGTGCATTCAGAGATGCTTTTCTGCATACCTTTGGTTGTAACGAGTGGTTATTTGAGTTACTGTTCACATCCTATTCTGTCCATTCTCTTCTGACGTTTGGCATCAACAAGCCATTTTTTGAAATACTCATCTTCCCTTAAATCACATATCCGAATGGCTAAATGCACGTGACAGGCTGATTAGAGGTTTGCATTCATGAGCATTAGAATAGGCATACCTAATAAAGTGTCCAGTAAGTTTAGTGATATATATATATATATATATGTTTTTCTTTTATGATAAGCAGGATCTGTAGTCTAATTGTCATGAGCTAATGTTGAATGTATAAAAGCTAGATCAAAAACAGGCACTGTTGTAGGTCTGCATGAGGCTGTCACGTGTAGAAAATCTGTAAAACATGCCTCACAAGTTTGTCATGATTTACATATTTCAGAAGTCGGGGGACATTTATGTAATTCTGCTGGATCCAAAAAGCCTTAAAAACAGCATTAGTAATTTTTACCCAGCCGCCAGTGGCAGTCAGCATAATGTCTTCTTTAGCAGCATTTCACACTTGGAAATAAGCTCTCATTTCATCCATCATTCCGCTCATAATGACAGATGAACCATAATTATGTAATTTCACCAATGACTGCAGTTACAGAAACACTTAAGCAATTCCTAAAAACACACACCAAGTGACATGTGTTTCTTAACCATACACCTCTCATGATATGTTTCTCAGCTTCATGATGGCCATGCCTGTTGACACCCTTAAACTATTTTTGTGTGGTCCAGGATCTATTATTGGCTTTGGCTGTAAGTGCTTTCTGTTCCATAACAAGATGAATCCCCAACATGGCATTAGGTTACCAGGCAACAGTGTACACTCGACTGCTCGCTTATAATTTTCTTTGTATAGTTAGGATGTTTAATAGTAAGTGACTACATGACAGTGTGCCAAATTTAACCACTGGTAGCAGAACCCGTAGAGCCTGATGTATGTCAGGAGGCATAGAGGCGAGCGGGCTATATTTGGCTGCTATGTTCCCTTCAAAGAGGCGAGTTCTAGGCCTGGACTTGACATTTCTCTTAGACTGGAAAAAATGGGTTTGGGTCAGTGAGTTTTCGTGGGAGGAGGGGTGTTGTTGATGCCCAGAGGAAGGTGCCGCTCTCTGTTCTGCAGCGGCTCATTGTTAAAATCAGCAGTCTTTATTAAACAAAAGGTTGTGAGGGCTTGCCAGAGGATTCATATTACTTGAATGTACATAAGCTACATATAAGAACAAGAGCATTAAGGTCAATAGCTTATTAACTTCTTTCTTACATTTTCACTTGAAACAGGACTATTTGTCTTGGTTATTGAAAAGATTAGGACAAATTGTATCATGAATGGAAGGTGTCAGTGTACAAGGCATATCCTCCAGCTGCTCAGGAGTTGTGAGCCTCATTATATTAGGAACAATGCTCGCAATGTTAGAAGACAGTCAGAAAAGATCTGCCAAGGAATCACAATGAGCAGCTGTGGCCGCACCTTATGAGATTGTTTTCATAGCCTACTTGAAGCCTGTAAAGAGTCTCATCATCTGAGTATTGAACAAACCTAACAGACCCCCCCCCCCCCCCCCCCCCCCCTCCGACAACCTAAGTGATGTGACATTATAGTTTTTATTGTCCGAAAGTTCTGTTTTTCATTAGCCTCTTCTCTTTGTGCCGTATGTGTTTTGAGGTTAAACAGAATAATGTGGAGGACAGCCCTGGGCTTTATCTTAGTGTGCTGTCATGAAAATGAAATGGAGAGTCTTGTTCACACCTTTATCTATTTCGCTGCTTTTGGCTGCTGTTCCAGTGTGTGCCTGAGAAGACCGGACGCCGTGCAGACAAACTGAACGTAGCCTACAAAATCCATTTCATCTCCAAAGTGCGTTTTTCCTCACTTGCACTCTTAGGGTCTTGTTTCTATTATTTATTTATTTTGCTGTTTCAGGTCATTAACAACAACTCCGGTCAATGCATGACATTCTCAGGAAAGATTTAATTCACTTTCAAGTAAAAGCTTAATCTGCATACACTGAATCATAAATGTAACTCTTGTTCAGTCAAAAAAAACATACAGATTCTCTTATACGTGTGGAAATGTGCCGATCTAGGGCCAGGACTGAATAAGGAGTGAAGTATGTGTGAGGAATATTTTTCTCTCTTTATAGTAAGAAAGCTCTAACCCAGAGGGAGAGTATAGCTCCTGTTGTAGCAGAGATACAGAGCTTTGGTGGGTTTAGCCTGCTGTTCTCAGTGTTGTTCATCCAGCCCCACTGTAGACCCCTAGGCTCTCTGGGGGATCCTACTTCCATTTATTTTCACTTCTTGTCTAAAAGGAGTTGGAGAGATGAATCATTCATGTCTCTGAGAGGCCTCTTGTGTGGATGAAAAATTGGGAAATTTAAGGCTCCTGCCTCGAGTATTTAAGATAGATTAATATGCAGCGCTTTCTGTCAGTGTCCTGCTTTTTTCTCCTTACAGACATTTTAATTCTTTGGTTGAAGTCCGTTAAGTAGGACTTTTGCCGGAGTGGTCTGGTTTTGTTGCTCTTCACTTGTCTGCGTCTCAGTACAGCCAGTGACAGGTGCTATAGACAGTGTCCCTGCCCTAACACGATACGAGACTTTGAGAACTTTGAGGTTAAATCAGTAAATGTGATGAATGAGATGTGTGCTCGGCCTCACGGACAGATTGTCACTAATCTGTCACGGGGTGAGGATGTTTACCTTGATGGCAAAACCAAAAGTTCACAAGCCTTTTAGTTGTCAATTCTTGCCATCCCATCAACTTATGCAGGTGAAAATGGCCTACCATAACTCATATTTAAACATCTCTTTGTTGTTGCCTTTCCTTTGCGGGTACCCACCCTGCTAGTGACAGGTCTACAAGAACAACCCCCTCCCCACTTGCCATGAAATGTGCTGAACAAATGGAGCCAGGAATTACACAGAGATTGGACACACTGGCTATATATCTAAGAGCCCGCATAAAGGTCTTGGTAGTCAGATAGGTGTGAAAGGGTTAAGAGCCCATCTGTTTCCAAAACAGAAAATTCTTACCCCCTTTGAGTTACCAACCTTAGAGCATACTCTAAATGATCCCTTTTAGTATCAAGTAGTATTATCTCAGAAGACTTGCACTAAATAGGGAGGCTTAAAGGCAACAGAAAAAGGGAGTTTTATTCACGCCCTCTAGATGCATTTAAAAGGACAGAAAAACATCAATGAATAGCATACTGCACTAAAACGCGGAGCAGAAAAAAGAAAAATGATGCTATGAATGCTTGGAGTGTTTTTTCTTTCTACCGGGTCTGTTTTGCTCTTTTGATAGTAGGAATCTCAACACTTTGTAGTTCAAAAGAAAACATCAATGTTCACTTCATTATATCTTTTATTATTTTATTTTTTATTTTTTTTACACACACAGCTTCAAAGAGGTCGCATAGCTGTAACAGCTTTTGTTTTGTGCTGGGATTTTTTTCATTTATTTTTTTTTACATATTTTATGAAAGAGGCAGCCAAAGCTTGTTAGGCTCTGTGTTATTGAAGCGGCTGGGTTGAAAAGTCATTTTGGTCATTGGATCTAGGATGAAAGGAAAAGGTCGGGAGTGATGCGGTCACTCCCAGCAGGATGGCAACACTATGGAGAAGTGTGGATGAGTGTATGGAAGTATGCAGGGCTGTCTTTTTGTCTGCAGATGAGTGTTTGCTTGCACTGGATCTTGACTTGTATATATGTAGAGGACCTCTGTGGTGACTCTGCCTGTTTTCTCGGTTGTGTGTCGGCGTATTTGTCTTTGTCGTCCTTGAAAATTGCTTTGGAAAGTTCACAGCTATATACCTGGCATCTCTCACTGTTCTTGGTTTCTAGATTTCTTGTCTCTGTTCTCAATCAACCTGCAGGGTGCACTGTTGCTGAAGGATCCACCAGGAGGTTTTTACCCCACTTGGACAATGTCCCATAATTACAAGCCTTAGTTACGGCTTGATTTTCCAGTCAGAACCAAGCTGATGAGCCCGAAAGAACAATGAAATATGAAGAACTGATTTAGAGAGAAAAGAATAAGGAATTTGTAATATCATCTTTATTACAAACCATGTAATTACACAGACTACAACACGTGTGCTACATGAAGATTAAAAAAAATTTAAAAAGTAGAGAGAGGTGATTTAAAACAGAATGAGAGTAAATGCTCATATTACACAACACACACAGGCACATGCACACCAATGTAGCACAAACAAGTGAGATGACCCCTGAACTATTTCTTTGCCTCCCAGGGGAGAGAGGAAATAGAAACCCGCGTGACTCATTTGGACATTCTCATAGGAAGCGCAAGGTAGAATACTGTTCTTACAGTGTACTTATGAACATGAGTCTTTATCTTTAGCTGCATGAAATGAGCGAATACATAAATACATGGATGCAAATATAGCACTTTGCCATGGTGAAATAAATGTATATGAATATGATGTTGTAATAGAGGAAGAAGCTACTTTCGGCTGCGCCCTTATTCACAACGGGTCGCCACAACGGGTAGCTCCGCATGTTTGATTTAGCAGAGTGTTTTCAAATGCCGGACGCCCTTCCTGGAGCAACCCCAAAGGGATTTGTGTCTTCCCCTGGGATCAAACAAGAGATCTTTGGCTTGTTATGCAAATGTGTAAACCGCTATGTACAACATGATGTGTTATACACAAACACAGAAATGCAGGGTCACCTGAGCAAAAGCATTTAAAAATACATGCGGAGCCCCTCTAGCTTTATGCATATAAAGCAGCCTGGACATTAACATTGCAACAGAGGTGGTTTATGCACCGTGGGGCATTTCCTGGTATGCAGAGCTCTACCTTTATAATCAGAGGAAGAGCTATTTTTCAGAGGTATTGTTGTGTCTGAGACCTTTGAGACACCACAGGAGGAGAGTACTGGAGCTGTTCTGCGGTCAAGTAAAGAAGTGATGGCGTAGGTGGAAGTGGCTTGGACAATAAGCGTCAGCCCTCCCTTCCCCATAGTAAAGTGGATTTCCTGTTGCACTTTTTTCAGGTGGACCTTTTAAAATGCATGAATGAAGTTTAGTTGGATTCTTTTAAATGTCATCGACAAATCCAGTCACGCAGAACGCTTTATTTAACAACATCCATTTTACTGTGTAATCAGGATATTCCTCGATGAGTGTGTTTCTATAATGGTCGTGTCTCAGAAGTGAGATTTGTCCCTTAAAAATAAAATAGTGAGTGAAAACTGTCTGTACTTTTTCTGTGACTGAAATAACTCGGCTGATAATTTGCCAAAGGACAAACAGGCTCGATAAAATGTGTTTTCTCAAAAGCAGTGGCGATAGCAAAAAAAATAAAATTATGTTATCATATTAAGAATAATAGCTCCAAGGCAACTTGGGGGATGATGCTATGATTATCCACTCATAAATGGGCTTGACTAGCAGGATGTGGATTAGAAGGATGCCTCTGAACAGACAACCTTTGTTTTTATTAATCCCTGAGGGATTTTCTAAGGTCAGCTAAGCTTGGCTGTATTCCATCAGAGTCACATGTGTGCACTTGGGCCTTGTGTTTGTGTGATACAGATGCCACATTTGACTTCTGCAGGCTTTTCAGTGATGTAGGTCTGAAAGCCTCTGATGCAATGATTCTACCCAGTATGGTTCCAGGCAAAAAAGTGCCCTTTTATATTTATTAGTTAACGGTGCATTAAAATGCCAGCTGACATTAAGAGTTGTCTTTCAGAAGGTCTAATCAATGCTAAGCCTGTTGATGTAACAATATTCTTAAAGGATCAATGGTTTGTGTTAATATGAGGGATGGTGCTTGGCAAAAGAAACAAAGGAGAACGTAAAGCGGGCTTGTCAGGAGTACATGTAGGATGGAAGCTGTACAACAACAACATAGTCAATTTGATACAAACAGTGGATCAATGGTTTCCAGCAGAGATGAGCACATTGATCAGTAAAAGTACTGAGAGCAGCCCTCTTTTTCCAGTGTGCCTTTGTGGTACATGTCTATTTTTAGAAAGCCTATGGCAGCAGATGAAGGCATGGCATCAAGGACCTATTCAAAGTTTGAAAGTAAACTGACCTCAATGTCAGCTCACAATAAGCGGATGCTTTGAAATTGTGTTTTTGCCTTTTATCGTTCAGTCTGCTCTTACATCTCAGATAGAGGGTTCGCATTTCTCAGACTTTCTTCTTCTCTCTCTCTCTCTTTTTTTTTTTACTTCTCTCTGTTTTCTTACCCTTTCATTACACTTCCATCACAGAAGTACCTTCCAATATATCTAAACTGTGTTCTCATCAAAAAAAATGTCCTTATGTCCACATAAGGAGGTAGATGAAGTGGTGGAGGTATACCTTGCAGGATTTTTTGACACTATGTAAATATATATATTTTGCAGATATTTTTATATTATTTATATTATATTTGAGTTAAGAGTTTTGCTTTAGCTTTGTGTTTGGTTAGGTCAAGAAAATTGTTGTGTGGTGATGGATTCCACCCTGTCTAATATATGATTGACTCAATAAACATAAATGCAGATTGCAAAAAAATATGTTTTTCACAAACACAATGCAGAAGAAGACACGCTTACTTCAAAATCTAGTTGAAAATGCAGTTTAGTTGTCTGGATCGTACAGAGTCTTCACATGAAATGCAAAAACTCCATGTCTGTTTTTGTGTTTGGAGCAGCACTGCCAAACTTTGTCGGCAGTGTTTCAACATTAACTGCCAAACATAACCGCCTTTCAATGCTTTTCATGTTATTTGATCCAACCTGTTAAGTACAACCTATATCACCCTGAAAAGTCCAACAGGAAATTCCAGAGGAAGCCAGACAAAATAACCCAATAAAAGCAAGAGCACCCAGAATCATTAGTGGGGAAACATGCTCGCATAACTCACCCAGATATACAGGCTAATTGGATTTTACCTTCAAATCAGCAGTTGTAGGGCCTTTGTGCTTTTATGAGACTGGCTACAGGGTAAAGGGAAAATGGGCTGTTTTGAAGTGACAAAACTTCAACCCTGGCTTTCAGCTGGGACACTTTCTGAGGTCTGAGTATGCTGCGCTGCTCATGTAGAGTCTGGCATGAGTCTATAAATTGATCTAGGATTTCTTCCACAGTTAGCAATGGTGACTCATAAGGGGCTGACGTATGGAGGGTGGTGAAGTAATTGGTGTGGAGAGGTAATTTCCCTCATGTACCAGGGGTGCCCTTGGAGCTGCGTGGTGGCCTCTACAGAGAGACGAAGCTCAGGGGAGAGGGTGGTGCCATTTAGGTGCATGGTAACTTATGAGAAGTTGCTGTTATTATGCAACTCCTCTCTGGGGAGGAGCATCCCCCTCTGAATGGAGAAATAAGTACTCGACAATGATAACATCCGCCACAGTCCTCCCAAGGTGACATGATGAAATCTGAACCATTGCAGGCAGAAAGCCAGGGAAATGAATTTTATAGTTTATCGATTAAGCTCATGGAAGAGTGCTTGGATATCCACTGTGTAATCAGATTATTTAACAGTAGATGACCCCTGCCACCACCCCCGCTGAGCTGCATGGTTGCCTTTGAAGTTCAAATAACAGAGAACAACAAAGCAGACCTGACTCATTCCTTCCCACACGCAGGTCATCCTCTGTTAAGGAGAATAAGACATTTCCTAGCCAGATCAAATTAGAACGAGTGAGCTTCGTCCACCTCCCATGTCTGTTGCAACACTTTACTTCTGCTCCCTTCTTTCTTCACTCTGCCTCCCTGCTGGGTTTCATCATGCACAGTGTGTCACAAGGCATCAGTGCTATAGTGATTATGCCAGAGAACTTCAAGAGGTGATTTGAAGCTGCTACAGTGATTGTAGTAATGTGAGTAGACTCATTTGAAATAAACAAATCAATGGGTTAAGAGCATCAATTTTTTTCACATAGCATGAAAGCTGCATGTTAATTGACAAAGTTAGAGTCAATCTAAAAACGGCAACAGCATAATGGTAATGTGCATATGGGTGCTATATGTTTGTATAGGGTGTTCTTTAAAACAGCTTATAATGGCCGTTCATTTAATTTTGGAAAGCGCTATGAGCCCTTCACTGATCTAGCCCACTTGTTCCCTCATCACTAATAATTCCCCACTCCACATTAGTGCTCTGGTGACAAAACATGCACACACACACACACACATACACAGAGAGAGACACATAGTTTGTGTTTGATGTGAGGGAGGTGACAGACAGTTGAGCCCAGGCACCCGAGAGCAGAGTAGAGTGGCTCTCCAGCAGGGACGCTGACGTTCACACTTAAATGCTTTAATAGGACTAAAGTAGACAAAGGCCGCCAGTGACGCAGTAGGAGCTATAATGGGCTTGCCACATTGCAGGTTTACTGGACCCTGCCTATTGGACAGCTATTTCCAATCCCACAATCCCTCATCAGCCTCAGGAAGCTAGTTATAAATAAAAAGTGTAGGTTAATCTCCGCTAACATGTCCCAGTGAAACGTTTCTGTTTTGTTTTTCTGACATGCACCAGGGCAGGTTGACCTGAACTTCTTTTCAAAAAGATACTGGGACTTAAACATGTGTGTCTGCTCCCTGTAATAGAGTAGAGTAATGTGCTTGTGTTTTCTACATTTGTAGAACAACTGAAGCATAAATCTGTGTGTACGTTTTGTCGTTTCTATAAAAAAATGAAGTAAATCAAAAAATAACACTAAGCCAGACATGATCTTTAGTCATCCTAATGGCAAAAATATTAAATATAGTATTTTGTTGTGTAGTAGTGGAAAACACACACGAACATTGCACAGGGGCCTTTTAATTTTAGGATTTGATGAAGAAATAGAATATAATAAAATAGGACTTTAAAATAGAAATCCCTTTGTCATAATAATTGTCATTCACGTGACAGCTTTACTTCCTCTCTTGATTAATTATGCTTTAGCCTATGACTAAGGCCAGCCTACGGGGTCAGAGCTTGCCCGGTGTGACGGATACTGTGACAGATGGAGCTCTGGGTCTTTAGCCATCCTTACCTTGAACTTGAAGGCTTGTTATCGCTCACATATCCGACATAAATTCTACCATAGTCTGGAGTTTACTTAATCTGTAAGGTATCACTCGCGCTATAAACATTCACTCAATCATTCGTTGATTGTTTTATGCTGTTGGTATTTTTTTTGTAGAAGCAATTTTCCTTACTATTGTACAGATTATATGAAGATGTGTTTTCCATTATATGTTTTCTATAAAAAATAACCTCCCCAAAAACTGTAAACACTGTTGCTGATGGCTCTGTGTATAAATAATCAAATCAGCCAACATGCTCAAACATTAGCCCCAGAGTTGTGTTTTGTGTCTGGGCTAAGCCTGCAAGCTGTGCATTTCCTTCTTGGCTTCTTGGTTTGTGCTTTGATAAAAAGGATTGAGGGGTTAAATGTTTGTCCAGCTGAAACAACACAGTAAAACTCCTTCTCTGTGTCTCTGTAGCCCAGTCGTCAGAGCTCGGGACCTAAAAATAGCCATGCTGGCTCCACGCCCCTGGCTGGGGGACAGGTCAAATTATGAAGGAAGATGAAAAATTTAAAGGCACAGGCTGCTTGGCCACAAACCCAGCCCTGCATCAGTGGTCAGCTAAAACATGTGACTTGGCTTTTATGGGCTACAGTGGGAATATATAGATCTTTGTCTTGTAATATTAATGAAAAACATCCAAGTATATATAGCAGCTTAGTGCTTGAATTTAGAATTTAGGTTCTATTGATTGTAAATGGGGAGTGTAGTGTTTTGTTTGTTCTTAAATCCTCCATTAAACAGTATCAAGAGTGTTTCAAGGGAATGGGATTTGCAATCCTGGAAAAGTGCTCTTGACACAGTTTGAGAGGTTTATGTAATTACGATCATGCTGTTATGGCATCTTACAGTTGGCTTCCTTGGTTAGCTGAAAGCATGCTTCCTGAGTAGCATCACTGCCCTGAATACACACTGAACCCCACACATATACTGAGCTAATGCAGTGAGGTAACACTCCACATGTTAAATCATCTTAAATGAACACTCTTCTGTTCGTTTAAGATGTCTCGCTCGTCTTAACACGTCCTGTTGCGTTTTTGTCACACATGCAGATTACGCCTGAGAGCACCGGTGTTTGGTTGCATTTGTCGAAATACCCCATCGCAAAAAATTGTTAATACACCATTTCACTGGCTTTGTGATTCATAATAACAGGCAATCAGTTGCTTTGCAAAACGCCTGCTATCAAGTGCACATGTAAAGTTTCTTTCCCTCTCGCGGGTACATCAGAACAAAAATGCATCATTCCATCCATATACCTGAGAGGACAAAATGAAGACATAAATAGAGTGAGTGTGTGAGAGAGAGAGAGAGACAGGTTCAACAAATCAGAAAAGAGAGAATAGAGGATTCAAGCCTCCATCTGCAGAGAGGGAGTCAGGAGACATGCCTTCTGGCAGGAGCTGAAGAAGACAGCTGTGTTTGGTGTGGTATTTTTAAACGCATCAATGCTGCTCCAATCCCTGCGCCTCGCCTGACCTATTTTTAGCCAGGGCTGGCCATTGTTCTATTTCTGTCACCTGTGGGCCACGCAGTTGTTGATTCACATGCAAATGAAGCTTGCTCCCTCCCCAGCTTGCATTACTGCCTCTGCGCGGTGCTCAGTACACACTACACGGCTTTCCTAGCAACTCAGCTTTACATTTTCTCTCAGTCTCTGATCAGACACTTTGCTGAAGAGAGAGGAAGAAAAAAATCACAGAGAGTGAGAGAGAGAGAGGCAAATAGGAAAAGAAGCTGGATTCTTCTCCAAACACTGTGTTAGTGTTTGGAACAGACTAAAGCAGGGCACCCGGGAGAGTACCAGCCCTGCAGAGAGAGTGTATGCTGCTTGTGTTATTGCGCTTCAGTGAGAGTAGTTTCTCAGAGGAGGAGACAGAGGAAGGGAGAGAGTTGCCTGTTGTCGTGGTCTCTCCCCTGGAGTGGCTGAGGGTTGGCTCTTGGTGTCAGGAAACACAAGGCTTGCAATGAGACTTGAGTGCTGAGTGGAGTATGCTGCAGACGATTTACGAGGGCGAGTCAAGTTTCTCCATAACAGAAGGGCGCGTTGGACACCAGCAGTTCCCCAACCCGAGCAAGATGCACAACGTGAACAACTCAGGTGATCACACAGCCTGCCGTTTCCACTCCCCTTGAGGAATGCCTTATCCTTTTTTTTCCACCTTCTTTGCATCCCAATCTCTGTCTCCCCTCTGTCTTTAAATCTCTTCCTACTTCCCTGCTGTCTTACATCCACTGTGCCTCTCGTGCACACATTCGCTCTGTCCTCTCTCACTCTCCCGTACTCTCAACTCTTTGCGCTCGCCCGATCTCTCTCTTTCTGTGTGAAAAGAGAACTCAAAGCTTCTCAGCACAGCAGCGTGGTACGACCAGGCACTTCTTCCTGAATCGAGGTATTTAAGCTTGCGATAACATGCGCCGCTTTAAATATTGTGCTTCTCTATTTAGACGCAGAGGACGCTTTGAGTTAAAAAGTGCTCTGCTAAAATGAGAGAATGTGTGTTAACGCTGTTCCCATGCTCTGCTTGTCTGAAACGAGTCAGTGTGAACATGACAGGGATGCTGTGTTTTTCAAGCTTCCATGTCAGCATGCACTTTTCAGGGAACAGGAAGAACTGTGATAGAAATACTGAGGGGACATGTGAAAGGTTTCTCTCTCGACTGTTTCTATTTCTGACCTGAGAATTGAATTGAGTACATGACATCAGTATGAGTAAGCTCTATTCTCTGTATTGTCGAAAGATGAGTCACACCGTATTTGCATTGGGTTTTTGTTTTTTTTTTCCCTCAAAGCGGCTATTGATAAAATTCAAAACATGTTTGGAGAAATTAGTTTAGAGTTAAAAAAACTCCATTCTTGTTTGGATCGCTGGGAAGCATGAGTAATGGCAAAGTCATACCATTGCTTAATTTAATGTGCTATGACCACTAAGTTGTTACTACTTCTGAAATAAGCCCACAATGTGAGGAACAGGATGTTGAATAATTTTAGTTTCATGTACAGTAAGATTTTTTTAAGCATATCCAACAGAAAGAAAAAAAAAAACACCACCAAAAACCCAGAGTGAAATGTACATTTTAAAAATACCAAAAAGATTCAGGCAAGCAAACTGAAAACACGAAGAGGCAGTGGGGTAAACGTGAAAAGATTTAAAAATAAGTCCCGGGGATGACACAGAGATGACACATTCCACGTCTGTCAATAGAGCAGGTTATTTGACTACCAGGCTACAGGAGCAGAGCTTTCTTCCTTTGACTTTAGCGGCTTACGAGCCAAACAACAGCTATACAGAGCGCCTGAAATCGGGCTCCTTGCTTATTCTGTGGGTCAGCTATTCTTAGGTGAGTTATTTTCAGCTTATGGCATTAGCCTGCTAAGATTAGGCGTCTGTGCGTTATCATTCCATCTCAGCAAGGTCCTGATATAACTATGGTTTGGAACAGATATTTATAGAGGATTCTGTCATTTGTCTGTTTAATTTGTTCTTTCCACTTTACAGCAAATCAGTCCACAGTGAGTAACATTATTTGTCTAAGGAAGCTGCTCAGAGGTGTCTTTCCGTGAGTTTACTGCGTGTTGTGAAAGAGTTGTAGACATAGCAGGTACAGTGCCTTTAGACACGGGGAGAGCTCAATCATTGGCTGTTTAATTTTCATGACACTCTATCTGTGCGGATTCTTGCACTGACTGAATAGGTTTGTTGTGAACTGTTTTCTAAAGAAAACTGCTTGACCTTTTATATGATACTGTACTTGTCTGCCGTTTCAAGCAGATCGGCAAAGAAAGAGGGCTCCGTTGCATTTTTGTTTTGCTCAGTGACAGCACCATCAAAGTTGTGATTAAAACAGTCTTCAGATGGGCTCTTGACAAACAGGGAAAAAAAGTAATTAGTTTTCCCTGCATGTAAAATATTAATGGGGACCTTTCAGACAATAACAGTGGCCTACATTTCAAGTCCCCTTGTCCATATCCTTGATCTATTCATCTGTGTTTGAAGTGCTTACTGCAAAAGAGATGGTTCAAAATAATACAAAGAATTTTATTTTGTTTCACTGCATGAAAATGACTCATTATGAGAATGAACTGATTCTGCTTCTGAAATGTTGTAGAAGTGTTATAACAGTTTGATCATCAAAAATTCGAAATACATTGGACAAGATGCATATTTCTCACTGTTTATCTCGATATTCATGTTGTTTATGCTAATGGATGGTTAGAGGGTTTGCGGTTGTGCAGCGAGCTAAGGTAATTGACTCTTGCTGATTGATTTATTTGGAATTTAAGTGACTCTAGGATCAGCTGGCCGTGTTACAGAAGGACTTCCCAGTTGTTACTTGTCCTTTGCTGGGCTTTCTACATTGTGCCTGGATAACAGTTTCATATATATGTTGTTTTATAAGACGATTAGCTATGACGGTAGGACGGGAGACAACTGGACTCCTGGCTCCTCTCAGTGAGAGGCCTGTGGTGGCTCAGCTCAGTTCTCTTTGTTAGTAGATAGCCTGCAGACCGCAGCTCTGGCTCAGCTGCAAGGACGAGCCTGAGTCTTAAAAATAAAGACCTGTTTCCTGGTTTAGACATGCCAGCTGCTCAAAATAACAAGGCACTTAATGAGAGATCCAGCACCACATTGCAGTCCCAAGCATCAGCTTATTTTTGCCCTCAAACATCTTCTGTATCTGGTTCTATTTATACTGTCAGACAGGGAATTTAGATCAGCAACCCTCTCTGTTTCACACGAAACGTTCACAACATGCGCGGTTAAAGTGCAGTTCATAGTGTTTCGTTATTTTGATGCTCAAATGGGCAAATAACTAATAAAATGCAAATTATACATAACGGTCTAGGAGCAGTATCAGCAAAGTGAAGATGGTATCCTTCTTGTTGTGCACACTCCTGTGGTTCAGTGGAAAAACACAACCACAGCTGCACTTGTAGTGATGTTTCTGGCCTTGTACGGGTTTTAATTTCATCAAGCAAAAAAAGCAGTTATTGGGAAAACTGGTGGAAGTCGAGTTACATAACAGCAACAACCTCTAATGCTGCATTTATATGAATTTCATACTTTTTGTTTGCTGAAATTTTTTTACGCTAATTTATTGATCTTAACTTTTAGAATCAAAGTGCTAATATTTACAGAATATTAGCACTTGGTTATTTCATTACAGAATTGTAATGAAATAACTGAATGTGTTCTGAATAGACTCCATAGTACATGTTGCACGAGTGCTATTGTTATTTAAACACATCTCTGAAACTAGACTAAGCCCCAGATAAGCCCTAAATAAGCATTTATGTTAATACTTGTTAACTGGTTTACCAACAGACATTTTTGAACAGAAGTGAGTGAACAGAAGCTTTATGTGCCTTTTTTCTTCAGTCTCACACAGTCTCACCATATTAATAACTCCATCCTCATTTTAATAGTCAGTTTAGAAGCTCTCAAAAAATGCTAAAGCATTATTTTAGCCTGGAAGTCAAACAAAGCCTGCGTTATTGATTTATTGTGTTAATATTTTGCAGTGTGCATCTTCATATGTCTTTTGGTATCCTCATGTGTAATAGTAGTGTCACTGGTGATGTGTCTCTCTACGATGGGAAGTCTGCTAATGTGGCCTGAGGCAAAAAAAGATAACCATCCAACATCTCAAATTAAGGCCGTGATTGTCACCCTAACCGCCACCAAGGCTAATGAGAGGCAGATCGGTTATAGAAATAAACACTTTGGGGACACTGGCGGTGCGACGCTGCACTGGGAGTGTGGTCACAGGCCATGAGTCACCCAATCCCCCCTTGGCAGGCCCTCCACAGGGAGGAATTTGGGCACGGGGCAGGGTGCTTGTTGCTCCCTTGTGCTAAAAACAAATTTGGGACCTGTCATTCATAAATCTCATGTTTACCACCGCCTAGAGACACTTCTGTGCGCTTTGTACCAATCAAGACTCATCAAAATTATCCATGATCTCCAGTCAGACCACTGAACCAGAAGTGGAAGGCTCTTCCTTGTGAGTGATCATTTAGAAAAAGGACCTGAAAGTTACATAAATGTGACACTGCTCTTTTATTTTTGCCCATGTTAAATTGAGCAGGCGGCCTCACAACTGTGACAGCCTCTTGCACATTGTCTATATTAAGACCCTGCTCAGAAAAGCACTTATATTTAGACCTAGTTACTGGTGGTTCCGTATTTTTTTGATACAGAAACAGCACATTTCGGTTTGGGTAGTTTCGAGGTGCATTTTATTTAAATGCATCTATATAACTGTAAATTTACAATAGCGGAGACGATATCCAGGGCTGTTCACGGACGATAATATTGATGATGAGAATTGTTAGTTGCAAATTGTACTTTAAAAAGGTAGATGCTTCAGTGTGGTTGGAACAGTGCCACCCTTGCTTTAGGGCTTTACTTTTTTCCTTTAACATTGTCTTTCCATTCAGCTTTATTCTTGCCAACAGAAACCAGACAAGAATAGAACAGGCACATGAGGCTGTTAAGGTTTCCTCAAGGGCCATCGCATACAGTCCTGGTTATCAAAGGTGGCTTAAGCTTTCATGGTCCTCCTCTCTCCTTCCTCCCTCTCTCCCCCTTCCCATCATGTTAAACCACTGTCTGAGATTTTGTGATGGAGACTCAGCTTGACGTGCAGATCAAAGTGGAGGTCCTTAATGCCAGTCGCAGTAAGAGTACGGAATGAAATATGAGATTAATTAGGTATCACAGTGGTGAATTCTCTCAGGCAGCAGGTGTTTTTTGTTGCTATATTTAGGTCCATTATGAAAAAGTAGCACTAATGTTGTCTGACTCTCCGAACCCTTCGACGGTTCACAGGGTCACGGCTGCTCCTGGAACAGCGTCCGCTACAAAAGAGTCCTTTGTAAAGTGCTTACAAGCCATGATTAATATTCCCTGTCAGACGGGAAGGGTTTGTTCTACAGGTGCCTGTTCTCCGCGCCTGCCGAGCTGTTGCCCTCTTCTGTCTTTTGATTGGAGCTGTTTTTAGAACACAGAGAGGAAATATACAGCACGGGAGTCCCCTCAAGCTGCCTTCACTTTTTTGAAAATGTTTTAAGACAACTTATCACCTAACCAACGATTCTCTCCCAAATATGCGTGTGTGTATTTGTGTGTGTGAGAGTGTTTGTGTTGGTGGGTTTTGTAATGCTTTCTCTCTGTCTCTCGCTCGCTCTCTCTCTAGTGGGGACTCCTTTCTTATATAAGAGGCAAAAAGCTGATATAATAGTCAACATGTCACATTGCCAATGTAGGCAGAAGATGACATGCAGTGAGACTCGATCACTGCAGAATGGGGAGACATAATTACGTCGCCAGCGTTGCCATGGCAGCGGCAAGTTACGGTGGTGGATACTAGGGTGTGGGGTTTGTCACAGACCAGGATTGCGCCACTTGCTTTTATGTTTCTATTTATAATCATCACCGCCGCATACACATGGAATGGTGGCAATGAAAAACAGGCTACACGGCAAAACAAATGGACGCCAGTGAGCTTCACAGCATCAGTGAACGGGGTGGGGGTGGAGGGTGGGGGTTTCTGCTTCCTAACTGTTGGCTACTGGCTCTTTTTTTTAGCAGGTTTAAACCTTTTTTTTGTGGCATTTTAGTGTAAAAAGTATTATTGCGTAACAGAACCCAACGAAAGATTATTATTATATGAAGTGTCAGTTTTCGCTCAGCTTTCAAAGAACAGGTGGTGTGGTATTTGTTCTCTCAGATGTGACCCTCGAGAAGATTAAGGCAATGAATGCACTCAATAACTCTCCCCTCCAGCTCCACTGGAATTTTAAGTAGCTTTGAATATTTCTCTGGTTTAAAAATGGAAGCGGCATTATACAGTCTGGACAATGCGTATCTTCCCTTGAATGTCACACCATGATCAGCATGACTAACATGTCTACTTTTCTAGCGATTGGACATTTTTATTTTATTCACTGGCCAAATGTACACACGAATACCTTTTATAATACCTAAAGCTGGTTCAGAGATGTGATTCTTCAGAAAAAAAATGTTACTTAAACTGGATAGAGTAGTGTGGATTAAAGCAAAGGCAAAGCAATAAGGAAAATATTGTACAATCACTAAACATCCTCTATGGAGAAGAGAGATGAAGTAGCCCTGTCTCCTATGTTCTTAACCAGCAATCGATTTTCTCTGTGGAACAGGCTATATATAGAGCTTGGAGACCAAAGGGATGCCCTCTCACTTTGTATCTGGCAATTACTTATAATAGAGGCAGCTCTTACCAATGCGCACATTGCAGCATCTGCACTCGAGAACAGAAAAAGAGAGATCACAGAAGCATGGATCTGCAAACTTACAGATTCCCAATCTACTTCACCTTAAATTATTTATGTTAAAAAGGGATATCTGCCTGACAGAATCCCTTTATTTATTTATCAACTGGGAAGACAGGGCTTATATAAATACTCTACATAACTACTTAAATATTTTGTTCCAAATGTCCATATGCAGCTACTCCCAGTAGACTCTGCGCTGACGGATGTGATCCCGTGTTTGTTTATAGAAACTATTATAATTGCAGGTTTCTGAGGATCATGGGATAGAATTTGCTTTTCCTTTCCGAACCTTGTCTTTCTCTCCTCTTTAGTCTTCACTTTGCTTCTGTCATCTGTAACTTTTAAGATTCCTTATAGATTCCACAAAGCCTCCTCTGATTCCGACTTGAGTTGTTGAGGGTACAATTAGGACTGACAAATCTCTTTTTGCTCTGCCGTTTCTGTGCCACAGTGGATATTAAACCAGACGTGCCATTGGCTGTGGAGCCCTTGTCTCCTTTGGACCTCCGCACAGATCTGAGGATGCTGGGGCCAGGCTCGGACCCAGGACTGTGGGAGAGGCAGCTGCAGCAGGAGCTGCTCCTCATTCAGAAACAGCAGCAAATCCAGAAGCAGCTGCTAATCAGCGAGTTCCAGAAGCAGCATGAAAAGTTGACCCGTCAGCACCAGGCTCAGCTCCAGGAGCACCTCAAGGTTAGAACAGTTGTACGGAGACACAGCACAGCACAGCACAACACAACACAACACAACACAACACAAAACAACACAAAACAGCATGACATATAGCAGATCACTAGAAAACTGTATAACTAAGGCAAACATCAAAAAAAGTGCAAAAAAGGGGAAACAACTCAGCGCAGCAGGGCAAAGTGTTGAGCAATACATTAGCTCAGCATGACTTTAGTTTTTTACCGTCAAACACAAAGTTAGCCATCATTGCAAAATAGAAAGTGCAAAATTTAGCCAAAGCCACTGTGATTTATTTTAAAAAAGTGCTGTGTTCATGCTGATGTGATGCCTACATGCTTCCCAGCTTCAGCAGGAGCTCCAGGCCATGAAACAACAGCAGGAACTTGCAGAGAAGGAGCGCCGTTTGGAGCAGCAGCAGCAGCAGCAGAGCCAGCAGGAGAAGGAGCAGGAGAAGCATCGACGAGAACACCACATTTCCAGCCTGAGCCTCAGGGGCAAGGAACGCTCCAGAGAGAGTAAGAGCTCGACACCGTCACCGCTACCAATAGTTTTTTAATATATTTTTTAAAGGACACAGATGAAAGCAAGCATGGGGCCACACGTTTTAACCCATCAATCCTTTTTTTAACACATCACATTAGCTGAACGGCTGAAGCACAATATGCATACAACAGCTGGATAGGAAA
This sequence comes from Pundamilia nyererei, assembly GCF_000239375.1. Lineage (NCBI taxonomy): Eukaryota > Metazoa > Chordata > Actinopteri > Cichliformes > Cichlidae > Pundamilia > Pundamilia nyererei. The sequence goes on along the minus strand of NW_005187485.1, from coordinate 866,801 downwards.
GCTTTACTACAGTAAAGCTTGGTGTTACACTCGTTAAAATATTCCCTTTGGACCAAGAACCTCTTCTGTCGCCACTATTATAAAACTTTTATAAATGTGGAAAGCATCACCTTTGTAGGTATCATGAACCTAAATATTTATTGTAATAAACACTTTCACAAAATCTTTTCCAATATCTGCTGTTATAAGTAATAGATGTACTATACAAAACAATAAAGATAAGTTAATTTAAACACATTTTACCTCTTAATCTTAGTCAGGCCGATGCTTTGGATATTTCTGTGCTTAGGTTGGTGATAATCAGTTCTCAGTCATATTAGATGCGATACAAAAGATAAATAAATACAAAATCATGGAAAGTATAATTTTCAGACTGCACAGGTGAGCGTGACTAGAGGAGAAATTGCCCTCTGGCTATTGCTTTTCTCAGTATTTGCTCAAACTGTTGGATGACGTCTGGCAACAAGGTAAACCACGCAGCTCAAATGTGCTTTAAACATCAGATAAAACGAAACAATAAAACAATAAAGCAATGATGGCAGCGATACTTAACCAGCGAATGACATAAAGTTGGCAGGTGACATTTAAGTTTAGTGTTTAGGGGAAAATGTCTTTGAACAGCACAATGAAAATCGAGCCGGATATAGTATTTCATTTCTGTTTTTACCTTATACCTAATAATAGATGAGATTTATGACTTTGTCAGGGCAAAGTTGAAACTGTACCCTGCAACTGTAACCACCTGATTTGAAAGAACATCTCTGTGCAGGATCACTCTAGCAGGACTAATATAGTGCTCTTAGACCACTAGGGGGAGATCTTCCTACATTATTTTGTTGGAGAGTCTAGTAAATATATTCTAAAAGGATTATAGAGAAGAGGGCAGATCTGAATCTCAGTTTTATGGTGAATGTGATATAGAAACAGATATCTGAAAGCAACAAGCATGGAATTATATGTTGTTAATCATAGCCCTAGGTTAACCCCAATCCCCTCCGTTCCGTGTGTTGGTCTCACAGGTGCAGTGGCTAGTACGGAAGTGAAGCAGAAACTCCAAGAGTTTCTGTTGAGCAAATCAGCTAAAGACTCTTCTAGCAATGGAGCTAATCATTCTTTCATTCAGCACCCAAAACTCTGGTATACGTAAGTGCTTTCCACTGATTTAGAGCCCGATAAAATGCCATGTTTGGGTCACACAGAAACATATATTACAGCTATTTGATTTATTCTTGTATTAACAGGTCCTCTCACCACACATCACTGGACCAAAGCTCTCCACCTCTGGGCGGCACATCGCCCACTTGCCAGTATACTCTGCCGTCGCCCGTAGAGAGCAAGGACGACTTCCCCTTGAGGAAGACAGGTTTGCTAATTTGCAAATGCAGACACCACTGAAATAAAAATGCAAATACATATGAATACTGTACATACATAAATATACAGCCATCTAATTTAACTATTTCAGTGTGCTTTCTTCTGCTAGTCATTTTATTACTTTCTAAAGATTAGGCTCATTGCGCCCACCCCCGTGTTTCCTCTAGGGCTCAACACAAAACATGCGAAAGTTAACTTGTTTTTTTCTTTTTTTGTCTTCTTGATTCTTTTTTTGGATCATTTTAAAACCTGATAGACAGACACGGGCACTGCAATTTTCACATGTTTTTCTTTCACAAGCATAGATCTGCTGTTTTTTTGTGCTAATATTAGCTTGCCAATATTAGCTTAACAAGGCCCACATTTTTCCCTATGTTATAATAATAAACCCAGTTCAAAGGCCTCTCTGAAGCTGATTAGCGGTAAATGAAAGAATTATGGCAGAATAATTTCTCCTGACTTACGGGCTTTAAAAACTATTTAAAAAAAACACAGGTTGTCACTAAAAAGCAGCTCAGGTTTGTTGGTTTAAAGTTTGAGGAGTTCCTGCAGCTCTTGGTTTGCAAAAGCATAAAAGCTTGCCAGGTTAAAAGCTTCATAATTTGGCAATGAGGTTATCAAATTATATTGTCTTCTTTTCCCTTCTGTGTCTCTTTTAATTACACTGGAAAACAGTTCTACTTGTTGAGTTATTTAACTACAGGCCTGTCGTGTTGTGCGTGTACACAATTTGGAGATCAGGAAGAAGAATTATACCTTATAAAATAAAGCCAGTTCATGTCAAGAGCAAATATTAGAAAGGTAAATGAAAGCTGTGTGAAATTTTAGTTATATTGCATCTTGATCTCTGATGTGCGTTACTGTTTTGTGAAGTGGAGGAGGAATATCTCCTCTAAATATCTATTTACACTTTTGAGACGTACCTTTAGACAAAGACACGATGTAAGGGGTGCAACAAGTGGAAAATCATTTATCTAACACAACAGAGAGACTGTTTATGGCATTGTTTGCATTTCAGTGCGAGTACAGAAAGGCCCATTTAAACAAATAAAAGGGGGAAGGATAACAGTTCGTTCTCCCCGCTTCTCAGACACATTCGTGCATCCATTTATGGCTCAGTCGCTTGCACTGATAAATCTACTTCTAACCCTCTAACCCTTTGGATTCCTGGATCTATATGTGGTCATTTCCTGCTCAGGCCTTCCTCCCCCACTTCCTGCCTGTCTTCATTAAAGCCCTCTGAGAGCTTGGCACGCGAGGGGGATGCACAAAGGTAGTGTTGTTCCCCGAACCACCGGCTGTCACTGATAGCTGATTGGCAGGTGTTGCCGTCTTAGAACTGGCACTGGCAGGATGAACCTCGACAGGACTGTTTGTTTAAGCAAAGATAGCTCTCTCAAAACAAAGTGGAGAAGACTCGAGTGCGCCGCGTTAGACTCCCCGCTGCTTCAGTCGGACGGGCGACTCAGCATCCTCTTTTACTCTTTGGCTCTGAGGTTAACGATGAGGTTTGCGATGCATGTGCAGCGTTTATTTCACAAGCTCATAACTTGGTGATCAGTAGCTGTCTTTTCTCATATTCAAGTGAGCTTTTTGCATTTAATTCCTCACCCTTAAAAAAGGGAACCAAGTGCTTACCCTAAACAAATGTTGTGTTTTTTAGGAAAACCTTGAAACCAACTGAAATTTAGTAAATGAGTAACAGTGAACGAGTGCAAACCTGTTAGATTATTAGTCTCTAATTATGACCTCTGCTATTAGGTGCCCTGATAATAGTTGGTAAATCTTGCCTAAAAGTAAACAATAGTGTTAGTGTCATTGTCGCTATTTTACTCACTCAAGTAGTTTAAAGAATTTTACATGATTAACTTGTTTACTCGGTATATATCCTCTTTGTTTCAATTCCTGGTACTGCAACAGGCCGAGGGCACGCGATAGTCTGTGGCAAGAATAGTTGCAGCTTAGCAGTAAGAAGTGCAACACCCTCCCTAGTCTTGACCCAGTTACTAAATGTGTGCATTCAGCAGGTGCAGGAAAGATTTTCAAAAATAATCCTGCAAAGGTAAAACTGTAAAAAGCCCCAAGTAAAACAAAGTGAGGTTTGTGTGGAGCCTCTCTGTGCTAAGAATATAATCGGATTTTTGTATCTGAAAGATTTATTAAAAGAAATTAAGGTGCTGATCCTAAAAGATTGAACGTCTAAGGTGAAAAGGAATGCACCTTTGGCCAAAAAAAATGTTTCTGAAATAATGAGCACTATTACTTTTTTTTTCTGTTCAGCATTAATTAAAACAAGGATGCCCAAACCAATGCATAGCTGGCCTCCTTATGTAGAGAACACACACCTTAGCTTTCCACTCAGCCATCTGTCCAGGTCCAATCTCTAATGGGTACAAGTGCTCACAGTGACAGCGGAGCTAAAGTTCTGATTAAGTGGCGATAACGTAAGGAGATTGATTTACGACCGCACAGTAATGTTGTCATCAACTGAGACGTCGGAACAGAAGTGACCCAGGTGCTCAGAGTTTATGCTTTTCCGCCGCCATCATTACCTCCTGTTGCACTGCGTATCCGGGCTTTTTTTTTCCATAGAGACCAGTGAGAAAGTGTTTGTTCACAAGCTGCTGTCTGGCGTTCCCGTGGCGACCAATTGGGATGCGTAGCTTGGTGGCAGCAGCGTGTAAAAATAGAAAGCAATCAAGGCAGCAGGGCGTGAAGCAAATTCATAAGACTCCCAACAGCGTTTTCTCTCCATTTATCTCTCCTGCCTCCTTTCTTCCTCCCTCGCTCTCTTTCATTCTACCTCACACCCACAGGATTAGAGGTCTGTGCCACGTATTAGGGAAGAGGGTTTTGCTGCTTTTGACAAAAGCCAGAAATAGCAGCATTTGGCCCACTCTCCTAGCTTTGCCCCCATCACTTCTCCCTCTCCTCCTCCCTACAGTGTTCCCTATGTAAAGTATATCTGTATATTGTACATGTCGGAAGGCCTGTTTAATTATTGATCCGCTAAATAATTGAAACAGGTTGGCTATTGTGTAACAGAGGGTTTACATAACTTTAGCACAGCTTTGTGCTCTGGCTTTCAGTCAAAAAATCAGCTTATCCATTCTGCTTATTTATTTATGTGTGAAGGTAGCTGCAGTTTTTCATTCCTAAAAGGTTGACGGGAAGTCTTTGCAAGACATAACTAACAGAGTCACGGTTCAGTGGTCGTAAAAGTGTTGCATCCATATAAGCGATGGTTACATGATTCAAAATGAATTCCTTTCTATGATTCATCCTCTGGTCCTTGTTTATCTCTTTCTTCGTCAAATGCGTCAAAGATATAGTTCTTCCAACAACCTTAATGATCATGTCATCAGTACTTATTTAAAGGGTCTATTTGTTTTTTGCTTCCCATTCTTAACATTTACCTCCAGTCTGTTTATCTATAGGCATTGATTTGCATGGCAAAAATTCATTCTCAGTTGCCAATTTTTGTCAAAAATTTGTAGAAAAAGTCATCTCGGGTATCTTACAAAAGTTTGGTGATTATATTGAAGCATTATTAGAATAGCAGTCTTGGACCAGACCATTCCTGCTGAGTAAATTTGACCCACTTAAAAAGTGTTCAAATAAAATAAAATGAGCCAAAACGTCAACATTTGATCAACATATTTAATCCATAATAAAGAAAAATGGGAAAGTCTGAAAGCATTGTCTGTCATGAAGGATACTGGTGGTCAGCGCCGAGGGGGAAGTGCATTAATAATAAGTCTGGATCACTTGAGGCCAGGCTGTGTGTGAGTGAGGCTTTTTGGTAATGTGCTCTGATTGTGTATTTGGGTATCTCTGGTTCGCATTAGGAAGAGGAGAGTGTGGGGAGAGCCTCAAACATCTGCCATGTTTTTGTGTTAGTTTAACTGTTGCTACTGTATCAGACTGTGGTCACCAGGGCGGCAGGTAGCGGACTATTTCACTTAGAGCCTGTGTGTTGCTCAACCTAATTTAGTCCAGATGAGGTGGAAATGGGCCCAATCCTGACTCATTTAATTTATCTGAAACCTGCTTGGAAATTCTACGAAACTGAAGTTGTAACATGTCAGGGCATGACAACAATGCTTTTTTTTTGGACATATTTATATTTCGTTTTAAGTTAGTCTTGTTATTTATTCTTTCATTGATACATTCCATTACTGAGGCTGTATAAACACATCCTGTTTGAATACACTCACATGATAGCATAACTTATCTCCATACGATCCAGACTTACTGAAAAATGTCTTTTATTTTTAGCCTCCGAGCCCAACCTAAAGGTACGATCCAGACTGAAGCAGAAGGTGGCGGAGAGGAGAAGCAGCCCCATGCTAAAGAGGAGAGATGGAAACATCATGACTCCTTACAAAAAGAGGGCTTTGGAGCTAATGGGTGTGTAACATAACCGACTACGTGTTGAATTCCTTTTTTTCTGTTACGTGTGCAGACAATCTTCAATAGCTTATTATCACTTCTTAAAATATTATCTAGAAGCAACACAAGCATATGTTGTAGTATTATAATTACATGATGGCTATTGCACTTTGATGTAAAAAAAAAATACCATTGTAATCAGGCAGCTGTGACCATACGCATTAAGCTGTCGTGAGGCTTACAGCTGTTTTGCTAAGCCTCAGTGCATGTGTGTTGTGTGCAGAGTGTGAGCACGCATACTGCGTCTAACTCCTTGATGTTTTTGTAGATTCTACGCCCACTAACAGTGCCCCTGGCTCTGGCCCCAGCTCTCCCATAGGGGCTTCAAGTGCCTTGGGGGCTGAAAATGGACCCTCCTCTCTGCCTACTACCACAAAAACGGAGGTATGTTTATAAATCATACGCACTGCAACTGTTGTGCCAAAAAAATAAAGCAGCAGGGTCTAAATTCTTAAGCGTTTCTGCAGGCATATCATTTGAATAGCAAAAAATAATCATTTAAAGTCAGGGCACTAAACGGCTCTCTGCCCTTCTGCTTGCAGCTATAAAAACAGCCAGTTGTCCCTCCGTCTGTTACACTTCAGTGAAAATGGCTCCCTACACTGACATTAAATGGGCACAGCTCGACCCACATGCTGATTGCCCATGTTTTCTTCTATAAAGATGGCACTATGTAGGAAAATAAATTTAGCCCGTCTTAAAATGCTAAGTGTAAAAGCAGCAAAGTGTACATCTTTTTTCTATCAAACATTTTTTTTTCTTACCAGATGTACTTTAGAATTCATTTTATGCTTTGCAAAGTAAGAAAATCTGTAGTTTGACTGCAAGGCTGCTGTTGGCTTGTCGTTGTGTTCCTGTCACCGGCCTGGCTGCATTCCTATACTGATTTGTTCTGAGGCGTTTCCCAATAGATTCATGGCTGAGTTACTGACCAGAGCTCCCCTCAGATTGAGTTCACAAAGCAGGCCATTATAAAGTGTGGCAGATATGACACATCTCTGAACAATCTTAACAGAGCAGCTGTGTTTTGCTTAACCATCACTGTTTACTCTCCCTGGGACCTCCAGTGACACAGAGAAGGGAGAGACGCCCTGACATCGGGCTGAAGGTTGGGGCTTAGGGAGACAGTCAAACTGTGGATTTTAATTGATATCCCAGGCACTGGTAGCCAAAGACACCCAGATGCTAACAACATAAACACACAGGACTGCTATTGTATCGGCCCTAGCCGGGGCTCTCATGCGAGACACCGGTGGACTGCGGGGCTGCTCATGGACCTCATGCCTGTTGCAAAAGCAAGGCGTGTTTGTGCACCGTTACATTAGGTATCCTTTTTCAGAGGGAACAGGTCCCTCGGGTCAAATACGGGCCGGATATCCACATACAGGTCACTGAGTACTGGTAGGGGTTGGAAGGATAAACATGGCTGTTCCAAAACCACATGCTGGTCCACTGCTCAGCTGGGTACAGGAAGTATGCCCCATTGCTGATGTTCTCAGAGAGAGTAGCTTGAGGGTGGGGACTGGGGAGTAGGAACAGGCAGAGGGCTGGCTAGGGACTGAGGAGCTGAGGATAAAACGGTAGATTTAGAGGTTTGCATTGCTTTATAATAGCATACCATCCTCAGTGGTGCCATTATTTTCCTAAACGCCAAACATTAAAACTCATACCTCTTTGTTTGCAGTGAGGAGGGCTGTTATTTATCATAGGTCATTATGGTCATGGCTGTGCTCATGTTGGCTTGTGAAACTGTGCTCAGCTGGATTCCTAAATCTGCAACCTCCTGTTAAATTTTGTCTCTTTCTCTCTTTTGCTTTATTCCACATGTTTGATGTAGAGATGGCCTTCCCAGCCAAGACTGTTCCGACCAGAGGGCTCTGTCCCCATGCTGAGCTTATACACATCTCCCTCTTTACCCAACATCTCCTTGGGGCTTTCTACTGCATCCTCGCCAATTAGTGTGAGTACCACTTTTGCACACTTACTCGTACAAGAAATCTTTCTGCATACACCAGTGTAGCCATTTAGTCAGCGTCAACGTTTCAACTCGCTCTGTAGGTTGTAAAACCTGCCATCAGTGACTGTCTGGGTGCACAGGTCACTGACCTGCGGCCCCAAATGATTTTATCGACCTTAGATAAATATTGTTCTGGGTCAGGCGTGCTCTTATCCTCCCCTGTTACCTCATTTATCACAGCTTTTAAAAAAGTCTAAGTCCACTCAAGTGCAGCTCCTGATAGCACAACACGTGATATATCATCTTTTAGTTCTCTGGCACATTCCACAGCGTTCTGTGCATCAGCTTCTTCTAACCATCAATGGTCCGATTTCACTCTTAGCTTTACTCATATATGCAACAAGAGCAATTTTCATTCATAAAAAAAGCTATTATTGAAGTAGACATGTTAAAGAAATGGTCTTAATAATAACATATACTTCATTGATCCCCGTGGGGAAATTACTCTCTCTGCATTTGACCCATTCACTCAGTGAAGCAGTGGGCAGCCAATAAGCAGGCGCACCAGGGAGCAGTGTGTAGGGACGGTACCTTGCTCAGAGGTACCTCAGGGGAGCCGTTCAGTGGATTAGAACCCCCAACCTTCCGACCACTAACTCACAGTTTTAGAGATTCACTTCTGTTTCCCTAAGATTTACAACTTTTAATCTTTACTCTTCTATCAGGCTGCTATGGGGTTGAAAGACAGATCAACAGAAATCAAGCACGGGCTGCCTGGGCACCTGCTGGGCCCTGTGCCCCTTCAGACAGGCCTGGAGTCTAAGGTGAGCCCCAGCCACCAGGCTCTCCTCCAACACCTCCTCCAGAAGGAGCAAATGAGGCAGCAGAAGATACTCTCCTCTGGTAAGATTGTGCCAAGTATATTATTTTATACATTGTACAACTTTATTACGTCATTTATATGTCATGAATTTGGGAGAAACTTAATAAGAGATTTTGTTTTTCTTTTGACAAGGCCAAGGCTCCATGTCATCACACTCTCAGTCCCCCCTGGCCATGAAGGATCGTCCCTCCAGCACTCGGCCAAAACTACCAAAACACCGGCCCTTGAACAGAACCCAGTCAGCACCGCTGCCTCAGAACACACTGGCTCAACTTGTCATCCAGCAGCAACACCAGCACTTCCTGGAGAAACAGAAACAATACCAGCAGCAGGTCCATATAAATAAGGTACAGTACTAGTCATCAATATTAATGCGCACGGGAGGATTTTGACTTTCAAATATCTTTTCACAGCATTTTGTATTCCTGTTTGGGCCTCACAGGGTCTTGTTTTACTGCAGGGAGTCTGATTTAATCATTTCGAGCACACAAATGCTCCTCTATTTTTAGCCTTTTGTAAAAGCATCCGTGGCCGCTCAAGTTTACTGACCTGGGCCGTTGCCTGTTCTTCCCTGAAGTCCTTGTGTTATTTCTGCAAGGCCAGGACCTTTTGCCTGACTTCAAATGGGGAAGAAATCCTTCCCCTGCACTAATTTTGTTATCATAACTTAAGGCATCAGTGCTGTTCACATGCTAACTCTGTGAAATTCAATTCAGCTTAGATCAAATGAAGAAAAAAAAAAGTGCCCAGAATGCATTTTGTTCCTTTGTGGCAATATTTGTGTTTCTGCGAGCTGGCCGAGGCGACCTCCCAATACACTGAGTCTAATTATGCTGCTGAGGGACGTGTGCGAGGTGGCAGACACTGTGAAAGGCTGCATTGTGTGAGCTCTCATACTGATGTGTCCCAACACTCAGCCCTGCTAGAGCCATGGGAACCATAGAACAGCTTAAACCTTGAAATAATAAAAAGCACAAAGCTCCACAAGCTGGATTTTGGTGGTGCAGTACAGACGCACAACTTTAACAGTTTTTGTAACAAAACATGTGCCTGAAAGTCAAAAATTTGTTTTAAAATCATATTATCATCTTATTAAGTATTCTGTGAATCTGATTCTATTGGGAGGTTTGGAAGAATAGGGACATATTGTGTAGAAAAATGTGAACAGGTTTGGCTCTGATCACTCAGGCCAATGAGATCGCAAATAAAGCCTCTTTAAGTGGAGGTTATAAATGGCCTCTAATCAGGGATGAGCCCTCAGTGTTTATTGAGAGGGATCTCTGAAACATTGCCCTAATTAATTTCCTAGCAGAGGCTTGTCTACAGCTGCTTTGAAACGTCCTTTAGTGCCAGCAACAGTAGGGGGCACTAATGGAAATTTAGAAGCGCTTAGGGATCTTAGGAAGGGGCATGAACTCTGATTACTAGTGCCAAGCTAAGGAGGCTAATTCCTGTAGCTGAAAGGGTATTTATATACAGATTCTGTAGGCTGTAATGTTATTTGTTACCAGCCATTTAGAGGGAAAGACTTTCCTGTCTGTTTCTGGAGCCCCCCTGTGGTCAAATAATCATATTATGGCACTGTTAGCTGCCATTGAGCAAAGCCCCAAGACACAAGTATGGAGAATTGTAGCTGTGATTGGTGAAAGAACATTTGTAATGGGAGTATGAAAAAGAAGAAGAAGTGCTATGCTAAATAAATGATCCAGGTTGAGAGTGTAATATGATGTGCTCACAGATGCCAGTAGAGAGGATGCTGCGGGGAGAATGTTGTCTTATGTTTTCTCTTCTCCCTGCAGCAGAACTGTGCAGAATATAAACTATTTTTTAAAGAATAAAACATGATTTGCAGTTGGCAAGACCTTTTTACGTGTTAGGCTTTATATTATAATGCAACTAAGTGACACTAATCCCCTTTAATGGTCCAGTCACTGCTACAGAATATTTATTTATGCACATAAAAGGCAGGAATAATGGCTAATCTACCCGCAACCCTCCTAAATGCATCAGTCAGAAACATTTCATTCATAGGTGGCCTTACCTTAAACAGATATTGGTGTTTGATTGCGCTTGTCAAAAGAAATACAGAATTTAGTTTTCTATTATTCCAAATAATGTACATGTCAGGGTCCTTTCCAGCTCTAAAGTGTTTCTTTTTTGATCCAATGTAAGAAAAACATATTTTTGTTGCAATACATGATGTAGAACCATGAAATACTTGAAAGACATTGTGTGTTTTATTTTAGTTTTTGTAGTTTTAAAATGGGGAATGACGTAGTTACAGGGACTGTGAAGTGTTTGCTTTATTTGATTACCAAATAATGACTGAGGTTTTTTTTTTTTGTTGCATGTCTTATTAATATTATGACTATAAATAGACTTATGAGGACAATACCTTTGTTTTTAAAAGCTGCAATTCTGGTTATAAAGCCAGAAACCTCAAGTTCGAGTTATTTTTGCTTTTCTCTCATTGAAGATTGATTTTTGGCGACCGTTGACTGTGGGATAGCACCGTTAATATTAAGGCAATATGTTTTGCAGCTGTTGTCCAAGTCCATTGAGCAGTTACGTCAGCCCAGCGCACACCTGCAGGAATCGGAGGAAGAGCAGGAGGAGCAGCACAGAGAGGAAGTAGAGGGCATGCAGGAGGACAGGCTGCCCCCTGGAGGTGTTATCCGGAAGCATACGCTCAGCAGTAGCAGCAGCGGCTCGAGCAGCGAGCTCCCAGACACTCACTACGGGGTCATCAAGGTCAAAGAGGAGCCAGCTGATAGTGAGGATGAGGCTCTGACCAATCAGAGCTTAGAGTCAGAGCAGAGCACCTATCTCCACCAGGTCAAAGGGAGACTGGTGATAAGAGCCATGATCTGAGAGGGGAAGAGGATGAGATCACACACTTGCAACATTCGCAAATAAAGAAGTCTTTAAAAAGATGCACATCTGCAGACAACACATGCACACATACATACGCACACACACGCACGTGCACACAGCAGCTATTGCACAGTAGGCCAGCTCTCCTTGTCATGACATATGACCCCTTTTCACTCAGCTGCAGCCTCACTCGTCCTACACTCTTAAAACTCTCCATTTGTGATTTTTTTGTGCAGTGATCTCTGTAAGATATGTACGTTTCACTTGTGTAAATATGAAAAAAAAAAAAAAATTTAGACCGTTGTTTTTAAGAGCTGCTTTGGTCTTTTTGAGTCTGCTCAGCCGGCAAAACGTTGTGTGTACATATCCTGTGGATTCGGCATCAAAATGATTTCTAGAGGGAAGTTTGAGCAGGTGTACAGCTTTAAAGAGCCACCTTTTGTTCCCATTGTGTATTTTTTTGTTGTTTTTCTTTTGTTGTTTTTTGGATAAAATATTTGAATTCTCTGCTATCCACTCCATCATCGTGTAAGTCAGTAAGTCCTCACAGTACATACCGCATTGTTCTCGAAAATCTGTGATGATGTTCCATGTTAAATGGTCTCAGACCTGAAATAATAAACATCTGTCTTAGAAAGAATGTACACTTAAATCCTAAGGAGGACGCTCCCTTGGGTTGGCTTTTGTGCTGGGAGTGATATTGCCACTGCTCACATTGCAATTTGAAGGATAAAGCACTGTAGCCCTTATTGGGTGTGCAGACACATCCCGAGTCTCCATGTCTCTTACTCTCTTAGCAGTACCAGAGCTGGGGTTCTGTGTTAAGCTGAGCTCTCCTCCCTCCGTCTCTCCTCTGGGTCCAAATCAAAGCTCGGCCCAGTTCCTGCCCAGCTTTCAGCAGAGGAGTCAGACAGAGAGAACGAGAGAGAGAGGGCCGGGCAGGAAATGCCTTCTAGAAGCCAGGAGTTGGAGTGATTCATGTGTGCAGGAATGTTGAGAGAGGAGGACCTAGGGTTGGAGGAGTCCAAGGGGCCAGGCTTAAGAATTGATTTACTGTCAAAGCGAATTACAAAGTGAGTGGGGATATGGTTAAGGGAGTCCTTTTTAAAGGGAATCGCTTCCTCTGTATTCCCCTGTGGCATGCTTACCTCAACATGCAGGTTTGATGTTACTTCAATAAAAAAAAAATTCAATTAAAAAAAAAACAAAATAAAAAAACTGGACGGGACCTCGCTTCTCCGTTATTTTTTGTGAACCCGTTTCCCCCGAAGTGCCCATTGCGACATGTATAGTCTGTCTTAAGGTGATCAATCAGTTGTATTGCATAGCTGTGAACCTTCCTGTTTCATTTATGCTGTCGGCTAAATGTTTTAAAAAAACAAAACAAAACAAAAAAACCATGAATAAAAACTAAAAGAGGTAGTGTAAGGTTCTGTGTTTGGATTCATGTGAAATCAAAACTGTCTGTCTTATTCTGTACATTCAGATTGTCCAGTTTTAATGTTTTTAGTGTAAGTAAACACAATCAGAACAATGTGAGTCTTGTTCTCTTGCTCCTTTGATTTGGTTGTAATGAGAACTCCTTTGCTGCCAGTGGGTGTGGAGGTGGGGAGGTGCGGGGGTCCTGTGGTCTGTTCATAGCAGTTTGCATTTCTTCTCTTTGTTGCCTTGCGTGATAAACCTTTCTTTTTTTTTAAAAAATAAAGTTAATTTACCTCTGACTTTTTTTGTATTTTTTCTGATTATAAAGTGAAAGTAGAAAACATCATAAAAAAAGCCCCCAAAGCATATCCACAAACACTTAAGGTTTTTAATCATTTTGAAATTAACATCACAAACAGGTTTCCTAAATCATTAGCCAAGCTTGCTTTTCCCACAGTCGTATTGCCCAGCCTTATATTGCAAGGAGATCTACTTTTTAAAGGGAGCTTAAGGGACTTTCAAAACATTTCTTTGATGTGAGCAAGCGAGGCTTCTTGTTGCGGTATTAGAACAGTCAAGATAAGGTGAGCTCAGAGCAGGTGATATATGACTTGCGTGAATACTTTTCAAACCAAGCTTAAGCAATTTCACAGCTGGCTTAGTTCATGGGCCTGACCTGATATGCTATACACGCAATGATGAGACCAGAAAACTTCAGTCACAGTCTAATGTTGCTCTCTGCAAAAATGCTACTCTGGGAACTTTCAAGTGACAGAAGCAGGAAGGCCTGTTTTTGGTGGTTTCATCTAAATAACAGATTTAAGAAAATGAATGATATAAAACAACAAATTTTACCCAACCTTTTCTTCTTCTTTTTTTTAAATGAAACTTTCATAAGAGCTCCTGGAGCATTTTCACAAAGGTGTAGAGTTACTTCAAATTAGGAAGCATTTGAGTTAAATTAGACACTGACTCTTTCTTAAGTAGATTCCATCTGTCTTGGGCTTCAGGCTCTCGTGATTTTAAATGAGCTGTTACAAAGGGAGAAAAAATAACGAAGCCCAAATCCATCTGCGCTGCCCCTCCCCAGCTGCAGACAGGGCCAGTTGTAAAAGCAAACAAGCATTTTTAAAGGTGTAAGGAAGTAAGAACGACAAAAGCCTACCTATTTTCTCTAAATGGAATAAACTCTGAGTTAGCCCTGTATTTTATCACCAACTGTGCTATTTCAGAAAAAAATATTTGGATTGAGTGTGCACATACATATAAGAATGTGCGATAGTGGTGGTAATGATGACTTTGTGGAGTCATAAATTTTAAGGCAGAAAAGCAACAGAAAAACACATTCTTAGCTCCCCAAAATCAGCCAAATCATGAAATACTGTTCAGAGGCACTTGAGTAAAAATGGCAGAGACTAAAAAGCACTCCAAACACTCAACTGTTGAGAACCCTCAAAAACCAGGGTTTATATACAAGGACTGCAAGCCATAACGGGAACGACATTAATCAGAGGGGGTTTTTTGCGCAGAAGTTTCCTTATTGAGAAAATAAACATGTCTCCTTACAAGTAAAACATATTGAAGTTAAAATGATTTCTGATTAACACCAAGAATACAAAGTGGACGCAACTAATGAATGAAATGAAAGGCTAGAAGAAAACCAAAAAACTCAGACCCATAAATAGAATTTGGATGGGTTAACCTGTGAAACTGTAAAACTCTGACTCATAGCTGAGAGAGCTACTGAACACATCAAGGCTGTCAGATAGATAGATAGATAGATAGATAGATAGATAGATAGATAGATAGATAGAGCTGGTATAATTGTGGTTTGATGTTTGACTGGCACAGTAGGGTTTTCAGTTAGAGGAGCCCATTTCAGAAGCCTGCTTTCTCCATTCCAGAAGGAGTTTTCATGTGCATTTGGGATCATTGTCCTGTTGGAATACCCAATCATCTAGCTGTTAAGTTGAACAAATTTTGTTGACTTTCGAGTTAAAAGACATTTTAGAACCTTTAGCACCACCTATTAAAAGATTTAAGTGAGTGTTTGTGTATATTTGAGCCAAATTTTGGTTTGATTGAAGAAAATCCATTCTTTGCACCCAGTTCTTGTTTTTTTAAAGTCATTAAAGATGTATGGAGTACAACCATTCCACCCTTAAATGTGCAATGCTATAATCTGACATATTTGATGTCTACTACTTTAACAGTGCAGAATTTGGATCTTAATAGCAGCAGAGATGTCGTGTTGAGCACTTCACAGTCTGCTTGGGGGAAAAAAGTGGTAAGCACCACAGGACAAAATGTCTACAACTTACGAATGACAAATCTTTGATATTTTCTGATTCATCTCTTAGTCTTCTGATTCATCACTTGCATAATGACCCTGATGTTCATCAAAAACCTGCCTTATCCAGAAAATAACCAGATATTTCTTATTGGTAACCATGTGTTCCCTCGCAGTGTCTCTGTACCTGCGGAGAACATTTATTGGGCATCTCTGGAATTTAAACTGTCTCCTGATTTTTTGAGGTGAGACTTTCAGACCCAATGACGTGGTGCAAAATGTAATGTTTTCATCATGTAAACCAGAAAGGTCAGTGTGTGAAATAAAACGACAGAGAGAGGCTGTGAAATAAGGGCACCTATAGCTGATATGTAACAGAGAGTGGGGGAGATTTGACTTCTATGACAATCCAGGAGCATTATAAAAAGGGTTATGAATATATAAGAATACTCCACAGTAATCAAAACTCACATAACAACCAGTGTTGCCCATAAACATGGCTATACTTCAGGATGTAAGTAATCTTGTTGAGGTGCTCAAAGTGATACTCACAGAGATGGACTTGCTAATCAGGAGTCAGCTTGAGGTTGAAAAACATATAATGGAATTATAAAGAATATAATGAACCCAGTGAATGTCTGCTTTAGCAGTACTGATGATGAAAAACATAAAGTAAAAATAACTGTCAGTATTTCAGGAGCCTGTTGAGAAATGACATGGCATCCCACTCATGCTCTCAAGTAACTGCTTTGTACTGCTGAAGATACAGTCAGATTTTCCTGCATTAAAGATTCAGGTTACCTCACATGCAAAGACTAATGACAAGAACTTTTAGAGGAAAACACTAATGGTAATAGAGTTAAACTGCTTCAGTAGTGACCCTAAATTCACCTGCCAGCCCTGGTCATTCTGACCCAGCAAAACCCAAAGTTTCCCAGTTAACACAGAACAGCTGTGGAAAACTTTTTGTGGCTTCATTCAATCAGGATTGAACAGATCCCGTGCATGGCTTTGCTCGGCTAGAGTAAGAAAGAGAAACATGCATTTGTGTTTTCTCCAGCCAGTCTTTCTAGACCCCTTTCATCAGGTCACAAATCTTAAAATGAAGTGCTTCAATAATCTGGGTCCACAGCAGGGTTTTTGTGAAAATCCAGTGATGTTGCTTGAAGATAAAAGGAATTAAAACAGGCTGATTTTGACCAAAAATTGTACTTTTTTTTAAATTCAATGAATAATTTTACTCTTAGTTGAAGTATGTAGGGATCAGCTAACTCACACTGACGCATACTTGGCATCATTATATGTGCCTTTAGGCTCCTTTGAGAGTCAAATGTCAGAGAACACACATCATTTATTTCTTTATGTATTTGTATCCTGTAATAAGACATTTAATAGGCTAGTTTCCCCCCATGTGTGGATTCATGTAGACGTGGCTACACTATTTAAAATACAACAAAACTGCAATGAAGGACTTGTTTGATGCTAACAAATTTATTCAGTTTAAACTGTGACCATTTTGCTTATGTTAGAGTTTGACATGACATTTGCCTCCTAAGTTGAGACAAATGAGGAAGTCATTTGTGGGACAAACTTGTAATTCTTTAAGCCTTGCCCACCAAAGTTGAGGATGAAAGGGAGCTAAAACAACACAAAGAGGGAAATTTCCAGCTTTCCTTTGTGCCTGTCAAGATTTGTGCAAGTCTGCCATGCAGTAGTGGTGTTTTCCTTTCCATGTGCTGCTAACCATGTTCGAGGTGTAGGGCAGCGCAGGTTGGCAGCAAATGAAGGGGCTGTTAAGTGCGCTGGTGTGAAAAACAAAGGACACAAAAAGTAAGATGTCAGATTTGTGCCCAGTACACTCTTTTACTGTTGGATCATCTGTGGTTTGTAATGTCTGTGAGGCCTTCATTTCTTTCTCTGGTGGCATGTACGCTGTCATTTAGCTTTCAGTTTAACATTAAACTGCAGTTCAGTGGAAAATAAAGCTTCATTTGTTCATTCTATCTTGATAAAATTGTGAGTTTTCCCATTAAATAAAAGTTTTCCAAAAACATCCCACAGAATTTCTTCTCCTGCCCACTGAGTTAAAGCACTGACGTCCCAACGCAGATAGCATTTATATTACTGCTAGTTGCTGTGACTGGTGTCATCCATACTGTTATCATAGCCTTTCAAGGATTAATATCCTTTTCAAGTTTAATGAGATAAGAGACCTGAGGGAGTTTTCCCCCTGCTGTGTTCAAAGACCATCCAGCTTTAGTAACTGCTTTATCTCAGCCACTGATTGACCTTTCTGATAGGTGATACTGAGGAACCACAGTGGCCAAAGGAAGTGGCCTCTCCACTGAGGGGATGGGGGGGGGGGGGGGACTGGCAAATCTGGGCTCTCCTGTCTTTTAGAATCCCATCAGTGGGGCTCGGTGTCCCCGGGATGCCGACTCTTCTCTTTGATTTCAGCGACCAGGCACTTTTACGTGCCTTCCTCCCTCACATTGTACAATCCAGAGACTGTGAAGCAAGCCTGCCGTTCTCCAGCTAGTTGGATGGGACGTGTTTGCAAGCGTTGCCTGAATGCACCGCCAGGCAAAATGACACCCCGAGGGCTTGTAAACTTGAGATTTCTTCTCTAAGCGTATGCCAAGAGACCCCTTTCAGTTTCAGCCCAGACCTTCTAATATATTGCTGTTTGTGGCTTGTGACCATGAAGCAATGGGATTTTCCTTATGATCCATACAGTATGGCAAGGACATATATTAACTAGAGACACAATCAGGAAAAAAATAACAATGAGCTGGGTGAAACATAACATGAAACGTCAGACTTCAAAAAAAGCTCTTGATTAATATAAATGTCAACTTCTAAATAACAATTATAGAATTAGTAAATAAATCATTCAGCAAATGAAGGGCATTACCAATCCTGTGGTTCATTTCTATACTTCACCATATTCCAAGGCCAAACAAGAGCTGCTCTGGCTAAAGATTTTTTTTTTCCAAGCAGGGTTTAAGGGCTCTCTCATTATCACTATATACTGAGAGAGTAAAATGAGGGCCCCAGAAAAGGTCCCGCGGGGCATCTGCGTGTGAGGGAGTTGATTGTCCTTCACGCTGCACACTATATCACAGACTAATCTCCAAGGGAAACATCTGTGCGTGAATCGAGGCACGTGTTGGTGCAACTGAGTAGAGCTTTGGAGAAAGTGGGAAAAGCAGGGCCCCAAGCTCCATTAATGTTGCTGCTGCCATGTTCGCTCATCTGTGCACTTTCCAAATAATGTCATCCCTCAAACACACTGAAAAGTACCTGGTATGTGCCGTGGATTTATAGGTGTGATGTGTTATACTTTCTAAAGATACAAATGGGTTATATATATATATTTTTTTCTTCTTTCTTTTACTAAATTTAAAAATAACATTTAAAACAAAAACAATGATGTAGTGGAAGCAATTAAAAGAAAAGTTCTCCTTCAAATGTTTATGAATGACAACACGTTGCCATACCCGTTGCCATAGCAGATTCCGTGCTCACAAAAATGAGCTATGGAAGTTAACACGGGATCCGACTTGCCTGTTTTCAGCCACATTTAAATGTCTTTCATCAGCGATAACCAATCCTCAAAGGCTACACGATGTGGGTGAAAACTGCAGAAACAGCAAGTTGAATGTAGTGTTTACAAAAAAACTGTACAAGTCTTTCAATCTTCTTTAGGTTGTTTATGACCTCATTGTTGTTTTAGCTTTAGAGTCTGTTACTGAAAGCATGGATTGATGCATGGCATTCATCTGGGTTCCGTTCTTCTCGAAGAAAAATCAAACTGAGGCCACCTTGTATTTAAATTATGCTTTTGTCTGGCACAAGTTGTTTGTCTTCGCTGTGTGAAACCACTGTGGTATCCTGGGGGACCATGAGCAGTTTGAAGTAAATGTTTCTGGACAATATATGAGCTCTAAAAAAGTTTTAGAAGTCGGCGTGCTCTTAACGTGCCCCAGAGAGTCGCTGTATACACATAATTCATAATGAGGAATGAAATACACATTTTCATCTTGTGTGACTGGTCTGGGTAGAAGCCAGACTGTGAAACAGCACTGTGACACATCCACGGTGCTACATCACAGTTTCAGCAGAACACCACAGCGTAGGGATGTTGTTGAGCGAACATAACACGCTCCTAATGCAATATAAGAACGTGTTATCCAACCAGACGGGAATCTGTGCCCACGCTGGTCGTCAGAGTCGTGACAGAGTATTTCTTTTTGACAAAGTGGGAAATTGCCTTTGACACGATGGGATCATGTGATTTAGATGCATAGGATGCCACAAATTATGGTACAGTAAAGTTAATGGCAGCTCGACTCATGTTTTGAAGCTCAGCTGGCACTGCCACCTCATATGGTCTGGTGTTAATCTGCCATGAACAAGCCTGCATTATGCCAGCAGTGTAGTAGAAGTGAGTGGGAAACAGGTGGCCTTGGCTTTCTCTCATTCCTGTTCTGAGGCAGGCTTCTGGACACGAAGTTGGACAGCTTGTAGTCTTTTAGGGAAATTGCTCCCAAGCCACTTTATTAGTAAGTGAAAATAAACCTCAAATATTATACAAGTGTTTACATATGTGCATTTGTGCAATTCATGAATTTTCATTTTCAGTCACTGGGATGAAAGGAGCTGTTTGACATTTTGGGGAATGAGTTTATTTGCTCTCTTGTTGTGCGTTCGATGAGAAAATTAAAACCTCATATATGTGTCTCTACAACTGTAGCAGAAATGTATAACCAATTAGTGCAGGCCCGTAATGAGCTAGAAGTTTCTACTGCTTTGATATAAAATAGCCATAAGCTCTGAATCCATCATGACAGCTTTCATGTTACATTTGACCAAACTAACAGCCGTGTGTAGAAATGGATGATTTTTTTTAGCCTTCCAGATCCATAAAAAGTTCTATTTGATTTAATTAGCTTGCTATATGTAGTGCACTGTTTAGTGGCTGTTTCCCCTCTGATTTTAGTGCGGATGTGTGTACATGCTGCTCAGAACCATAGACTGTATATAAAAGATGGACTGAGCCACTGTGGTATCATGCATTGGTTCTTGACTCCACATTTTAAAGCGTGTTTTTTTATTTATTACGTTATTTTCAGAGCAAGTAGTGACCAGTATGTTGCTGTTAAAGGAACTGCAATTGTTGTCACTTTATTTTCCAACCCTGGATTTTACTGCCGATTCAGAACCTTCACTTGTATATTAAAGTCCAGGCACTGATTTATGTAGTAATGGAGTTTTGAAGCATTACCTAAACTAACTTTGATTTAAATGGTCACCAGACAATGAAAAAAGCATGCACTGAATCATGGAACAATCTCATTAAGAAATAAACAAATAAAAATTGTAAAAAAGTTTTTTTAAAAAGTGAGAAAAAATATTGATGACTTGGTGACAAGTTTTCCCCAGAGGTTGGATACTTCTTTGATTTCTCTCTTGAATACTTCAGAATTTTCTGTGCTTATTGTGGGTTATTTTATTTTTTCAATGTGCACCTTTATTCCTTAAATGAAGGCGCACATTTAGAGGGCAGAACAAAAGGAAAAAACAGACAAACACATCCCTCAGTGCAACAGGCAGTTAGCTCAGCAAAGGGAATGTTAATTAAATCTGCGTAAATTAAATCTTTGCATTAAGCTTCATAATTAGCAGTTGGCATGTTCATTCCCAGGACAAATTTAGCAGTAACAGTTCTTCTGTAAGGAATTTTGTAATAAGTGCCTTTCCAAAAATAAGTATTTCTTTGGGTTAAGCAGGCTATGTTTCTTAAAGTTTGAAACCTTTATGCTCTTGTGGGAGAATGTAGCAGCATTTAGCGATTAAAACAAGCTAAACATCTATTGCACTGACTAAAAGATGCCCTATTACAATACATTTTCAACAGTTCTGTAAATAAAATAGTAAATAGTGTAAATAGCATGTGTAATGCATCAAAAGAGAATAGAAGTATTACAGTATATAAATTACGCCATATATGCATGAAAGAAAACGGGCTGTCTGCTTTGAACACCCATTGTATCTTCAAAAGACCTTGTTCACTGTTATCACTTAAATCTTGGCGGCAGCACAAAGTGTAATTTCATGGATTTGAAGAAATTGATAGCAGATTGTCTGCAAGTCTGTCTCTAGCATGAGAGGATATGTCATGGCACACTAAAATTGTCTGTTTTCTCTACAAAGTGGTAAAAGAAAACTCAGAAATCTCACTTCCTCCGTTATAATATTAAGATGATGGGCTGCTGTGTAGGATTTTAGGCATAAACATTTCTAATTATATGTTATTTACTTATAGATTAGCTGAAACCGATTGTGTTTAGTTAAAAACCTACATGAGAGAACTCTTCAGAAATAAAATAAAAAAAACAATAAATTTTTACAAAAACCAGCAGTCATACAATCATAACTTTTGCGCAGGTAGTACTTAGTATGTGCTGTAGCTCTGGTTTTTCACACTAATGGACACAGTCAGGTGTCAGTCAACAATTCCCAGACAGCCCAGGGAATCATGGCAACTCCAGTCCTCTGGTGCTGTGCTTGGATTAAGATGAGAGAGCATGGGGAGAAAGAAGGAGGTCTGCTTTCCATAAAGTTCTGGTATCCTGTGAGGCAGCTTCACTTCATAATCATAAATTGTCTAGATGGAAATTGGGGAGGGGGGTGTTCATCGAATCCCCACATAACAGGGAAGTTTCAAAATCAAAAGATGGCCTGGCATCTCTCATGACAGTTTAATATCAAACGACACACACAAAAAAAAAAATCAAAAGATTTTTTTTGAGACTTCAAGGTTTTTGTTTTTCTTTTATTTGAAGATTTGGTACAAGGGAAGGTAGCTACGGAGTGTTTGCATGTCCACAACATGTGTTTACAAAAAAACAACTTTTGGTGATGTTGGTGTACCATAAATGTCTTCTCTTTTCCTCACTCTCTCTTTTTCATGGGTATATGTATATATATATATATATATATATTTGGCCATCATCTGACAGACCCCGCTCCTTCATCTCTCTGCTGGATGCTTTTGAGGACTAAGGTCCCTGGCTTTTCCCTGGCTTGTGCTCTGGCCAGCTCCAGCCCATGCGTGTAATGCTGTTTGTAATGAGAAATCTAAACAGGGAACAGCACTGAGGCATGACAGGAATTTGTTTCCATTGGAAGGAGCTTCTTGACAGAAAAAAAAAGACAGAAGAAAGAAAAAAGTCAGAGGAGGCAGAGATGTGTCCAGAAGGAGCGCTCACTTGGACTAGAGCGGAAGACTAATGTTATTGTACATTGGCTGTCACTCTGCCAGCCCTCCCTCAACTATTGGTTCCTGGTGTCCTTACTAGGCCCCCTCCCCTGCCCTCTGTATGTTTTCTCAGGTGGACGGTGACACAGTTCTGAATGAGCCCCAGTCGTACCCCCGTCTGCATGCACGGCTGAAGACTGTGTCATCAGCTCAGAGTCCGGAGGGGCCTGCAGAGAAGCTGGAAGTTAAAGCTCCATGCAAAGTTCACTTTGGATGGGGGAAGCAGGAAGTTGAGGGGTAAACACTGAGAAAAAAACGAAATAGCAAAAAACTCAGGGAAAATGCAAAGGAAAGAGGAGAACAAGCTGCATTAAAATAAGGATAAGAGAAGATGACAGTCAGATGGTTAAAAAAAAAAAAAAGATCAGACCACCCATTTTGCAAATTAGAGAGTGGTGGTTGTAGGCCAGCCTGTAAAGACTGTCTTGGTTTATGGTCCACGGAGGATGTCTTGAAACAGCACTGTTTAGAGTTTATTTTATCATGCCACGCCGTCTCAGGCCCTCTGTCAGGAATCTCATTCTGCAAAGACTAATTACAGTGTAAACACTGCATTAAAGTCTGTAGGCCACTCCACTTCACTATTTACCTTTTCTTCCAAACAATCCTGACATCCCCCCACAGATTGATTTTGTCCATAGAAACCTCCTCTGCTGGTGTTTATTTGTTTTGAAACTGGCATGCAATTCATGCTGAAATGGATGGATACAGATTTCAGTGAGAACATGAATAACACGGCTCCGTTTGAAAGACAGCACGTTTGGTCCCACCTGCAAAATGCAACCTCAGTTCACTGAGCGTCTGAGGATAAGCAGGTTTTCTATGAAAAAGGAGGAGGACGTAATGATTTTCAAACTGCTTAAGGCTGAGTGAAGAGTGAAGCAACAAAGTGCAAGTTGAACAGCTTACACCTTACAAAAAAAAAAACAAAAAAAAACGACAACCAGGAAGCTGTGTTTCATTAGCACATGCATGGGTGCTGAGGAGTGGTCACTCAGTGTCAGTCACCTTCATGGCCAAGCCAGAGAGCATAATTATTACCACATGGGCCCAAAAGGGCCGGAAGAGAATGCTTTTAAGGCAGACTGAGAATTATGACCTCCCAGATCTTTTAGCATATAAAATAAACAAGGGAACTGCTACTGCAGGCAAGTTTGTGTGTGTGTGTATGTGTGCGTGTGTGTTGCTGTTTGTATCCTTTGTATTTTCACTTTGCAATAATTGTCAGCATACCTAATCATACTGCTGTCTGAATAGCGCTTTACACATGTTTGGTAAGATATATGCTCACATCTTCAGTATGTCTGTTGATGCAGAATTTATTTAGAACAGTGGTGGCGATCTGTTCCTTGAGAAAAATGGGTAAACACTGTAACATGTAAAAGTCCCGCATTCATACTTTTACACAAGAAAGAGAGCAGAAGTGTCATCATTACACAACAGCATGGCTCACAGTGTGATGGTGTAAATCTGCCAACAGCAGTTTAGATCGTGGAACTAGTTTTAGCTGCTATATTCACTCCTGTTTTTTTTTTATCTGCATCAATCCAGCATCAGCTCTTTATGCTTTTTTGCATTGTGCTGTATTGTGTAACTGTAAATGTATCTAATGAGAAGTAACATTAAATGGAACTACCCAAGTAAATTTAAGTACATGTATTTATTCCACCTCTGCCTGACCGTATGACAGAGTTAGAGAATAAGGTCTAAATGGAGGAGACTAGCATTCTTGCGTGTTGTGTGATTCTTACACTGACACCTGAGGAGTGTTGACATTCAGGCTGGGCCAGCGTAGCCGGCAGCTGCCTGGGAGGTGTAATAGGTTGTCTTACAAAGCACAGACAGGAAATGAACCCTGGTATCTCGCTTGAATCAGCTACATCTGGACTCAATTATTCATCCTCGTTGTTTTTGGCTGGTGATAAATGATTTAGTCACACCGCTGACACCATTTCTCGAGTACAAATATAACTGTTATATAGCGCACTGTACAAAAAGAAGAACAAAAAAGTGAAAAAGAAAAGCAATCTCGGCTCGTAAATTAGGAGAATACTGGAGTACTTCACCTGCAGCTGCACGATTAATGAAATTCTAAAAATCCAATTAGTATCTTGTTATTTATCAAAGATGATTCAGCCCAGGAAATACTTGTGTTGTTTCCAATGGTTTTGTGCCTTGATTTGTCTCCATATTGTGTTTTGACTGTTGTGATAAACTGTGCTCATGGACACTAAATCCACACGATGCCTTCTGTACTTTCAAAACTAAGCAAACACATTATTATCTTTATCTTGACACAGTGATCTGATGTTGAAGCTGATTTGAGTATTTTGCTGCACTTGCACGCAGGGTGGAGAAGAGCAAAAACATTCAAATTTCTTTCCAGTCCAAATCAAACACTGGCATTTCTGCTGTGACCACAGGAGAAAGTTTAATAGCTCCTTGGGGGTTATGAACTGTTGACAGTTAATAACTCATAAAATTTCCCCTTGAAGAGGATGCTAGATTCCATCTGCAGGGCACCCAGTACAAAGAACAGGAAAGTAAATATCTCGCAATTGAAGTGGACTGGAATTGCTCAGTGGCTGCTCACGGAGAGTCTCTAGAGCACGTCCCTCGAGGCTTCCTGATTTCTAGATGCAAGGAGGGAAAATGACCACATTACAGAGCAATTAAGTACCCGGCTTTTCTTTCACTTTTGGAGAACGTGGGGGCTTTGAGAAGCATTGGAGGCAACTGACCTTCGTGATTGCACCTTATTTTATTGTACTTGTCATCTATTTTCTTTGGCCCTTGGGATGTTTGCCATGGTAACAGCACACAGCGGGTTGGTTGAGCTGACCCATGCTGTCCTCTGCATTTCCCGGCTTGGCTGTGATGAAGGAAAGTCTCTGCCCATGATCCCTAACCCCTGATGAGGAAGGTTCTCAATTACAGCTCCGGGTTCTACGAGGGCCTCACATCCCTCTCTGCTCCTTTGCCACCCCCATCCCGCCCCCACCAAGGGCATCCTGTCCAAAAATAAGCTGCTATTTTCTAAGCCAAACTGTACAAGATTACCTAAATTTGTCAAAAAAAAGTGCAGGTCCCCAGAATCTGCGCCATGCCGGACATTTTCTGACTGAGGTCATAAGTTGTTTTATTTATTTTTTTTTAGAAACTTTGTAGTTTGGACTTAGAAAGTCAGCATGACTTGTGTTAAATTTAACCAAGTTTGCTTAGCTGATCGAGGATGAAAGAGCAAGCTTTAGTCTTTCCAAAGGTAAGCAAATGAAACCATCATGGTGTCTTTGTAAAATTCAATAATCAACCTGTGATAGTTTGCTTGTTTAGTCTTTATAAAACTGTAAGCATGACATAATGTTTTTCAACCGTCAAACTTTCACAAAAAATGATGAACTCTATGAACAGTTGATCCAGGATATTCAAAAACCACAGTGTGTCATTTTACAGAGATTGGCGTCTCATTTGGAGTAGTTTTAAGAACAAATATAGTCTATATAGATATAATATAACATAATAGAATAGAATAGAATAGCCTTTTTATTGTACATGTACAACGAAATTGTGGGTGCTTCACACCAGCTGTGCATTGAATAAAAAATCTAAATAGTAGGACAGCAAGAATAAATAACAGACAAGAGGAACACATACAAATCAGGAGGAAGGCACACAACAGAAAGGCACACACTAGAGGACAGGGCTGCAAAGTAATTAAAAGTAGTCCAATGGACTTGGTCTGAGTACAGAGTCCACGTGTGAGTGGTGTGATGTTGTGACCCATGCCATAAGTCATCTTAAGTATTCCATAAAAGGCACAATCTTTCCTAAACTTATGCAACGAGTTAAAAAAAGCAGTACAGATTTAAAAAACTGTAGCTGCTATAAACTGATTGTCACTTAATGATATAAACAATCATGCTGCATACATTGCTTTAAAACTGTGTAAAGTGTGTATTCATCCCCAACCATGTGTCCTAGAAATTTCATTTCATGGGTCTGTTTTATATTTTCAGGCAAATTGTTGTGGAGGGACCAGAATTATCAGTGCAGAGAGTGAAGCTGTAAGTTGATAGCTGGTGTGGATGGTGGGTGCTAGACACCTGAGCTTGACATTCAGTTCATAATCTAAAGTCACTGGATTTTTCTGTATCATAAAAATGACATATCTAGTCTACATTTTTTTTTGTTTAGGACAGAAAAGTCGTTTGGTGTACATATGGTTGTATTACATTTTGACAGAGCCAATGCACCTTTCTATATTTATATTGACTTTTTATGCTAAGCTAATTGTGTCCTGGCTTTAGATTTATATTAAACAGAGAGACGTGGAGGTGTAATCTAACTAATTGTGAGCTGATCATCAATTTTAACTGATTAAATTTGACTAACAGGATTTTATTTCTAGAGCAAACCATCAGTGACGAATACCACCATCACCATTGTATTTTACATGCTGCGTTGACAGGTGTGTGACACAGGCTTTAACAGGTTGACTGGATACTAGAGGAGCCAGGCTCCATGGTGATGATGAATAGCAGCTTTGCTGGAAAGTGAAGTGCAGGCAAACTAGTTCAGCTTCACCTGAGAGCAAAACTAACATTTTGGCTGACTCCTCTTAAAACTGAGGACACTTTTATCCCGAGCTAGAAACGTTGTGTATCTTGTGTCCTGTGGGGTTAAAAGAAGAAAATCTATTTACAAAAGCATGAAAATATTTTATCACTAGCAGCAGGGGCAGGAGTGTTTTAATGACCTGATCCACAGGCCTCTGGCTGGCTGCAGGCTTTCTCAAACTGCAAAGAGCCCACTGGTCTGCCTGCCAACCCTTGGGGCAGCATTGAGATGAAACAGATAAGATAATTGTCTCTAATGAAATCCAGATCTGTTGGTCTGTCTGGACCAGGACTAGCTGGGCCCTTTTTCTCCCATTTCTCCCTGTTCCATATAGATTTTGAATTTGAAGAGAGAATGTGGAAGTCAGGCCCTAATTCAAACCAGAGCTCATGTACCAGCCCGCGGAGCTTTGATACCGTTTGAAGTTCTGCAAGCGAACCCTGCTCCATCAGCCCGCTGGACTCTGTTGTCATGACAACCCTAATTATCTTTCTTTACGGGCTAGTTTTTACACAGGAAGGGAGCCATTATGTTCTTTGGGCATTTGCATCTCTCTGGGGCAAGTGTTAAAGGTCAGGGAAATGAACCAAAATAAGAATACAACTGAGAAAACTTGTGCGTGCGTGAGAAAAGGTGACTCACTGCAACACATCAGATACTTTGGCAGGCATTTCTTTTTGTTAAACATCTCTTGAATTACTCACTGAAACACATGGTTGCAAGGACAGTTGAAACTCCAGCTTTCTGCATTACATTTTCAAGGTTCAAGTGAATTAAGGCTTCATACTATGAGAAGTTGCGTTTTCTGAACGGCACACTAAAGCTGCATTTGTGCTTCTTCTCTTCTGTGCACCAAACATCAAAACTCGCTTCCTTTTAAACGCTACATTTCCTTTAGTTAATAAAACATAAGAGCACAGAACACACACACACAAAAAACAGCCATTCTCCTGCTTCAAAATCTCATTTTATTAATACTCTGATTTTTCTCCTAAAATAACAGGCGCCCGATCATGATACGTTATTCATTCTTATAATGTGATAATACACTTGTAATGCAAAAAAAACACAGCGCTGTTTTTCCTGATGGGTTTCCAGTTGTGTTCAGACGTTGTCCGTGGAAAAATAGTGTTCCACATATATTTCTTTGCTCTTGGATAACGTTCACTTGTACCAGACTCTTTGGAACCAAGACAGCAGAAAGTAACCCAGACCGAACTACCGCTTTGACATGACAGATGTAGTTATGACATCTTGTTCATATATTTTAAAAGTGTAAAATCTTTCCGCTGGTAAACGTATGATTCATTGTATGAGTTTTGAAGCAGTACTTTTCCATCTTAACATGGATCTGAAGCCAGCCAATGTTATTAGATCATTTTATATTAATTACACCCCAAGTTTTGGGGCTTTTATTCATTAAAAATGTTTACATTACACTTTCACACAACCTTTTATCTAATGAAAATTAGTTTTGCAATAGACTGGACTGGTTTTTCCTATAATGAAATCATCTATCTATCTATCTATCTATCTATCTATCTATCTATCTATCTATCTATCTATCTATCTATCTATCTATCTATCTATCTAT